>NW_026586816.1:2002661-2228971 GCF_907164565.1 Psammomys obesus | reverse complement strand
TATATATATATATATATATATATATATATATAATGAACGTTATGCAAATGCTTCTTTCTTTTCATCCTTCCCTTATTTTCTTTCTTCCTTTCTCCTTCTCTCTCTCCTTCCCTTCCTCCCTTGCTCATCCTCTTGCCCATCCACTCATTGCTGTGTTCTTCCTTAATTGAAGAAATACTCCAGACTTGAGAGTGGAAAGCAAGATACCTAGCAGAGTAAGCCAAGTAGAGGCATGAGTAGAGACAGTCACCCTCGTTTCAGTAGATGGCTGAGGAAGGTCTCTCAATGGGAAGCTCTATGTAGGCTGAAGCCTAACATTGAGAGGGCTTAGCCATGCCAAAACCAGGAGCAGCAGTTCAGGTAGATGGAGCAGCATGTGCAAAGGCCCTTCAGTATGAAACAGTCATATACTTCAGGAAATAATTGAAGGCCATGGTTGCCTGGGGCTTGGGCTATCAGCACAGATGTGGAATAGCTGAGCTGACATCTTCAGCATCTAGAAGCTATGACATCTAGACCTGACTGAGTCTCTTGCTTACAGGAGCCTGACCAGCCCAGTCAAAAAATAACAACAACAATAAAACCTAAAACAAATAAGCAAACAAGCAAAGAAAAACAAAACAAAACAAAACTCTATAGCTAGATTGTAGAGGCCATGAGATAAAACACAAAACTCTGAGATCCCACTTCCAATTTTAGTTGGGGGAGCGGTTAATGAGCCTGTGAAAATCTGTGCAAACATCACAAGACACAGAATCACTATGGCTGAAGCACAAAGAATCAGTGCTGAATGATGACAAAATTAGGACTGGAAAGTTCTGAGTAAGGACTCTAGTTTTGGTCTTTGTGTCATCTGGCTTGTGTCAACACACACCTTGGGCTCATTATGCACAGTAAGAGACTTGATGTCCCTGTGGTAGAAAATGATGTCATCCTGTGTTGTATTAAATGCTAAATATTCTTTGGTAATCAAAATCAAGTAACTGACTTCACTCCATAATCTTCTGGTTACTGACAGGAGTGGAGAAACTATTATCCATGTTGTAAGGAATCTCTCAATAAACAAAACAATGTACAATCTAGCTGGAAAGCTTCCTTGTCTTCATGGTTTGAGGATGCTGTGACACAGAGGAATAAGATGCAGTGCTGGTGAAGCATGTGGGTTAATTTTGTAAGCAGAAAGTGTCCTGCCTTTTCCATTCTGACTTCAGACTGAAAATTAGATTTTATGTGCCTCAACAGAGGTCATGGCCATCTGCATTTCTCTGCTAGAGAGTGCTGTATCCCCTCCCAAGTCCTCATTCAAGACAAATGCCAGGAATCTCGTTAGGTCAAATGAAGAAAATGTCAAACACTGAAAGCTATGGTATCAGAATTATGGCAAGCAGAATACATTGAAGAGAAGTCATGCCAGTAGGAAGAACATGGTTTCTGCCTGCCTGCACAGCCCTCTCCTGTTCCCACAACAACCTCTCAAGATCAGTTAGAAACCAAAGCCAGGAAGTAACAAGGAACCAATGAACCATTTCAAGTCTGATGTCCTAAGAGTGATAATAATTGGGGAGAATTTTCATGGGGCTGTGGGGACTGGATTTCACAACAAATTCTGGAAACAGATTATTTCTGTTGCTTCCACCAAAAACTCAGTTCAACAGAACCCTTCCCACAAGCAACAGGCTAGAAAAGTCTGCATTATCCCAGGACAAGATGGGCTTCTGACCAGATCCACAGGATATGAGAGCTGTGAGATCTACCAAGAAGCCTGAGAAAAGAGGACAAGAATGGGGTACACGCTGTGGGCATGTATAGCTGTATTCTTGGGATTATTCAAGAGAAGCTCTCTTCCCAGAACACTGGTCCCCAAGGTGACCTACAGGAAAAGGATGTGAGAAATAATCTTTCGAAGAGAGAAAAGGCCAGGTAAAGCAAGCCAAAAGAGCAAGAGCCTCCCAGCTTCAGTGGGTAATCAGAGCTGAAAGGTCCACACAGGTCAATGATAACTGTTTAGTTAGTTTGTTTCTATCTTTAGATAAAATTCTGGGACTTAAAAAATAGATGTCAAAAATTATATCTTAAGACAAATGGACAATGCTACTCCTTCCTCGTGAATAAATCTAAAAGATTTTCCTCAATTTATCACCATGCTTGAAGGAAGTTTCCTACTATAGGGACTTGACTAGAATGGTAGGTAGGTGCCAGATCTAGAACACCATTGAAGGAATGTGGGTGCATTGTTCTAATTAATGATTGAGAGAGAGCTGCTTCTTCATTCATTGGTTCACCCATGACTATTGATTGGGGAAACTTCCAGCAGTATTTTCTCACACCATGAGTTCTTCATGAAAGGTCTTAGTTCTATCTTCTTTCAGGATATTCTACGCATCTAAAGGTTGCTGCTCATAGTTTGAACCTACAATGTTCTCTTCAGACTCACGCTTCTCCCCCTGGCGATGTCCAGGAAGACAACAGAATCATTTGGAGGTGAGGCCGAGGGAAGCAGTTTCTTCCCTAGGGTTGGCCCTCTGAAAGTTATGACCAGTGGCTTATTCCAGCTACTCTTTCTGCTTCCTCTGCCACACAGACGTGAGCTTCTCCCCCATACCTTCCCTCCTCAATGGAATGAAATCCCCAGAAGCTGTGAGTCCAAACAAGTCCTTCCACCCTAAAGATGTTTTTATAGGGTATTTTGCTCAGTTACAGAACAGTAATTAGTCCGGGGCATCCAATTCTCTGCCACAGGTCTGGTTTATCTATTCTCCCACAATGCTCTCTTCTCTGACATCGGCTGTGCATTGCCTATGCGGGTCATGCCCATCAGTTAAGTCAGCACCAGAGCCTAGGAACAGGTCCTGCTGGGCACTGACCAAACAGAGTGCCAGCCCCTGTACAGCAGCAACTACTGCATCCACTTCTATCCATCATTCATTCTGCTTGTGCCTTTTGCACTCGGATCTCCAGTCTTGAAGTAGGAAGTTTTCCTGTGGAAATAGCCTCACAGCCCTACTTTTGGTTATAATTATTCTAACCCCTGGGGTTTCTAAGGAAATATACATTCATGCTGAATTGCCCCTTAGGAATGTGGAGACATAGTCCCTGCCTTCAAACATTGTTACAATAAAGACTCTTCCTGGAAGCCTCATGCTTTAGGCCATAGAAAACATCTTTTCCTGAAAAGCCAAGGACCCAGAAGGATGCTGCTGCCAGGACAGGGCCTCCTGAGTCCTTCACAATTCAGTTTCCTGACGCCTGTGTGGCTTGCAGACAACATGGCTATTGTCCTTCTCCATCCTACAAAACCCCGGATGTGAATAGGTCTTGGAAAATGAAATTCTGCCCTGTTTTTGTCTAGTCCTAATAACAGGGCCCTTCCTATGATACTCAGGTGAGGAAAAAACAAGTCAAACAGTCTTTACCTTGGAGAATTGGGAAATAATGAAACTTTAAATAGATCATTGTGGAGCCTGCACTATTGAAAGAAAGTAATTCTATTTTCCCGATTATGACACACACCCTTCCCCCTACATTCCCCATGTTCCTAAATTGGGATGCATTTCAGTCAAACCTATTGCTCTTTCCCATGAAGACAAACCCAAGGGCCTACTTGCCAGCAAGTTGGCTCTTTATACTTATATAGTCTGGTTGTTGGAAGTATCTTGTATTTGCACTATGAAGTTAACTTCAATATAGATAGGTCTTCCTAGACATCACACTAACTGATGCTACAAATATTCTTATTAGACAAGGTCTTGTTCTGTCCTTGTTCCAGCTTTTCTATGTTTTGGTGTTGTTCCTTAGAAGAATCCCAGGTATTTTTCAGTCAACCTTGATCTTTCTTGGACTGTGAAGTCACTGACTGAAGACTTATTATTTATAAAAAGTCCTTATTCTTCAGCCATGATCATGCTTAGCATTTATTTTGAGAGGGGGGGAAAGTCTTCTCGGCTAACTTCAGTGCCTTACCTCCTCCAAATGATTGAACAAATCTATATGCCTTCGAATATTTCCAGAATTGTTTTTTATTTTTTATTTTTTTTGGACTTAAAAGACTGAACTTCTGCAATGATTTCATTGTGTTTCCACCTATAGATGGAGTATTTTGATGCCTTTTAACATGAAATGGCACAAAGTGTCTTACCTTAGCTGGAAATTAATTTTACAATGTGCAGTACATAGTGTGTTATATCGTTTCCTGTCTAAGGCCATTTCTCCTTCTCCAACTCTGCCTTCCCACTGCCCCCCCAGATGTGCAGTTACCTCATAAATGTGATTAAGGAATCATTGATCTTTCGATGAATAAGTCACTTGACAACATACACTTTTTATTAATGTGAAATTCCTTTGTGACTACCACTGCTGAACACTATCAAGATATCACAAAATTCATTAAAAAAGATTTCGTCTGTCTTGTTCTCCAGGTGTTAAAAGTTCCAACCTTCTAGGTTATTTAATTTATTCACTAAGGACAGGTGGCATGTTTAGTTCAAAAATGTTTAAGTTGCCAGTGCTAAAATGGGATTACCCATGTCAGACACTGTCAAGATGGAGTCAAGAGGCCATGAGGGAACTGACTTCATACACAGTTGACCTCACAGCAAAAAACAAAAAAACAAAAACAAACAAACAAACAAACAAACAAAAACCCTCTTCGATCTTAATTGTGGTCTTCAAAGTTGCCTTGCTACATCTCAGTTACGCAGCCACAACTGTTTCTGGGTATACAGTTCTATGGCAACAGCCAGTCCCATGAATCAGCCAACACCATGTTCTTCAATGAGCTTCTGTGACCAGTTTCTGCATACCTCTCTCTTTGGCCTTTACAAACTGTCCCTTGCAGTGGGGATTAAGAGATAGCTCAGACAGTAAAGTCCTTGCAATTAAAGTTTGAGCACCAGAGTCCAGATCTCCAGAATCCAAATTAAAAAAAGAAAAGAATAATGGGCCTAATGGGGCATGCCTGTAATGCTAGCACTGCGGAGTGGAGACAGGTAGACCCTTGGAACTCACTGGCCAGCTTGTCTAGCCAAATTGTCTACCAAAAACTATGGTAGAAAGTGACTGAGGAAAATATATGATATTTATATACCTCTGGCCTCCACATACATGAATATGTACATACATATAAAACACACTCAATTTTCTCTGCAGTAACATCAGAGAGGCTTATCTCTGTCTGTAATTCATACTTACTCCCAAATAAACTACCTACAGAATTCTGCTTACTATTTAGGTTGATCAAAAGCACAATAGAACAATGTGGGAAGAATGCATGGTTGTCCTAATGCCATTTGGCATCTTCTCCTTCATTAAGCAAAGTCTGTTTACACTCATTCCAAAGTTGTTCCAAGTTGTTCATTCCCAAGTTTTCACCTTTGGCTAATGGTCTTCTCTTCTCTTCTCTTCTCTTTTCTTCTCTTCTCTTCTCTTCTCTTCTCTTCTCTTCTCTTCTCTTCTCTTCTCTTCTCTTCTCTTAAAAATACCCACAGATAACATAGTTCATGAGTTTCAGAAACAGCAGTACTACAGGCTAGCCCTTTCATAAGATGGAAAGCCTTGCAATAGCTTGATCTTTCTCTTCGGTGTGTTTTTGCAGCTCTTGCCACTGGATAACATCCTCCATATCCTTCAGCCTTTGAACTCTAACTTACCACCACTAGTTTTCCTGACCAAGTTTCTTCTCCAGACAGCCTACCACACATGCTGTGTTCCCAGAGTTCTGCCAGTCAGTTTGTGTTCTGATCCAACAATGACATCCAAGCAGGGGTGTTGGCCTCTACAGTCCGAGAAGTGAAAACAGATTCAACCCATCCTGTGGCCAGGTGCAAACTAATACACCCGTTTCCAGCTGTTTTCCATCCATACAGGCTCGCCAGAACTTCCTGGGACCCGAGGTATCAAAGACAGGGTTTTACAAGTAACTTCCACAAAACCGTTTGGAAAAGTCTGCGTAGCCCCAGGCAGCAACAAGCAAGCTGTTCCAGCTGTGGACAAGCTGGCTCTAACGTGGTTGTCACACCCCCAGCCTGCGCTGACCCTGTAACACAACGCTCCCAACCCTTTGGGGAAACCAACCCTGAGAAGGAGATGGTAATGCCCGGCAAGGCAGTAGTTCTCTCCCAGGGGAAAGGCCAGTTCCTACCTATAGGGGCACTACCCATTTCCTTTACTCTCTCCATGAGACAAAGTAAAAGAAACCATGGAAAATGATACACTCCGCGAAGCTTCCAAGTTTAGAAACCCACCCCGGTTTGCAGCAAAGACAGCGAACTGAGAGTCGGAGGCCCTTCCTTCTGAACCAGACTCCAGAGGCCTTCACCTTCTGCAGCTACTCAACGCCCACTGCCAAACTCTTCGCAATAACGGAAGGTTTTACAAGTGCACGGCAGGTTTACAAGTGCACGGCTATTATTCTTGCGTTCCACCATCGCATCTGTGAACTGCTTCTCAGATTGCCTCCTGGCTTACTTTTCAAAAGCTTCCCTGCACCCGGACACTGGCTTTCGTTCATGCTTGAGGTAGACGAGCCGATGTGCTCAATTCCTTTACTTGGGTGGGGTCACATCTCCTCCTCAAAGTCTCTGCTGAGCTGGTGAGCTCAGGTCCACAAAGCCTCTCATACCCGCTGTCCTATATGGTCTACCTGAGCAACTGATTTCAGACTTTAAAATGCAAATGGAGATTTGTGCACACCGCAGGCCACCTGTTTTTATTTTAATTTCTTTTTCCAGTGTGAGGGAAATCATTATTATTACAAGCTCTGCAATCTGAAATCTGCTTTTGATTATATTTTCTGTTGTTTTTTTTTTCTCCTTAATCCATGAACAAAATTTTGAAAAAGAGGGCACATTGAAAAACTAACGTGAGTGCCAGCCCCAAGAGGCCTACAGGGCAGGTCTTACTACATACCTCTACAGAAACAGGGGCAGGGTGACAACAGAAGTCATTTCTCTTCTCTCTTTCGTCCCTCTGAAGGGCATCCTGAGTGGGAGACACAGAGTACGATAAACCTATAGAGCTGGTCATAGCATGGCCTCTGCAGTGAAGGCTGGATCTAATGGTAAGCTCCCATTCCTTCTGTGAGGCGACTCATGTGTTACCCCTTCTTCCCGCCTGGGTCAAGCTCAGGTGCTCACAACTGCAAGTGGCTGCTGCTGCTGACTTTGTCCTATGTCCGTCGCTCTGCTTCCCCCAGTGTGACTCCTGGGACCGCCTCCAGCAGCCACAGGCACCACACCCTTCACCTCAGATTTACTTAGGTGTCTTCTAGGTTGAGATCCACATTCTGAAGTTGGTGTCCAGTGGGCATCAGTGAGTATCTCTGAGCATCATGACACTCTCTCACTCACTCTCCCCTGAGTGTGAGTCTCCTTAGTCAAGACAGTTGCAGAGAGTCTTTGAGTCCTTGAATCTCAGGACTTGATTCAATTTGATGGGAAGATGGAGTAACAGAATTTGTCTCCGATGATGAGCTTTGCTTCCCCGTGGTATGCACAGCTTCCAGAACACCATCAATTGCAGAGCAGCAAGAATCCTCCCCAGGGCACATTCCCAAGCTGGCAAGCACATTAGCATGAGCACAGCACATAAGCTGCTCCTGCTGTGCCTCAAAATTGGTGGCTCTCTGTCACTCATGCCTCTGCCTTAACTCAATTCATATGCTTTCTCACTTAGGTAAATCCAATCTACCCATCCAATGCAATACCAAAAAATTTAATTGTGGTGTCTGACTTATGGGTGTTTTTCTCTATTACTGTTAGGATTGGAGACAGCATGGCAACAGCAAATAGGAGCCAGGTTCAGGGCTGTGTGCATCATCACTGCTAAAGAAATCAAGGTCCACAAATGCTTATGGCTCCATTCCTGAATGGGCTAGCCAGTACGGTGGTGGTGGAGTTGTCATGGAACCGTGTCCTTCACACCAACCCTATCTCCAAGAGAGGGCTGCCACAGGCACTGGAAACTATCTCAGTGTCAGCCCTGCACATCCCCATAACCATCTCATAAGCAGGTCCCTCTCAAACAGCACAGATGCCCCATGACATTCTGCAAGTCTATCAACTTTATTTCTGCCTGCTCTCTTTGGCAGTGTTCTAAGACAGTTCTGATGAGTGGTGCCTTTGACATCACTGTAATTTCCTAGACCTCTAGCAATTCTGTGCTAAATGTTAATTTGAAAACATCCTAGTGAAGAACATGATTCCTTCACCTTTTAGTTTTTGTCTCAACCCCACCAGGACACACTAAGGGAAATTAATATGAAAAATAACAGGAAGGGAGGAAGAGATGGATCCTTCCTCTTGCTTGGCCATTTGAATTATTGACAGGTCAGATTTCAACACAGAGGAAAGTTCTGGTCTCTCTGTGTGTGTGTGTGTATCTGGACCAGTTCCTCATCTCTGAAGACAAGCACCTCAAAATGTGAGCAAGCTCCATGTGGCTGTATTGAGAGGGTAGAGAGAGAAGGGGAGGAGGAAGGAAAGCAAGAACCCCACTCCTTAACCCTGTGCTTGCCTGTAGCAGCTTCCTCTACCTGTGAAAGGAGTGAAGATGACAGTAGTGTGGGCTCAGTAGATGAAGTGTCCTCTTCTGTCACTCACCCAGTGATCGCGGGACAGGTGTGTCTGACCGACAGCTACAGCTCTCCAGGACCTATAACCAGCCAGGATCCTGTTTATGTGCTTTAGGAGGAACACGTGGCTTACACAAGTGGGTGGCTGACACAAGTGGGAGGCTGGTACCAGAGAGTGGCTGGTTCAAAGATTGTGATAAAAAAAAATTACTCTTAGAAAAAAACATCCGTGCAAATAATAAGGACATTCTATTCATGGACATTTGTATCATGGAACTTTTCTCTTTCTCTGTGCCGCTTCATTGTTTTCACCTCCTTCCTGCCTTAAATGGGAGTGAATGTCATTCTGTTTACCTGATTTTCTTGATAAACAAAGCACTGTAAAGAAAAGCATACTAAACATCCTTGATGATAAAAAATCCAGCTGAAGAAAATTGAATTCTTCCATTATGATCTAGAAATGCTTCTAATTAAGAACTGCAACTATGCATACAGATTGCAAAAATGTTGGGTTATTTCAACGATGACTCAGGCTGTCGATTTTATTTCTGGCTGACAGTTCATTAAAAACCATAGATAACATATTGTCTCAATTTGAATCTTCTGAAATATTATGCATTTGTTACCCTTCTTAAGCTCCATGACATCTTTTCCTCTAATTTTCCATATCCCCAATCAGTGAAAGGGCTAATTGTATACTTGCAGTATACAATTACCTCCCCCCAAAGGCAACAGAAGTAAGCCTGTTAAATAACCTGCACCAAGGAGTCTGGTTCTTTCTTGCATCTATCATGATGAGTAAGAGCTTCTTAACTGACTAAATTATGAGAAACTCTACCCTTTCTCCCACTTGAGCTGCCTGAAGGATGGCCTGGTCTAGAAATGTCAGACCATAAAATCAGTTCTTCTCAACTTCTAATTTGTCTCTGCTCCTCACCCCCACAGCTCAGGTTCCATTGTGTAAAGTTTCTCTGCTCATGCTTCCTATCAGCTCAGAAAGTGATAGAGAATATGACTCCGCTGTTCAGTCATTTGTGTAGAGTGTAATAATGCTGGAAGCACTTAGAATATCAGGATTATATTTGTTAATGAAGGAAGTCTTACTTATATTGTCTTTGAAGTAGACCCTGGGACAAGTGTGTGGGAGCAAGGAGTATATTTTGGAAGTGATATCAAGAATCCCTAGTGGAGAAGGGTGGATTAGTGAGATGGGGAAGAGAAAGAGTATTTATAATGTGTGTTTGAGAGTAGACTTCTTCTGAGGAGAGCTGGGGCTCAGCTACAATGAGGATCTCTGAGAAAATAAGTAGGGCATGCCTCAGGGGACATCTGATTCTTAAGAAGATGGAATCTTATTTGATAGCTCCTATATATTTCCAGTTGAGAGGTACTGAATCCTCAGCATGTCTCATCTGATTGACACTTGAGCACAGCTGTGGGAAGCACTTAGCAGAGCAAGCACTCAGACATAACTCCAGGTGCAGTGTGGGTAGATGAGAAGGTGACTCAGCTGGGGAATCTCACTCTGAATGAATGCTGGAATCTTCCATGATGTTCATGAACATATAGCTTGCAGGCTTCTCCTTCAGAGGGCCTAAGCCAGTAGGTCAGAAAAGGGGCCAAGAATGTTAACCTGACCCTCTTTTCCAGGTGCTGCTGATACTCCTGCTCCAGGACCTGATTTTGAAGCCACCCACTGGCATGGTAGATGGACGTGGAGCTCCAGTAGTGTTTGCTACTGAGAGAACGCTAGAAAAAGCTTCAGATCCTGTTGGCTGTCCGACTGTGGGAAGTGGGTAAATTCAAAGAGAAGTGAAATGACAAAAGGAGAACAAGAAGGGAGTTTGAAGAGAGAAGTAAGCAGGTGCAGAGACTTCCTGCCCTCTACTCTAAAGAGGATATGATTCCTTGACAGAGAAGATGAAAAATGGAGAAAATCACTCCTTGTTTTAAATCTTGTGGACACAGTAGAGATGGTGGGTAGAGCTTATGTGTGGAGGTTGTGGATAGAGATGGAAGCTGGAGGTGGTGGGCAAGATAGTAGGTCTCTCCTATACTCCCATATTGGAATAACAATAGCCTTAAGTGTGGTGCTCCTGTAAACATGTCCAGATTTCAACAAAAATTTCTATGGTGGATTTCCTGGTAAAGCACCATAGTTCTGTGTGATCCCTTCTTCATTCATGGTAAAGTCCAAGAGCATCTTTAAAATGGCCTGTCTCTGCAGGAAAGAAAAGTGCTCAGAGTTCATTCTGGAAACTCTACCGTTTCTCCCACTTGAGCTGCCTGAAGGATGGCCTGGTTTAGAAATGTCAGTCATGTCCACCAATAATCTAGATGACACTGGCATGCCTCCTGAGAATACCTGAGTGAATTGTGTTGATGCTAGGCCCAGGGCTCTGCAATGGGAGATATCCTAGACTCAGAGTGGTAAGTATGGACTCTCAGTTCTTGGGTGCTATAGACTTATCATAGTCTGTGTCTCATGAAGCTCTGCCATTGATTAGAGAATCTTCTTTGCTCAAATACAATACTGTGTACCATGATCCAGAAACAATGGCTTCCTGTACTGACTGCCTCAGCTTCCTATGTATAAAGCAGTACTAGGAAGTCTGAACATTTAGAATTGTGTGTCTGTTAGTAATGGCCTTTGTGTTGAAAAGGGCAAGGGGGGGCAAATATTTCTATGGGGGTGGGGCATGGCAGTTGAATGCCTTCCCGTGGAAGGGATAGAAAGCTCTGTGTCTGGACTCTAGAACTCTCAAACCTATTCCTGGCACTTGCCAATACGGTGGTTGGGCAGGGAGAAGTATCTCTATTTTGCTGTTTTAAATTGCTCATAATTTTAATCAAGAAAATAATTGCAGGCATTGGCACTTTGTTAATCATAGTGTTTTGGCATATTTCTCATTTGATGTTCACGAACAGGTGTGTGAGCAGATCTGTGCCCAAGACTGCTGACCTACGCAGTACTAGGAGCAAGTTTTTCAATGAAAATGGCTTAGCTTTCCTTTTAGTAATATGTTCTTTAATAGCTCTTAGTAACCTGGAGCCATAGCATGTTAAAGAGACAGAGTTTGAAGAGGATACACTCCACTCTTCGTGAAAACAATAGAAAAAGAACCAACAAAGAAGCCTTGTTGGGGAATCTCACAGGTGTTGGAAGACACTCATCAATTTAGCAGGATCTGCAATAGAAAACAGATTCCAAACTCTATGATTTTCCAGCCCCTCCTCCCACAAAATCTAAAAGTCCAGCTGGGTGTGGTGGCACAGGCCTCTAAACCCAGAAAGTGTGGGAGGGTTATGAATTCAGGATCACCTGAGCTGAAGAGCAAAGCCCTGTCAACAATTAAACAATTAAACATCTCTGGGAATTGCCTCCTTTTCCTCACCTAATGCAATCATCTCAGCCCTCCATCTTGTTTCCCATGAATATGTCTTACCCACTCCAACCCTGTCCCTCTGTTGTCATCTTCCAACCTCCATTTCTCCATTACTTCAACTGCCACTCAGCTAGTCTTTGCTTCAAACATTCTATACTCCATGTTCAGACTAAACTTCCTTCCCAAAAAGGACCCTATACCCTCTTGTCAAAGTCATTTGTCCCCAATTTTATACTTGGACAGTCCCAAGGGATCCTGATAATACTAAATGTTAGAATAGGGGACTTTTAAGCTTATTTTTCCTCTCCTTATCCTCTCTCTTTCCACACTTGCTATTTGAAGCCAGCTCTATGAATCTGCCTAAGGGTGTCTCTGGTTCATAAAGTTGTTCCATTTTCACTCAGGCCATATGGGAAGCGTCACCTGGTCCATGTTGCAGAGAGTCACTGTAAATCAGATATGTATGCAACATTAGAAATGCTTCCTTGCCCTTCTGCTGAAGAGCTCCAGGCTTCTCTCTGTCATCTCCTCAGTTCCCCACAGTGATAACCTTCAGGACAATGTAGCCCATACTCACTTCATCTTCTTCCTCTTTCATGCTCCACTTCCTTTCTGGTTCTTCCTGGAGTTGCCTTTCAAATAAACTGTGTGCGGTTGAGCATTTGCTGCAGAATCTGCTTCTGTGGGAAGCTAATTTAAAACTGAAGAAAACAGAAGGATCTACAGCCTGAATTGATATCTGTAGATACTGTCCCAGAGAAGTGTCACAATAAAATCCAAAAAGGGGAAGGAATAAGTCCCCTGCTGGGATGGAGGCGCTTGTGGTTCTTTATATCAGGGTCACTTGACTGTCACCTCAAACCCTGTACCTCTTGGTTTTCTACTTATTTGTAAATGGAGGTAGTTGGTCAAATTCCGTTAAATTTCTTCGCACGTGCTCCAAACTGAGAAACTATGGTTTCCCTACAGAGTCTTATAACATCATTGCTTTTATTGTTACCCAGTTATCACAGCTCTGGGTCACAGAATCATGAAGAGCTCTTGGAGATGGGTTTTGCTCACAATATTAGTAACTTTTCCCTATTCTCTGATAAAATATCTGACAAGAAGCAACTTAACAGGAGAAAGGCTTATTTTGGCTCCTGGCTTAAAGGATAAGTTCATAGTGATGGGGAAGGCGTGGCAAATGGGACCAGTTTTTGTCCTTAGCAATAGGAGACTGCTTGCTCATATCTCGCTGGATGAGGATGCAGAAAGGGTAGCTGTCTCTCTGCTGGCTTTCTTCTCTTTCTCTCTTATCAGCCTGCCCAGAAGCTGAAACCTTGGGATGGTGGCACCTACATTTATGTTGAATCTTCCTCTCTAGGTCAAACTGCTCTAGAAAAAGCCTAAAGAACATAACTAACGTTATGCTTCATCTATGCTCTAAGTGTTTCTTTCTTTTAACAGTTTCATCTTATTTAAGAACTTTTGCATATGTGTGTTTTTGTGTGAGCGTATGTACATATAAGTGCAAATTCTCCTGGAGGCCAGAGATGTCAGGGTTGCCTAACACTGGAGATATAGGTGGTTGTGAGCTATTTGACATGGGTGTGGAAACTTAACTTGAGTTCTTGAAGATCCATTTCTTTCCACTCCCTCCCAGATAGTTCTTAATACAACCAGGTTGACTATCCAGATTACCCATCACAAGACTTTATTCCAACTATCTTCTGCTTTCTGGCTTTTAGTTTTCTCCACATATTTCTTGGTTTCTGTTTTCTTAACATAACTTCAGTTCTTTCCTTACCAAATTATTTAGCAACCTTCAGAAACTTTCTAGATCTTCATGTTTTGCTCATCCTGAAATTTCTATCCTTCCAAGAAAACCCATTTATCCTCTAAGAAAGTGGTTCTCAACCTGTGGGTTGCAACCCCTTTGGGGGTTCAAATTGACAGTTTCACAAGAGTCGCCTGGGGCCATCAGAAAACATGAAATTTAAATAATGATTCATAACAGTAGTAAAATTATAGTTATGAAATAGCAATGAAATAATTTATGGCTGGGCGTTCACCACAACATAAAGAACTATGTTAAAGGGTTGCAGCATTAGGAATATTGAGAACTATTTCTCTAAGACCTTGCTGTTCAGGGTTCTGGTGATCAGCTGGTAATGCTTCATTATCAACATCACCTGGAAGCTCCTGAATAGAAACTGGCATTTAACCACATCCCTGGGTTATCCATATGCATGCTAAGAATGGAGGATTAAGGAGTGGCTAAACCATTTTTCCTCTTAGCTGGTGCCTGCCTCCCTGGTCTGCCCACTTCTCTATAGTGTTTGTATCAAATTCATCTTTATATCCTCAGAGTCTAACATAAGTCTTGCTTTATCACATCCCATGAATGGGCACTAAGCAGCTGTGTGGGAAGCCACATGCAAGGTGATGAGGATAGAACGACACTGATGAATGGTTGATGTGGTACCTATTTACAGTTTGGAATCTCTACAGATTCCACTCATTTTGGAGGAACAAAGACTAGATCATCTCCACATGGTGGAAGTGCCAAGCATCAGGACCCAGAGAAATAGGTAAGATTTTGACCTAGGACTTCACAGAAACTCTGTTCAATATGACACAGTAAATACAGCACAGAGAAAACAAAGATATAGGTGATATAATTATCTGGTTATCATGTAGCTGGAATTCAACCACAGACAGGATTATAGAATTATAGCCATGAAGTGCTGGCTATTTGGGGCCTTTTTTATTTAGGACCCTCACTTTATGACTCGTCCCCCATTCTTTGTTAAAATGTTACCACATTCAGGACACTCAGCACACTCAGAAACAGTGTGTCTCATCTTCCATTATCTCTGCCATCTAGGCTTTTCTTCAGATCAAATTATTATGCTTCCCCATGTTTCTTGCTTGCCTCCTAAATGGCTATGCTGCCTTGGGGAACCACCAGTCTATGCTACTGTCCACCATCCAATTTATATAAATAAACCCAAAGATTTCTTTATCTAAAAGTTAATGCTGGGAGCAACCTGAGTTTCATCTTGCTCAGCACCTCTGAAAGATGTAGGCTGGGGTCATCTTGCATAGGAGGCAAGGGAGTTGGAGCATTCCCCAAACACCACCCATCACTAAACATGCATGGATTGTGGATAGGAGATACATTATTTATTTCTTTGACACTCTGCAATGCCATATAGACAATGTAAATATGTTCCCACAGTCAGAACAAGTACCCAGTAAGGCACCTTTGCTACAGAAATGAGTTCTTGGAGGTCATGGGAAAGGTTCCAGCAACATCTTTAGCAGGAAACTCATGTGCATGCAGCTATGCTTCTCAGCATAAGGGCCTCAGCCACTGGAAAGCAGCAACAGAAAGGAGACCAATTTTACAGAGTTACATTGAAGGAAGCCCATAGACTATCCTAGCACCATCAACAATAATGTAGATAGCAGGTTTGTAGTTGTTTCATCGGATGTTGTCAAGACAACAATAGCTGTTTCTATGGTTGTTCTCTGGACTGGCCATGCTCATAATCAAGAATGCATGTAGTTAAACAAAAGTGAGGAAAAAAAAAAAAAAAAGAAAACCCACACCCTCTCTTTTTTATCTGAGGGACATTCCAAGTTGCCATCACCTTCCCAGCTGTTGGTCACCCCAGACATCACAAAGATGCTGGGCACTCCAGACACATCAGGGAGAGGCTGCTGATAACATACTGAGATAGGCTTGGGAAATAGAGTTCCTTGGTCAAAACTCTTCCATCCCATCCTCTAATCCTAGTAGCTTACAAGTCGTATACAACCTCTGCTTTTCCTGCTATTTCTGAAGGTGCTATCATGAAGACCAAGCCAAAAGATACGGATGAGGATAATCCTCAGTGTGAGTGTCATTGGAGGAGAAAAGTTTTTCTTCTTTTTTGATTCTAAAGCACAAGAACTTTTATGGATGCATGGCAGCTTGTGGAATTAACTGCAGCGCAGTCCATTGGACAAGGAATTTTCTCCTATTAAAATTTGTTATGTTCAATCTTCTCTGAATCTAACCATTAAGCAAGAGCTTCTGAATTTCTTCATTTTTACCAGTTGGGCTTTGCATTTCAGAGTAAGAGGACTGGGAGGATGGTGTTCAGAAATAAAGGAAGACGGAATTTTGTCCGTCTAGTTATGGGAATGGAGCAGTGAGAAAATTTGAAGAACTGGCGATTTTGACTGTGAAAGATTAAACTGAATTAAATATTAACTTCTAGAAGAAAAGAATGATCTATAAGGCTAGACATCTATGTTAGTCTTAGGCCATAGCCAGCCCCATTGTTTATTCAGTACCTTCTGAGGATCCTCAAATGAGTACACTAAGATCTCTTAGATGAGACTGGTAAGATGAACCTAGCTAGCCACAATGGCATTCTCCAGCTAACATTATTGTGAACCACTCCTTTCTCTAAGGACCAGCTAATGTCTCTGGGAGAACATCTAGTTTGCACCACCACTCATCTATAAAAGCTGTTTGCTTGTTATGTGTGCCAAAGAATAGATGAGACTGATAAAGAAAATTACAAGATGAATAAGTACAATTTACTTGTCAAGCGGAAAAGCCTCTTATTTTGTTGAGCTTCTCTCTGCAGGAAAGCTGTGGTGTTAGAAGTTCTCAGGGGAACAAGGCTGGGGCCAAACTGAAGCCAGTTTGAATGCTGGAGGGCCCAACCACTGCAGTGGACTAGGAATTTCCTCGTCAGCCAAAGAAAACAAGAAAGAAATCCTTCCTAACGCTCTACCTTAGTGACAGATGACTGTACGTCACCGCAATGAAGGGAACTGTGAAGAAAAACAAAACAAACTCAGCGGGGACATCAGCACACTGGAATCTGTGCATTTCTTAAGTGAAGTCAGCAAGAGTTTAGAATAATGTATCAATAATGAAGACTATACAAACCAGAAATACAGAACAAAGCCTAGTAATTACTGGAAAGCTACTCCTCTATATGCATGCATACATAGGTATACGCACACTGTAAATTATATATATATTGATTTGATATATATATTTGATTTATATATATATCAAATCAATATATATAATTTATATATTTATATCTATATATTTGATATATATATATATATCTCAAAAGAACAATGATATGAAAGGGAAAAAAAGAAAAAACAACAGAAGGGAAAAAAGTAACCAGGAGCAATTGAAGGAGAGGGACGCATTAGGAACAAGTAAATAGTCTCAAAAGTCAAGCTAGTAACATGTGAAAAATGAAATGTAATGTTTTATCAATGTCTTCAGATGTGTCAACACTAACTGAAGTGTGTAGGATTCCATGCATTTTAGATACCATGCTTGTCTATCGAGATGTGCATAAGAGGAACCAGAACAAGGAACGGGTGATTATGAGCCAGTAGTATAATAAGCAAAAGAAATGTCAGAATGCACTGTGACAGTGTCAGACTAGGAAGGGTTTCACCAGAAAGTGGTATGCTAGGGCGAAAAACAGCAAACACACAAATGTTCACTGACCGTACAAGTTCATCTCATCACTGTCCCAGTTAGCTCTCCTGTTGTCATAATAAACACCATGACCAAAAGCAACTGAGAAAGGAAGTGCTTTATTTCAATCACAGTCCATCACTGAGGGAAGTCAAAGCAGGAACAGAGGCAGGAACCATGGAGGAATATTGCTTACTGACTTGCTCTTCCTGGCTTGCTTAGACTGCTGTCTTATAAAATCCAGGATGACCTGCCCAGGCACTAGCTATAGTAGCCTGGGCCATCCCACATCAATCATTTATCAAGAAAATGTTCAACCAACAGGCATGCCAGCAGCCAATATAATGCAGGCAATTCCTCATTTGTCCTCTCTTCCCAGGTGACTAGTTTCTCTAAGTTGACAAAAACCTAACCAATACATACACCAGAAAACAGGAGTCAAACCCAACAACGCCTGAGATCTAGAAACTCCAAGAATAAATCAACAAAATGAGCAGTAGCATGAAATCGATAGTTTCCATGGTTGAATATGACATATAAGCTTACTAAGTAAGGAGGTGGGATTGCGGTTCTGAAACGTGTGCATTCTTCAGAACCTGTCGTCCCCGAGGATGCATTGTTGAGTCCCGGTGCTTCAGCTGGTGAAGTGGGACCTCACAGTAAGCATCTGAGATGCTCTCAGGCCATGGTGGTATGGGTGCTGCTGTCCTCAGACCACAAACTTAAGTCATGATGTGGAGGACTGAAAAAAAGTTACCAGTACTTCTCAGCTGTCTTTAACGACAGACAGTAAACACCTCACAAGAAAAAAAGAGGGACCATTAATTAGACCCAGCAGAGGCCCAAAGAAATTAAAAAAAAAAAAAACAACATAGAAATGTTTGGAATTAAGATTACATCCCAAATAATTAAATGTGGACATTGACAAACCCTGTCTTTTAGAAATGTGGCATAAAGCAAAAGGTAGAATTTGGCTAATTTGCTCTCAGAATACTTTTTAGCCTGAAATATTTATATAAGTAGATTTAGTATAAATAAATAATCCAACCAGAGAAAATACAGTAAATCTGAACACGTCTATGTACAGTGTGTGGTACACAATGTTGTTTTTCAAGAACTAGCTACAGGGAGGAAAGATTTACTTAATTCGTTTTTACTGTTGTCAGTGCATGTGTGAAATGTGTGTGGGAGTGCAGGAACAGGCATGCCATGCACACCTAGCAATCAAGGAAAGTTTAGGGACTCGGTTCTCTCCCTCTACCGTGGGAGGCAAGAATCAGACCTGTGCAGCAAACACTTCTACATGCTGAGCATCCTTGAGGGCAGAGACTAACTTTTTACCCTGAAGTTTGCTGTGCTTTCTACACTGTCTAGTAACACACACACACACACACACTGTTTCATTTTGAAATCATGCCAATGTCTATTTTATGGGGAAAAAAAATCAGCACTTACTGTTTTTCTTTCAGTTGTTTCTCTGTCATAAATAAAGAAGGGAAGGTGTATTTATTTCTTGCAAGACAATATTGGAGAAAAACAAAATAACATATAATGAGTAATTCCATACTTTTAATTCACGTGGACATGGTAGGTATAATTCTACAGTGAGTCTGGTTGGAGCCAAAGACACAGCTGGCTTCTTCGGCACCCATTAGCAGATGCAGCCAGCAACTCCCCTTCTCCAGCAGACTCTAAATGCATGTTGCTGAGTCACTGAATTGGCTGAGTGAGTTTTTTGATGAATACTCTTTCCAAACAGCTGGCTAAGGCAGCAATCCAGTTGAGTGTAACATCTCAAAATGTTAACAGTTTCTGTTGTGTAACTAAGTTGATTAAGTTTATAAAGCAGGAAGCTTGCAGTTCTGGCTGCTAAAAAGTCCAAGCGCATGGTGAAACCTCTAGTGAGAAAGTTGTGCTTCATCGTAACAGGACAGAAGGTAGTTCATGGTGCTGGGCTCTCTTCCTCATCTTCTAAAGCTACTGATGTCATTATAAGACCTGTCCCCCTGACCTTATCAAATCGTAATTAATCCCAAATACCAGGAATCGGTTACTCTGGGTTTACTGTTCACCTTAAATGGTCTGTTCTTCACCATTGGTCCAGCACAGCCTCGACTCCTGGAGCATCAAGTTCTCTGCTCTGCACCAGGTCATGCCAGTTCTGGGGATATCACCACCTGAAGCCCCAGCACTTCAGGGCTCTCCAGAAATTGTCCATGAAATGATGTCTATACAGTTGGCATTTACTGTGTGCTTGTCTGTTAGAGCTTGGAATTTAGAGTGGGCTTTTATCATAACACTCAATATGTTATTCCATTTCTTTTAACAATTTAAGGGAAAGATAGCTCACTCATTCTCTCTTGCTCTCTCTCTGTATGTGTGTGCATGCATGTATATGTATAAACATATAAATAAAAGTTTCCCAGTCGGTTTTGTTACTTCCAATTGGCATTGGATAACCAAGTAGAGCACTCATCCCTGGGAAGAACTAATTCTGTTCTCAGCGCTGCTTAGTCACCACCTTGTTTTTTAAGAAAGAGCCTCTCACTGAGACCTAGGGCTGGCCACCAAGGCCCAAGGGTCCTCTTGTCTCTGCCACTGCAGTACTGAGATTCGAGCCTCACATCATCATGCCTGGCCTGTTTTTAGAGGGCGGTGCTAGGAATTGCAACTCAGGTCCTCAGCTTTACACGGTAAGCACTTTACCAACTAAGCCTTCTCCCCAAGTTCAGGAAAGACACTTGTAAGATCTGAGTTACTTGGGGAAAGTTTGGCTTTTCTGATAAATTGGTTGACTTCCTCTTAAAGAAATATCAGTGTCAATTTTCCCTCTTATGGCGTATGAGCCGGAAGAGTCATAGGTCATATCTATATAATACAGCAATAGATGACCCTTTTTGGCACAATTTTCCTTCATGACTGTTACCTTTCCTAATTACCACTGCCCAAACTGAAGAACACAGTTTTGAATTTTTTATTTGGGTAGTATACTTCTGTTGTTATTGTTATTACTTTGCTTCTGTTCTTTCTGAATGTGTCATAGAAATTAACAACTATCAAATGCCTCTAATTAACAATCAAGGGAGGAAGGGAATAAAAACTGGCCACACAGTTGGATTTTGTTGTTGGCAGAGCACAGAAAGGATTTCAATTTAATTTCAAATTAAATTCTAATTTAATATCCAAAATAAAAAACCCCCAAAACATCAAAAAATAATACAAAAGATTGATGAGACAATTCTAAAAACAAGCAAACAATAAGAACTCAAAACAAATGGCAAAAAATACGTGAAGAATGGACACTATCTTTAGCCACCGATGAAATGTAAATCAAAAGTACACTGATATTCCATTTCTTCCCTCTCAGAATATTATCAAGAAAATAAGCATGGGAAAAAAAACCCACTGGCAATAGTGTGGGAAAAAGAAATCCTAGACAGTGCTGGTGGGAATATAAAATTGTACTGCCTCTGGAAATGAGTATGAAGGTTTCGCCAATAACTAATGATAAAGCTGGGCATAATGCCATATGCCTGCAATACCAAGCACTTGAAAGTTGAGGCAGGAGACAAGAGGTCAAGGCAAACCTCAGCTACATCACACGCCTCAGGTCATTTCATGATAAATAAAATCTTACCTCAAATTAACAGATAAGTATTGTATAACTACTGTATAATCAAGCTTTATTATTCCTATGTATATACTGAAAGGAATCTAAGCATATAAAAGAGACATTCGTCTCACAGCTGTTATAAACAGATAACAGTTAAATTATGAAATCAGAAAGTTACTCATCAGTAGATGGGTGTGTAAAAATGTGATGCATATATGATACATCATAAATAAAATGATACAGAGATAGCAAATATAAGTCTCAGAGTATGTGTATTCAACCTTAGAGAAGAAATTATGTCATTTTCAAGGGAAAGGCTGGAACGGAGATGACCATGTAAGTAAAATGAAAGACACGTATTACATCTTTCCTCTAATATGTGGAATCTAGATCTTTCTCTGCTGAAGGATGTAAATATTTCTCTGAGAAAACCTCAACATAGTCAGATGAGAACCAAGTATAATTACTTGAGAGTAATTATTGATTCAAATTTTTTCTAAGCTTCATATGCAAACACACATAGACAGACAGTCAGACAGACAGACAAATACACACACACACACGCACACGCACATGTGAATGCTACTGTATCACAGGACCCTCAGCAGCGGTTGAGTCGCAGCATTGGGGGCAAAGAATGAGCTGATTCATGGAGAGGAGACTGGCAATCTTTACACTAATGTTTCTTAATCCAGCTCAAAATAGACTAGAATGTGTAAGCTTATGAACTAAGAAATGTCACTTTGTCTAAACTTATCAAGTCTTGCACACTAGCGGCTCTCGCTCACTGGGAGGTTTGATTCCTGACGAAGTTGTGTGATGGTCCCTGTTTGGTCAGAAATGGTCTCCCACATGCTTGTAGGGAATGCGTTTGCTGTTCTGATTTGAGACCCACAAGTACACAACTTCCTAGAGAAACTGACAAGAGTCTGACTGGCCTGAGTCCTCATATGGGTGAACTAGTGTGCCTAAGTGTGTGGCTACACCTCATGCACGTGCGGAAGGCAGCCTGGCCGTGGGGAAAACTGCTGGTGGAACTTAGTAGAATAGGGAAAATTATGTAAGCACATGTAAGCACTGTTCTTGCTAGTTTTTGTCAAATTGACATACTAGGGTCATCTGGGAAGAGAACCTCAATGAAAAAATAATGCCCCCATCAGAAGATCAGCTTGTTGCCACGTGTACAAGCTTTTTTTTTTTTTTTTTTTTTTTGACTTCTTATTGAAGTGGAAGGCCGAGCCCATTGCGGCCAGTGCCAGCCCTGAGCAGGTGGTTCTGTTGTGTATAAGAGAACAGACTCAGCAAGCCGTGGAGAGTAAGTAGCATCCTCCATGGTCTCTGCTTCGGTTCCTGTCTCCAAGCTCCTGCCCTGGCTTCTCCTGATGATGGACAGTGATTGAGATGTAGGGGCAAATGAAGCCTTTTCTCCCCATGTTGCTTTGCTTCTTGTCATGGTGCTTTATGACTTTAATAGAAAGCAAACTAGCACAACCACTAGCAAGCAGTTCAAGTCTGTAAAAGCCACAGTGTGGGTCTCACTTCACTCTAGATTTCTTTCCTAAGATGTTTTTCTTACCACAAATAAGATGTGTTGAGTAAGAACAGACCTATGGCCATCAAGGCATTGGGAACATCCCATCACTCACTATCGGAGTTTTTATAAATATCCATGATTACACTGAGGATGTTCTTTAGTTTCTGAGTCATACGAGAAACAAATTTAGAATTTTTCTTTTTTTTTTAATGATCTATTTTTTTTTATTATTATTTTTTTCTTTTTAGTTACATTTTGTTAACTCTGTGTCCCAGCTGTATCCCACTCCCTCATTCCCTCCCCAACCCCACACTCCCTCCCTGGTCTCCTCCCTGCCCCTTTCCAAGTCCATGTGATCTTTTTTAAAAAATCATTTCTTAAAATGCCTTCTTTATCCCCTTGATGAATTATCATAGTAGATTAAAAGCCTGTTATCCCAGAAAGCAGCCTTACTTGATTAAATTTTTTTTTTCCTAATATAATGTTAGAGTTGAGGTTCTGGTACTTTCCTTATACTTTTTCCTTTGTTTTCATGTGTAAAATTGGCTTTTAGTGTCTTTTTATCCCTAATAGGTTTCATCATCCTCTCATAGTCTGATTAAAGGGTATTTCTGAAGCAGGGCTTTTGTTTGTTTGGGTTTTAGTTTGTTGTTATTGTTACAACATCTCTCTGTGTAGACTACCTCTGCCTCTCAAGTGCTAGGATTAAAGTCATGTGCCCTATACCTGGCCTTCTGGAACAGTTTATATGTATATACATATATATATATATATTTATATGTATGTATGTATGTATATATGTATATACATGTGTACATATGTATATATACAAAAATTATTCTTTGAAAATTAGACTATATTTTTATAAAAATATAAATCTGGGAAAGTGCCTTAAAAATATAAAGTTTTAACAAGCTTTCCAGTTCCTGATATGTAACATGATCTACATGCCCCTTAACCTCTTGGGTGAAGCTTGAGAACTTATATTTTAAGATGTTTTGGATGAAATTCATATGCTGTTCATTTAGAGAAGGACTTCCAAGCTTGGCTTCTGCTGTTTCCTTCCTAGTACCCAATGCTGAGTCTCTTCAGATGCAAGACATTTCGTTTATTCGCCAATCTTTTCTGTGAGGCAGAACTTGGTTTTATTTATCCATTCTACTCTTTGCTGATGTGTTTTGTTGTGTTTAAATTAGGCAATAGCTTCTTTGATGTTTATAAACTTTCCTCTAACATCCTCTAGTTCATTTTGTTGTATATGTTTTACATTCTTGAGTAACTTTTAGTGAACATACTTTCAAACAATTTTCCTTCTTAATAAAAACATTTAAGGCTGACTTGGAGCTCCCTATCTGTGGCTCTTTTACTACTATCATTAGCTTTATATTCCATCTCTATTCTAAAATATAGACACTTACACCTTTGATAGGTGATTTAAATATTAATGAATTAATTTCCACTCTCAATATTTGAGCTTCATCCTCTTTTGTATTTTCAAGTTATTCTGATTATGTTTCTTTTTTTCCTTCATTAATATTGTTTATTCCACTTTTTCAATTTCAATTTTAAATCAGTTTATCGGGTTTCTATGTGTTTGTTAGGGTAAGGGCTTAGTAAAGTGTATTTAGTAAGCAGCAGCTGTCTGACAGTCTACCTGACACCAAGCCTGGTGAATGAAGACTACAAAGCAAGCATGATACAGTGTTCTTGCTCAAAGATTGCTTGAAGACAGGTTGGGAGATTACAGGGGGGGAAAGGCAAGAGCTACAAGTAATAAGACAGGAACTAGGTTTCTGCAAAGTGCTCTGGAATTCAGAAGAAAATGAATGAGTAGCAAATATGGTTTCTACAGGAGGATGCTGGAAAGGAGTAGTAACTGTGGTCCCCATAGGAGGATGTGGGAGATAAACAGCAACTGGTACCCACAGGAGGATGATGGAGATAAGCACTAACTGTGGTACCTGTAGGAGGATGCTGGTGATAAGCAGTAACTATTGTACTCACAGAAGGATCTTGGAGGCTGTGTTTGATAGTGCTACATACTGGGGAGATATTTTTTCTTTTCTTGATTTTTTTCTTTTCATCTTGAACTCCAAAGTGATGCTCTCCAAACAAAAGGCCTAACACCCTTCCATCTTTGCCTTGCTTCTTGTCTTAGAAGAGCAGCCTTTGGCCTTTGCCTCCCATCATGGAGTACTACTTTAGAAGTGAGCTTTTCATACATGGTCTTTATTATATTAGGGTATCTTTGATTTTAAGAATGTTTTATTATGAAAGGATCCTGGATTTGGTGTAGTGATTTTTCTGCATAAATTGCCATGGTTTGTAGATTCTGTCTGCTTCATTTTTCTTATATGGTTGTTTCATTGCTTGGTTTTCATATATTGAAAATCCTTGTGATTTTAAAGGACTACTATGAAGTTCTTTAAATTTGCTGTTGAATTTGGCTTTCTAGTATTTTGCTGAGAATTTTGCTTCATTTGTGACAGATATTAGTCTGTGGCTTTCTTTCCTTCTAATACAGTCATCTGGTTTTATCAGTAGAGTAATTTTGGCTTCATAAAATAAAAGAAGTTACCACTCCTCTGCATTTTTTGGGGGGGGGAAGGTTTGAGGGACATTAGTGCTATTCTTTAGATATTTGGGAGAACTGGTTAGAGAAACCATCTGGCCATGGCTTTCCTTTGCTATGGGCTTTTGACTCATGATTCAATCTCCTCATTAAAGGTCTATTCAAATTTGTTTTCCTCTGCTTCATTTCTGGCAGACTGTTTAAAGAACTTAGGCTTCTAAATAGGCTATCTAAGTTGATGACATACCATTGTTCATCATTTGCATGATTTAAAGTAAGTTGTAATGTTCCTGATTTAACCACTGATTTTAGTAATTTGAATCTGTATTGTTGTTGTTCCTTTGCTATGTAAAGCAGTGTAACCAAGGCAACTTAAGAAAAAGACTTTACTTTGGCTAAAGGTTCCAGAGGATTAAGAATCCATCACTTAGGGTAGCGAACATGTAAGCAAGCTGCAGGCACGATGGCAGAAGCAGTAAGCTGAGAGATCACATTTCAACCACGAGCATAAAAAGAGGAAACAGACTGGAAGTAGGTGAGGCTTTTAACTCTCAACGTCTGTCTCCAAAGGCATACTTCCTCCAGCAAGAATGCACCTCAGAAGCCTTCCCTAGAATCAAAGTATTCAAATAGCTGAGCCTCTGGTGGCCATTCTCATCCTAACTACAGAGTCTTCCCGCTTTTCCCTTTAATCAATATAACTAAAGAGAGGTGAGTTTTGTTATCATCTCAAAGAACCAATTCCTATTTTTTTAAACTCATTTTCCTATTCTCTATGTTGCTGACCTCTGTTATTTATTTATTTTCTTCTTTCTGATAGGCTTGGGTCTAATTTCTGTCTTTTCTTTCTAGCTTTTAAAGTATTGCTGATTTTCTACCTTTATTTTTTTAATGTAAGCAGTTATTGATTCATATCTTAGCATTGCCTTGCTGCTCCCCAAAACTTTTGTAAATTTTAAAATGTAGCTTCATTGCAATACAATCAGAAAAGATACTGTGCATTATTTGAATTTTTCTAACTGGTTACAATTGTTTTGTGACCTAGATTACGGCTCTTCTGGATAATGTTCGATTTACATTTGATTTAAAAATGTGAATTTTTTTTATTGTTCAGAAGATTGTATACAGCAGTCCTTTTCCACCATAGTCCCCTGCAATTTTAATCCCCGCTGCCAAATGACTGTTTTAAAACATTCCTTCTGTACAATAAGGTACTCAAACAGAGAAAGCATGGCCAGATAACTTCCGTGACAGTGTGTAATTATTATAATCATTCTAGTGACTCTATAACTTAAATGACTGTTGCCGACCTCATGCTGCAATGAACTAATGAATTAGCCTTCCTCATAATCATGCATGTGTAGGAAAACTGTAGCAATATAGAGTCTGCTATTGTGATTCCAGGTATCCTCTGTGGGCTTGCAACGTAGCCTCCATTGATAAAAGGGGTAGAGCAGTCATGTGTTCCCTCTCTGTCCTCTCTGTTTCCTTACTGAGCTTACAGTTGAATGTGGTTTTCCATGAATGGGAACACCGACACTGACATCCTCCCTGCTGCCTAGCCACTTCTATTCTTGACTCTTCAGTGTCTGCTCAGATGTTTAGGGTACTGCTGTGTGCCTGGTGTTGCGCATACTCTGTTTCTGATGGGAGCGGGAATAGATGGTATGTTTGCAAGCTGAGGGAAGATAAGGCCCGCCGGAGAGAAGAGAGCAAAAGAGCCAGGTGGAACCGCTCTGCCCTGACAGGCCCACACAGTAGAGCAGATGGGAGGAGTGTGAGCAAAGTGGCAGAGTGTTTCTCATGTTCCTGCGTGTGACTTCATTGGTCATGTATAGTTGCTGCGGCTCCCTACCTAGACTTTGGAGCTCTCACAAAGGTGATCTCCCCACCCCCACCCCGAGTGTTATCATTCTTTAGTGGAATGGCTGTCAGAGATTCCTAATCCACCATTAAATGTCATTATCCAATAGCAGCCCTGGCGGAAACAGGCTCACCTCCCACTCACAAGAATCCACCAGCCTCTGCCACCTGAGTACTGAGACTGAAGGCATGCACCCTAGGGTCCAATAATTCTTTTTAAAATATTTAAAAATCTGCATTTCATCTGTTGCTCCATGAGCGTCATTTTTTTTTTTTTCAGATCCATACAAAGTTCCAAGTGGAAGAAACGTTCCCAGTATTGCTGCAGGTTACACTACGTGGAATATAAACCCACCTTGGTGCAGTACCACAAGTCTAGTACCTCAAGTGATTAAAGCCAATCAGGATATATCAAACACTGATTTCTTTTTAAATCAAGACTGATTTAAAGGAGCTGCCTGACAAGAGTCCACAGTCAACCAGTCATGATTGCTCACACCACAGTCCAAACAAGAGGAAGACTGAAACAGGAAGTGTGAGCATTTCAGGCCAATCTGGGCTACAGAGGGAAAGCTTGTTTGAAAAAAACAAAACAAAACAAAACAAAACAAGAAACAAACAAACATTAGTTAAAATTTGAAAACCAGTTTTAAAAACAAGAACACTAAAAAAACAAATATTTTATTCATTCTGGTTTCTGTATCTCTTCAAATCTTGGGTGAATTTTATTGTTCCTCATGAGCTGGGCGGGAATCCCATTGTACACAGTACTTTCCACTCTTGGGTACGCTAGCATGTCCACTGGTTTCTGTTGCCTGTTTCTTGGAAAACTTGGCTTTTAGTAGTATCACAAAGGATACCAGCAAATCTGGTTAAGCGCTTTATTTACACTCTCTTACTCTGGGGAGCACTTCTTTGGTAGATTTTTCTCTCTCTGCTCTTGTGTAGAATGTTTATAGGCAAGCAAGTGTACACGGCTGACGGCAGTGCAGCCATGGTCCGGCCCGACTGCCCGACAAAGCTTCAGCGCTTCACCCAAGCCCCTCTTACTTTCACAATGACCGCTCAGAACACCACACAGGTGTTTCTCTCTCTGCTTAGTGATGCTGGGGGAAGCATCAGCTAAGTGTAGACTTCCTGTTATTTTGTGGAAGTTCACCCAGAAGTTAAGTCTTGAGAAAAAGACTATAATTAAGAGTTTCTTTGGGAGATGACTTTATTAAACATAGTGGAGAATGGGGTCAGTGAGTTAGGGAAGAGGTGGCAGAAAACAGGGGCATATTCCTGAAGGTTTTGATTGGAGGCAGCTCACTCTCTGTTCCTTAGAGTCATCTAGGAAGAGTAGGAATAACCTTCCTCATGGTTGCCCTATCCAGAGTACTACAATGTAGCAATAATCCCTATGGTTTGTCCTTTCCCTGTCTTTGGTGTGTTAAACCCTTGATTTGGTGCTATTGTGCGATGATGGAATGTCTAGATGGTGGGAGCACATGAGAGGAGTTGGAGGCAAGCCCTTGAAGACGGGACGCTGGGACTCTGGAAAGTTCTCTTCCTCTCATTTTTTCTTTTTGGCTATCTCGAGTTGTGAGCTTGTGGCCCACATGCTCCTCCCCATGAACTACCTCCTGACCAGAAACCCCACATCAACGATAGCAACAGAATATAAACTGAAACCTGCAAAAAATGGTGACTCAAAAATAAATCTTTAATTATTTATAGTTCATTGGCTTAAATATTTTTGTTATTGTAATAGAAAACTTAGAGTGTCTGAGGATTTTGTTTGTGTGTGTGTGAGGGATATTAATTCCCCAGAATTTCTGGCCTCTTTTATGAGATGAGAAGACTCATGCAACTGGAGATAAACTTCCAAAACGTATCTCTAGTAGCCACAGTTGGCATTCCTGGCATCTAGTCTGAATGCGAGCTGGGTAATGAATGCGGGAGGTATGTATGAGGTTCCAATCACATCTGCTGTATTTTTTTTTTCTATACACAGGGAAGGATGTTAAGAAGCGGAAGTTCCTTTGAAAATCTCCATATCCATATCTGAGAGGTCCTAACCTTCGGGAATCATTCTGGCAGTGAAAGCTGTTCTACATAGTGACCTTTTCTCATAGCCAAAGGCATTTATAAGGGAATACATTGTTCATGGAGAAGGATCAATTTTCTGCTGACATTAAGGTGTAGCTTAGCATACAAATGAATGAATCCATTCTCAGAAGCAGTATCCCAGAACGTTAGAATCCTTGTTGATGTGATCTGCACCAGCTTTGTAAGGGTTACTGACCCTACTGAAGACTGGAACCACGAAGGAAAGCTTCCTACATGAGAGATGAACTAAGCGGACTATTAAAAAGAAGAGGGCATGAAGGGAGGTGGGCATACAGGCACACACACACACACACACACACACACACACACACACACCCCTGCCCCACACACTTACTCTCTGGGAAAGTACACTGCATTTGAAGGTATTTAGGTGTTTGCCAATCTGAGGACTCTACTTCCTTCCCAGTTCCACCCACCACCAGAAACAGTTGTGAGGCTGATGTGCTTCCACCAGTTAGAAACAAATAACTTGGGGGAGGAGGGCTAGGGAGAAGTTGGCATGCTGTGTGTGACAGGAAGTGCTGCCTACTTCTGATCATCAAGCCAGTGGCTGTCTCTAAGTGTCATGAGGTATTTTGTGGCAAATAATGTGCCTGCTGTGAGCAGTTGGAAAGATGTTTACAGTTAAGAAACTATAGTGAATTATCGATAGAATGGAAACATGCTATTCAAACAGCCATCAGAGTTCCTATTAAATTGAGCATTTGTTTCTTTATGGAGAATTATGTGCTCATGGCTCCCTGGCAGATCTTGGAACCACAGATCCCCAAGTTTTAACTTCCATCCCATCTTTTCTTCTGACTTTAGGCTACCAGAAAAGCTAGGCTGATTTCTCCCTCTCTCTCTCTCTCTCTCTCTCTCTTTCTCTCTCTCTCTCTCTCGACAAGAAAATACCATCCAACCTTGAGTTGGTTGTGTGCTAATATAAAGATGAGAACAAAGGCATAATGGCTAGAATGGAGGTGAAACATGTAGCTCTCTGCAGCTGCTGTGCTGTCCACCCCATGTGGAGCCATCGGTAATGGATCTTGGTTCTTGTTCTAGACAAGCTTTATTGGCTCAGAATTTATGACATATAACAGAATCCTCAGAATAATCCTATGTTACTTCCTATACATCATCACAAGAAATACCAAAGGCTAGTTAGTGTATAAGGAAAAAACGCTTGATGAGGTCACAGTGTTAAGGATTAATGAGCATGGGACTTGCATTGGATTGGCTCTTAGGAACTTATGCTTGGTAGTGTTGCAATGGCATTAAAGAGATGGCACGTGGAAATATAGGAAGCCAGACAACCAAGGAAACGCTGGTTTGTTCTTCTATTAAAACCCCTTATTAAAAGTAACTACATCAATTCATCCTTAAGGCAATACTCCCAGTGGTATTCCACTAGGCTCCATCTGCCCCATTGCCACACATTCAAGGGTATGAACATTAGGAGGCAGAAAAAAAATGAGAGCCGTGTTGTATTTCTGCCTGCCACATGCCCGCTTTTAGAGATCTTTCAATACTAATATATATGTAATGATATAGTACTGATAGTAAGTGATAATATACAATTGCTATGTCTACATGTGACTGATAACATGTAAACAATAAACATTTCAGGTCTGCTGAGAAGGGATGAGATTAATTACAAAAGAATATTATTTCCCCAGAGAATAACCACTAAACTAACTAGAAATGTAAGCATTTATCCAAGGGACAGTAAGAGAAAAGCAAACATGACCAGGTGGGCCAGCCTGTTTGGTACACTGTGCTTCTAATAAGAATGGCACGCCGTGCTCCTGAAGGCAGAACGCTGGATTCTGAAGTAGCTTGAATAGCCAGCAGCTGGCCGGGGGATGAGTCTGCACTTTCCATGTCTCCTTTAATGCGCTTTTTCCCACATAAAAACCCTGGTGGTGTGAGCGTTCACTATCCAATCCAAGGTGATGTGCTAACTAATCACAGTCTATAGGCTTCAACTATATAAGTGGTTGCTTACATGCAATAAAGCAGATGCTGTTGCTGTTCCCGGAAATCTTCTCTGGAACGGTTAATCTCCACACCCTTTACCTACCCATGGCCATTTCTGTCTTGACCTGGGACAACCCAGTAATGAAGCCAGAAGAGCACAATGTGTGAGGGAGGGGGCCATCTATACAGAGGAACACTCTGCCCCAGCACACACTGTGGTAACATTGTTCTAATCCTGGGTTGACAATGGAAAGCTGTGGAGGCAGGCAAGAAAGGCTTTGTTCATGAAAGTGTCCTCCATCTTCCTCTCAATCTCTCTTCCCCCCTGTTTTGTCCCCAAGGAGTTTGGTCTAGAGCGGTTTCATCATTCCCTTTACCTCTAGCTCCAACTGCTTTGAAACAGTGATGAACATTGCAAGATACAGAAAGGCAGGAAGAATAGAAGATTAGAATATTAACACCTCCTGGGTACTTTTTGTGAGTCTGCCTTGAGTTGATGGTATCCTTGGACCATGAACTTGGCCCTTTTTCTGCAGATCTTGCCCTAAGTTTCATGACAACCCTTTCTTGCCTTTTCAGGTCTTGGGGAAGTATTGGATTTCTTTGCTTGTAGATAATGAGGAAAGGCTTCTTGCTCTATACTAAGCCATCAAAGAAAAATCTGTTAACAACACATGCAAAATCCAGACTAAGAAGAGATTGGAGGATAATTTGGGAAGACTTATGTAGAACCCAAGGCACATGGAGGATAGTAATGTGGAATTTCTGGAAGCTGGGTGATGCAGGAGTCTGGACAGTATTCTAGAGATATTATACAGGAGACATTGGAGTGATGCTTGTATTTGAAAATGTGTGTGAGAAGGGGCTAGTCTAAGGAGAGAGAGATTAGAAAGAGGAAAAAATATAAATAATTCAGGAAAATGAAGACCCACTAGATCTAGAAAAAATACCTTATTCACTATATTGTCCATTTCAAGACTACTATCATAAGACAAATGTGTCCTTCCCTGTACCTTCTCCATTCATCTCACAAATATTTGGAAAACATGATCATATATATATATGATCATGGAAGCTGTTGCAGTTTGGGTCTGGATTTTCTCCCAGGGACTCATATGCTAAAGGCTTAATTTCCAGACTGTGGAGTTATTAAACATGTAGCCTAACTGAAGGAAATTATGCTACTGAGAGGGTGTGCTTGAAGGTAAAATTGGGACGCTGGTTCCCTTCTCTTTTTCTATTCTTTCTCCCTTCCTGGCTGCTATGAGGTAAATAGTTTTCTCTGCTATGTTATTCAGCCTCCCCATGGGCCCAGAGCAACACAAATGGAGACTTCTGCACCACAAGCCAAGTAAACGTTTCCTTTCAGAAGAGGCTGGGCTCTAGATGACAGTGGAGCTGCTTGTTCATAACCTGAGCAGAGAAACCAGCCTTGCTGTGCCAGACATCTGGCCTGTGGAACCAGGAGCTAATAAACAGGTGCTTAAATAACTACAATACTTTTGTGTCTATGTGTGCATGTGCTTGCATACATGAGTATGTGTGTGCATGCACCTGTGAAGGCACACATCCTCGTGATTGAGGCATTATATATATATATATAATATACCATATATATATATATAATATACCATATATATATATATATATATATATATATATATATATGGTATAAAAATGGTTCAAAACCCTGCTTTTTTTTTTTTTTTTTTTTTTTTTGCATTGTGGAGCTTCCAGCACAGAAAGATGAAAATAAATATATCAAAGGTTAGGAAATGTTAATGCTCTATAGTTTTAAAAGTATACATGAGACTTCATTTTCAGTATAGAATCAAAGAAGGCCTCATTGAGACAGTAGCAGTCACAAACGTTTTGAAGAAGCCAAGGGTAATGAGTTGTGATGATATATGAAACATACTGTTTCAGGCAAATAGAATTGACATCACAAAACCTCTAAAGAGTGGTCATCTTATTCTTGGCATTAACTAACAAAGTCATCAGGGTGGGCACTAAGGTGGACAGAAAAGAAACATATTAGAGACATAAGAAAAGCCTTGATTTAGATATTAGAAGTCACTGGAAGATATTGTGAAGATTGTATAAGGCATGGGAGAGAGCTATAACCAGAAGAGACAGGTAGTAGAAGAGAGAGTCATTTTGAGGAGAGAGAGACATTATAAAGAGAAGGAATCACTGTGAAGGTAGAGAGCTATTGTGAGAATAGGGGAGGTTATTGTGAGGAGAGTAAGCCACTGTGAAAAGAGAGAGCTACTGTAAGGAGGGGGAGTCACAATAAAAGGGCAGACCCATTGTGAAAACAGGGAGACACTAAAACGAGGGAGACAGTGTGAAGAGGAAAAGAAATTCTAGGGAGGAGAAGCCTTTGGGGTGGGAAGATTATGCCAGAGTGAGAAGGGAGTGCTGTTGTATAAAGGAGTGCCATTATGAGGAAAGAGAACAAGTGAGGGGAACCATAGGGACAGTGGGGAGGAGAGCCATTATGAGAGAGGTTGGTTTCTGTGAGACTTGTACCACTAATGCTTTGAATAGAGAAGTGTTGCAATCTTGGAACTGTAAGTTCAAACTGAATCCCTGATGGGGAAGAAATACTGTAAAGATAGACCCCCTTGTACCTCCCTTTTGGCTATCAGACTGCCACTTCTTTTTATTTTGACTTGCAGAATTAATGAAATTAACAAGCATAAAACAATCTGAGCTTAAAGCTGACCTCCATAGAAAAGATGGTAGAAGTTACTGCCCTACTCTTGTAAAACCTCTGAGACAGTTACAAAAATAAAATAGGGCTCTTTATGATAGAATGTTTACCCTATTTTCCTAGGTTAGGGCCTTGAAGAAAAACTGCCTATGTAACAAAGAACAAAGACACTGAAGACAAGCGGAGACACAAGTCCCTTCCCTTCAGCAAAGGACCAGTGAATGTGTCTCACACAATAATCTATACATGCTCCAGCCTTTGAATCAAGGCTCACTGTAACCTGTAAGACAAACACAGGCACACTGGAGAGGAGTTTCCACTCTGTTTTCTCCCTGCACCCCTTACCTGTCTGCCTATTTGATCAAGCTGTAAAGGTAAATTCTTTACTAATTTCTATTCCCTAATTTCTCTGATAGAGAAATTGAGGAGGTGGGTTTATAGATGTACATTCCTGGGGATACTATGATTTACCTTATTACAGATCATTTTGCCCTTGCTTGAAAACAAGCAAGAGCATGAGGTGTAAGCACCAGAAGAGGACCATTGCAGAAGAAAAGCTCTAGTCAAGTTGGTAATGGGTACGTTACTTACTAGGGATTGGCTCATGCATCCTCTCTGAATATAGATCCACTAGAAGAACAAAGAGGAAAAATAAGTTATTTTTTTAACCACAACAGTATTGATGCAAAAACAAACAACAACAAAAAACCAGCCTCACTTCAAAGGGAGTAATTGTCCAGCATTCCATGAAGTTTTTATAGTTACAATTACAAAAGTTATAAATGAGATCACTTTTCAAATACATTGGTGGGAAGACTAGGCAGGTGGTCACAGAAAAGCAGAAACATTTTTGCTGTAGGCTTCAAATGTTATCTGATGACACTTTTAGCTTTGGGGTTGGTGAAATCCAGGGGTCATTAATACATTTCAAAAAACTTTACCTGATAATCACAAGGATATTGAATCAAACATAGAGGTGATACATGAAAGGTTATTAAGGGAGGGAGGGACTAAGGACAGCCCAAGATGATTAAGCTCTGGATGTGAACATTCCAACTCCCCACATCCACAGAAATTCTAATCAATAAGTCTAATGGAATCTTTAACATAGCTCTTACTTTTTCTATTCTTGAGAACTTGTTAGCCAAGCATTAGATTATATGCATGCTCAAGTCAAATATTATTTTATTTTATTTTCTACACTATGACTAAGGAATTTTATTTCCAGGATCTGATAAAACATGGCTGATTAGGTACAAAAGTAGCCTTCAGGAGAGAAAAATGGTTGATAAAGTCACCAAGGAAGAAATTCTTGGATGATATCAAATTTAACAGCCATTAACAGCTGCTTCTGATTTCTCTATCTTTCCTCTCTCTTTTTGCCTCTGTGTCTGAGATAATATTTGTAACATAAAATAGGAATACTATGTCTATAAGTTAAAGTAACACAGTAGAGATTAAAAAAGTAAAGAATCCTTTAGGTAGTTAAATTCCATTGCTATAACTTCATGAAGAGCAGCTAGCTCTAATTTTAAGAAAGAGCCATCATTAATATCTAATAATATCTTACTTGTGACTAAAGGTTTTATTGTTCAGTTATTTTGGTAGGACATCAGAATCCAATTTGGGGAAGTAAATGGATAGTCATATTAGAGAAGAAATCAATATCACTTTAAATCTCTTTTAAACAAAATTTTATTTTCTCTATGAACCAAATATCTCTAATTCCAGGAGCATTGATAATAAGGAACAAAATATGGGGCCAGGCTGTGAAGAGTCCTTTATCCACTTTAATAGAATTTCCAGTACTAATATTATGAAGAGATAATGAATGCTTTTCTTTTTATTGTTAATATTTTTATTGGTGTTTATGACTTGTAGAGAGTAAAGGGCTTCATTCTGACATTTCCATATATTCTTAAAATACATGCTGATCACATTTACTTCTCACTCTTAGCTCAAGCCTCGCCTCCTTTCCCCCTTCACCTTCCCACATTCCTAGTAGTTCCCTTTTCATATTTATGTTCTTTTATTTTTTAATTTAATTTTATTTTTAATTACACTTTATTTACTTTGTATCCTTCCTTTAGTTCCTTCCCTCCTCCCTCCCACTCCCTACCTTCCTTCCCCTCTCCACACAAGCCCCTCCCCAACTCCACTGGTAGGGGAGGTCTTCTTTTTCTTCCTTCTAATCCTAGTCTGTTAGGTCTCATCAGGAGTGGCTGCATTGTCTTCCTCTGTGGCCTGGTAAGGCTGCTCCCCCCTCAGGGGGAGGTGATCAAAGAGCAGGTCAATCAGTTCATGTCAGAAGCAGTCCCTATTCCCATTACTATGGAACCCACTTGGACATTGAACTGCCATGGGCTACATCTGTGCAGGGGTTCTAGGTTATCTCCATGCATGGTATTTGGTTGGAGTATGTGTCTCAGGAAAGACCCCTGTGCCCAATTTTTTTGTTTCTGTTGCTCTCCTTGCGCAGCTCCTGTCCTCTCCATATCTTGCTATTATTTCCCACTTCTTTCTTAAGAGTTCCTGCATTCTGCTCAAAGTTCAGTGTCCAAGTGGGTTACATAGTAATGAGAAGAGGGACTGCCTCTGACATAATCTGATTGGCCTGCTCTTTGACCACTTCCTCCTGAGGGGGGTGCAGTCTTACCAGGCCACAGAAGATGACAATGCAGCCACTCCTGATGAGACCTGATAGGCTAAGATCAGAAGGAAGGAGAGGAGGTCCTCCCCTACAGTTGTCTTGGGGAGGGGCATGTGTGAAGAAGGGGGAGGGAGGATGGGATTGGGAGGGGAGGAGGGAGGAGCTTATGGGGGGATACAAAGTGAATAAAGTGTAATTAATAAAAAAAAATGACAATTTAAAAAACAAAGTCTTTTTAATTTCGATACAGTGTTTAGGAGTCTTATTTTTAGATAAATTAGTAACATCATCATTTCTTTTAAATATTCTTTTTTTATTGCATTTTTATTGCATTTGGGGGCAGAAAAAGGGGCATATCCATCACACATGGTACCAGGTCACCTTATAGGAGTCAGTTTTCTCCTTCCATCTTTTGGGTCCTAGGGATAGAACATGGATCGTCAGGGTGGGCAGGCAACCACCTTTATCAACTGAGCCAGCTCACTGACCCTTATCACCTCCTTCACCCTCTCTGTTTTAAAATTTCATTTAAAGTAGGATGACACTCTGTGATATTTACTTGTTTTGCCTAGGATTGCAAGTTTAGAATGAAAAACAAACTAGGATTATCAAGTGTTCCCCATTAAGGAAATATAAAGCCAACTTGTCTTTAGTTAGATTCGCCTATTTTTCTAAACAACTTGCCTTCAGTTAATGGCAATTATCAGATCTAAAGCCAGCTGGAGTACCAAATGGCAGCTTTTCTCCAAACATCTCCCACTCCCTTGAATCTCAACTTCCCGTTTCCTGTTCTAAGCCTCTCTGTGCTAGCTAGTACGGCCATGTCAGATCACATTTGTTTGCTACTTTGGGGAGTAGCTACCTCACCTCTCATCCTGGGGTCAGTGTCTCAGGCTTATAGTGTATGCTCCTAGGAACACAGGGAGTTGAGGATACTTGGTGATCATCTCTTATGTGTGTCTTTCTTGCTGAGCCAATGAAATTCCTTCTAACTGAGGAGCAGGGTACGATTTCAGGGTTTCTCCTATGATGCTATGACACAGCCTAGTTTGTTCTCCTTAACACATCTACCCTGTTAGGCTGAAGGGAACAGGCTCCTCTTTTCTTCTGCATCTCTGTGATTGGGCACTCACAGTCCACCTAAACTAAGACTGCAGTGGTTGTCAGAAGAAGGGGAGCACAGGAAAAGGCTGAATCAGGAGAGTGGCAGAGAAAAAGGGCAAATGCTAGCAAGAAAAATGAACATCCTGAAAAATTATGTAATAATTCAAATGCTCAGAGAAACCCAGTCCTCTGAAAATCAAACACAATAGGATGTTTGAACTGTGTGCTCCGAAAACAAAATGTCCAAGCAAAGTGCAAAAAGCAGGTTGGAATAAAGCAGTTGCCATCAATAAGACTAAGGAAAGTCCGAGGCCCTTAATGAATTCACCAACATCTACCTGAAGTGGCAACATTGGACAGCTGGGCACAAAGAGCCCATGCTAGGATCCCCTGGCAATCTGGGTGACTCCACTTGCCAAAGTGGACCATCACTGGGGATGCACATTGAGTGCCAAAGCTGTCGGTGCAAAACCAAGGTGTCACCCTAAAGGGAATAAAGGATAGTATCTTCTGAATGATGAGCAACCGTAACAGCCTGAGAACACGAGGTCAGGTCACTCTAAATACCATATTTCAATGCTACAGTTTCATGGTTCTAGTGTTCTATTAATACGTCTCCAAAAGATTTCACCTAGCCAGGGGCTATGATTCATACCCTAATACCAGAAACTGAGAGGTAGGCACAGGTGGCTCTCTGTGAGATCGTGGCCATTCTGATCTACACAGCAAGTTCCAGACTAACCAGGACTATGTAGTAAGACCTTGTCCCACAATAATTTCTAAAAACTTAAATGATTTTAGCTGACAGTCACAAAGATGTTGTATCAAAGACAGACATATACAACAAATGGCTATCATGATCACTAACAATGATCCAAGAAAATTTAGCTGCAAATTTGAAACATACCAACTTTCCATTATCACAGACTTTCTCATCAGCCAGCCTTATAGAATCATGAGCACATTTGAACCTTTTTTTCTCTCTGGGAACTTCAGCTCATTGTAAAAATGGATTCATTTAAGGTTCTTTGTGGGTTCTGACACCAGTGGGTGACATTTTGCTGAGAAACAGTATATGAACAAATTCTTCATACTTGTTAATCTCCGAATGTTTATTGCAGAAACCTAAGGGTAATTTGACAGACTTGCATTAACCAAGAAGTCGATGTTGACACCATTATCTGTGGTAGAAAGTCACAGTGCACAGCGCAACACTACAGTGCACGGAGCAAGCCTGAATGTGACACCTCCGATATGGCCGCCATGCACACCCTAAATCTAAACCCAAGCACTTATTATCAGAATCTTTCTCCTTGAACTCCCCTCGTCCCTGCCCATGGTGGGATGCATCAAAAAAATTTAGATGGGGCACAGAGCACAGTAGAAAGTAGATTTCATTACAGGGTGGGCACTCTCGAGGGATAAGCAGACAGTGGCCCAATGAGCCATTGACAAGGGAAGTACTGGGTGGAAGTGGGTGGAGACCAAAGGGGCCAGTATACCAATCCGTATTTTCAGACAGGCTTTATACTGTTTCATAAGGGTTCTGGAGCAGACAGATTCCTGAGGAGCACTGTCAAACCCACATGAGTGACAGCGCATTTGGGTTAACTCTTAGAGAGGAATCAGCAGTCTGCTTTTGTTCTTTGTCCGTCTAGATAGTAAACTTAAGGTCTTCGAGGCAGTTGAGAATGCCATGTCTCCACCCAGGGCTAGAGACATGACTCAGATCTCAATGTCCTGCACTTTTCATTCCTGGTTTTTACAAGTGGTTGGTTATGAGGGAGGGGTCCATTCTCAGTGCCCTTCAAGCCTGTTAATAGCCACTTAGCAGAACCATCAGACATACTGCATCCCCTTTTGTGGGTTCTTTGTCTCACTGACAAACAAATTTTAAAAAGTGTCCAAGTGCATTCCATAGTAATAGGAACAGGGACTGTCTCTGACATGAACTGATTGGCCTGCTCTTTAATTGCCTCCCCCTAAGGGGGGAGCAGCATTACCAGGCCACAGAACAGGACAATGCAACCACTCCTGATGAAACCTAATTGACTAGGATCAGAAGGAAGGAAAAGACGACCTCCCCTAACTGTGGACTTGGGGAGGGGTATGCATGCAGAGGGGGGAGAAAGGAAGGGAGGGATTGGGACAGGAGGAGGGAGGGAATCACAGGGGGATACAGCGAATAAAGTGTAATTAATAAAAAAATTTTTAAAAAGAAAGAAAGAAAGGGAAAGAAAGAGAGAAGGGGAAATATGGAGGGAAGAAGGAAGGGAGGGAGAAAGGGAAGAAAAAAGAGAAGAGGAGGGAAAAATGAGGAAGTATTGGCAATGGACATCTATAGCAACTTGCATGCAGTCTTCAAATAGACAGCAGAATTCTGGGTGTCAGAAAGAACAGGCTGAACTGATACTGGCTAAAGTACAGAAAAGGGAGTTGGAATGAGGGGAAAGAGAAAGTTAGACTTGTAAAATTGGAATTCAGAAAGTCAACGGTGAGTAAGAGACAGCTTCAGAGACTATATAAGTATATGTATGTATCATTAAAAGAGAGGCTGTTCCATTATTTTTTCAATTCTTTAGTGTATTATATTTTATTTTCTACCTTCTGGCCAGTCTTTTTCAAGTCCTAAAATGGAACTTTCTCCTTGAGACAGGTTTCTTTCATCTTTCTCTGAGAAACTCCTGCTGTTTACATCAAGAAGATACTATAGACTTTGGAGCAAGCCAGTCCATGAAAGGGGGAGCACTGACCATCAACTATGCTGTTTAAGTCAGAGGATGTCACCATGATGATATTCAAATGTTCCTTATGGGCGATTCTGCCAAATGCAGGAGGCACCCACTGTAAGAGTTAATTCCCAGGGCGCATGATGGGTGCAAAGAACTGATCCCCACAAGTTTTTCTCTGACCTTCACATGTGCACCACAGCATGTCCATATTCATCCACACACATGTGCACACACAATAAATAAAGTAATAAAATTAAAAATAATCATAAACAACATTGAATCATTTAAGAGTGGAGAAATTGAGCATTCATGGTTCTGGAAGGCATGTGACCAGAGGAGAAAAGTAACCATCAATTTTATCCAGATGTAAACCCTGTGACCTACAACAGAAACTTGTCTGCCTTACTTACTTATCTTAAACCAGTAAGATTTACTGGTGAAATGGTAGCACAAATGTTAAGGAATTGACCAACCACTTTTTAAAAGTGGATTTAAGACACATTTCATGATATGGAACCCATGCATAACCTTTTTGAAATGGCCAAGAACCTGAGACTAGATAGACCTGCTAAATGTACATAGCAACAAAACAACTCCTAATGACATAGAGCTGTAGCCATAGATCATTGTATTCCTCAGCCCTTATCAGAGCAGTTTTTTCTTGTATATATGATAATTAACAATGAGACACACAACTGGGCAATGTGCAGAGAGGGAAAGACTTCGGAACCCTCTGCCCTAACTGTGTTGTCTTTGTCAGCAATTGTCTTCCACTCCCATCAAGGTGTAAAGATCTATGCAGAAGAAAATGTAGAAAGATGGTTAAGAACCAGTGAACGACTCTGAGGAAATAGTGTCTTCCAAACACAACAGGATTGATGTACATATGAACTAAAAGAGATTGTGCTTACAAGATCAGCACATGTTTGAGCCAGAGAAAATCCCAGCACTGAGAAAGGCAGTAGACAAAACTTCTACGCCTAACCAAGAAGCTATTTTCAATTGATACCTGCTAGAATAAGGGAAAATCAGTTTTCTTCAGTCGAGTGCCACTGGGCATATCGACCACACTTCAGGGAAGGCCCTATGCCTAGAAGTAGTTGGCCAAAACAAAACAGACTCCATGCTGATGTTGTGGTGTGTGTGTGTGTGTGTGTGTGTGTGTGTGTGTGTGTGTGGTGTGCATGCCATTTTCTTTATAAGTTTATTAAGTTTTTTTTTCTTTTTTTGTTTTCTTTTGTTGCTCTTTCCAGGTTATTCTGAGAGAGAGAAAGAGAACATGAAGTTGGATGGGTAGGGAAATGAGAGATCTGGAAGAAGTTGGAGAAAAATACAATCAAAATATATTTTATAAAGATTTAAATAAAAATAACTTAATTATAAAAAATTGTAAACTTTAGATCAAGTACCACATTTTTTTTCTCCTTTTTTGCCCTATTTTGTTGTACTCCAGTTTCTCTAAAACTTATCTTTGATTTGTCCTTGACATGCAGGTAGTGATTTCTTTAAAATATTTTTTATACAATATATTTTGACCATGTTTGTCTCACAAAAATAAAATGATACAGTTGCTCCAGCCCTGATCTCTTTAAACCACCCTAACCTGGAAGAAAGTCTTTTCCTCTAGAACCTTAAAAACATTGTGTAATCACTCTCACTGGACTAGCAATAGAATAAAGGCCTGCCAGAGGATTTAATGCTGACCACATTCTTTTAAATTTTAATTTTATTTTTATTTTTTAAATTAAAAAATATTTTATACAATATATTTTGATCATTGTCTTAGGGTTTTATTAGCAACTCTTATAAAGGAAAGCATTCAGCTGGGGCTGGCTTACAGTTTCAGAAGGTTAGTTCATTATCATCATGGAGGGAAGCGTGGCAGTGTGCAGGCAGACTTGGCACTGGAGAAGGAGCTGAGAGTTCTCCATCTGCAGCAGGCAGAAGGAGACTGTGTGCCACACTGTGCTTAGCTTGTGCATTTGAGACCTCAAAGCCCTCCCCCACAGTGACATACTTTCTCCAACAAGCCACACCTCTTAATAGTGCCACTCCCTATGGGCCAAGCATTTAAACACAGGAGTCTATGGGGGCTATTCTTAACCACAACCATATTCCACACCACCTATTCCAAACCACCACAACCATATTCTTTTATTTCCTCATTTAAAAAGTGGTTGGTGTTAGAACTTGGGTTAATTTTACATTAAAACAGATGTATGAAATGTGATTTGGAAACAGAGTTTCCCTGCCTACGAGCAAACAAACCAACATACAAAAATGAACAGAACATGGATGAAATGAGTTAGAAATTCTCCGGAAAACGTTTACTACATAATTATTAGTTAAGTAAGGATTAATTAAGCTATGGGCCTCATCTTTTGTTATTTCATTTTAAGGATGTGAATGCCTTCATGACCTTGAGTCATGAACTGTGGTTAAATGTAAAAAAAAAACTCTGAAAATTTCCTCAAATTCTTCAGTTTTTCTAATATATGTAAAGTTATCTTTAAATGTTGAAATAATCTTAGACTTAAAAGAAGTTTGTGAGAATCATACAAGCCCTTCCTGAATACCCTTCACTCTCACTTCCCAAATGTTAATGTTTTTCTCACGGCACAAAGCTCAGCTCGCACTTCTAAGGAAATAAGTAACAGTTTATTCTTGAATTAAATGTGAACGGCCAGACCCATGTTGCCTGGAATAGCATCTTTCAATGTGGATGGAGTTTCATGAAATTTTTATAGCTACAGAACAAAAGAAAGTCATAAATCATGGCACTTCCCAGATATCTTGGTGGGAACAGGAGGCAGACTGATCTCTGCAAATTGGGGAAATGGCTGATGTGGTCTTCAGATTTTATCTGATGAAAATCTTAGCATCTGGGTTTGTGGAAGCTTGAAGTCTCTTAATACAGTTCATTGTTTTCTGTGATAGTCACAAGGATAACAGGACTGACAGAGGTGGGCAAGGCAATCATGGCTATTAAAATTAAGGATAGCTTGAGAACTCAACACTGGATTTGTAACATAACTCTCTACCATCAGTAATCTAATTTCTCCGTCAGTCCTGCTGAATCTTTAGCACAGGAGTGACTTCCTTTAGGAAGTGTGGAGTGTGGTTGATATGTCCATATTTGACTTATTGTTATTTTTTAATGTATGCCTTTAGGCTTTATTTCAAATCTATTAGTGTCAATGCCATCTCTCTACATTTTCTTCTGCATAGATCTTTACACCTTGATGGGCGTGGGAGACGATTGTTGACAAAGACAACACAGTTAGGGCAGAGGGTTCCGAAGTCTTTCCCTCTCTGCACATTGCCCAGTTGTGTGTCTCATTGTTAATTACCATATATGCAAGAAGAAGCTGCTCTGATAAGCTGCTCTGATAAGGGCTGAGGGTACAATCATCTATAGGTACAGCTCTATGTCATTAGGAGTTGTTTTGTTGCTATGTACATTTAGCAGGTCTATCTAGTCTCAGGTTCTTGGCCATTTCAAAAAGGTTATGCATGGGTTCCATATCATGAAATGTGTCTTAAATCCACTTTTAAAAAGTGGTTGGTCAATTCCTTACCGTTTGTGCCACCATTTCACCAGTAAATCTTACAGGCAGATAAGTTTCTGTTGTAGATCATAGGGTTTACATCTGGATAAAATTGATGGTTACTTTTCTCCTCTGGTCACAAGCCTTCCAAAACCATGAATGCTAGTCAGTAGGGATGAAGCTTCTAGTTGGACACCAGCTCAATATCTCCATATTCAGCACCACAGGTAAGCTTTGTCTTCAGCAGTAAGACCTTACCATGACCGATGGTGATGTTGAAGTACTGATGAGTGCAAAGACTGACTCTACATGCATGTGTCATGAAAATGCCTGGGTGACGAAAATAAAAGTCTACAAGTTTTGCTAATGTCACCATAATAGGCCATCTACATTGGCTAAATTTCTTCATAAATAAAAGAAAAGAGGGTTTCCTCTAAATTAATGCCCCCTGCACCAGAGACCAAGTCTACATAGCAACAGTATTCTTTTGAGAGAAGTAATGTAAAGTAGAGCCATATGGATTTTTTCCATATGAGGAATTAGAAAACACAGAGCACACTGAAGAAGAGGCTGGATCATTTACTTTCTTCTTCAGATTTCATTTTAAAATGTATTATTCTTCCTGCCTCCTCCTCAAGAGAAAGGGGAGAACAAAGCACTCTGGCTTGTGTTTCTTCCAGCTGGTCTCCTAGAATGGATGCCAATGTGAAGTCTGTGAAGGGAGAGGATGTTTTATGGCTTAAGCAAAGAATAAAAATATCTAAAAAATTACTTATATTGAAACCACATTCAAGAAGCAACCAGAGAGGAGTCTGTAATAATATGAAATTCATGTGCATGCATATGATGAGAGGGAAGAGCATTTTTCCAAAACGAAAATTTCTGGTCCAGCCTGCATTTCTTAGAAGGGCAGCGCATTTGGAAATAAAAAATGAGTGTTTCTGGTGTCTTTGCTCTTGCTGAGGTAGTGAGGCCACTTAAGCTCTATTACATATGAAAAAAAAAAAGGAGCTGGCTGGGCCTTGGTGACATTTTCTGATCTCAAATGCGACATCAATTATCTTATTAGATTATTAAATAGGTTCTCATGGAAGGTCTGTACACTGCAACCAGGCAATTTCTGCATCAAGGTCAGGTTGGAGAAAGGAACACAAATTGCTCCCTTTTAGAGTGTGACTGGACCCTTCCCTCCTGCAGAGAAGAGAGGCAGGCTGTACTGCCACAGCATCCCTTTTCTCCCTGCTCCAGCCCAAACGTCCTAGCTAAATGGTGTCTCATCCTCCGGGTAACTAGTGATTATACAGAAGTTCCATCTACTGGTATTGATATTCAGATCCCCAGAACCCATGCAAATAGCATAGCACAGGCATCTGCACTCGCGGTACTCCTGAAAAGAGATGGAAGGCGGGGAAATGAGAATCTCCAGTTAGCCTGATATACACTGATGAACAAGATGGGCATCAAAAAACTGACACTTGAGGCTGTCCTTTGACCTCTACACACATAGGTTGGTATTCACGTATGTGGATAAACATGCATTCATACACACATACAAATCATATTTACACACACCATCTGCAGACACATATAGACACACCATACAAAAGATTTCTAAAATCCACAACACAGACCTCACTAGGCTGCTGCCCCCTCCTTTGAGACAACCCATTGAATCTTCTTTAGAGTGTTTGCTTTGCTAAATGAAGTTTTGCATAAACTGTGTGCATCTCTTGACTGAATTCTTTTCTTCAGGATGACAACATCCAGCAGCCCCATTACCTTTCCACATGACAGAGAGGAAGAACTCAGACCTCTCCTTGTTTTTATGAGGCTATCATGGTAGAGATGACACCTTCATAGACCAGCTAATGCTAACTACCTCCCAGAAGACTTACATCTATTATCACCACCTCAAGGAATGAGGTTTTCAAATAAAGCTTCACAGAGCACAAAACTTTAGTTCATAACAGCCACATGCTCTCTTCAAAGGTCTATTATAGCCTCCATCAACATGCGCTAGTGGCTCATATTAGATTCAATTTAAGTAGATTAAGGGATATTTAGCCAGCAGGGAAAGTGTTAGTTCTGGATGAATCTGTGAAGATAAGTTGTAGGAGAAGTATGGGGCAGAATGGTTGGTGAGGATTCACTTTAGCCATGGGTGAGCACTATCCAGCTGGCTGAGGATTATGAAAGAACTGGGTGATAGAAGAAAGGTTCATTCACTGTCTGTTTCCTGGGGTTGTCATGGCTCCTTAGGTTTCAGAACAGATTCTGTGATCTTCTGGTCTCAGAACTTGCACCCCTTCCCATCCCCAATTCCTAAGTTCTCAGCCTAGGAATAACATCACTGTTTTTTTGGGTTCTGAAGTCTTTGAACTTTGACTGATCCATGCTAAAGGTGCTCCTGGTGTCCTCCAACTCTAGAAGACAGACTGTAGGATTTCTCAGCTCCCACAATGAAGTAGGCCAGCCCAATTCTTTTAACAAATTTATTCTCCTCTGTCTCTACCATATATATATGTTTGTCTATTAGTCATCTTTATCTATGTATCATCTATTAAGCCAATCTCTATCTCTCTGTCTTTCTGTCTCTCTCTCTCTCTCTCTCTCTCTCTCTCTATATATATATATATATATATATATATATATATGGTACACACACACACACACAGCAGCTCTAGGCCTTCCTAAAACATTCCTGAGGTAAAGAGTGGACTACAAGATGGCTAGTTTGGGTTGTTAGCTATTTGGAAAATTGGTAAAGCACACTTCTAGGAATGTCTGTGTGGGTATTTCCAGAGATGGTTGGCATGAAGGTGAGCAGACTGAGTGGAGCAGTTTCACCCTGAACACAGATGACATCATCCGATAGTCTAGGAGCCATGACGGAATGCAGAAGAGAAAGGATGAGGAAGCTCATGTGTCCACACACTGCATCCCTTTGAGCATGCTCAGATTTAACTGCTGTAGATGTTACATTCCAGAGCCTCCAGCTTTTGAACATGAACTTGCATATGTAGCTCTGCAGGTGGCTTCCAGACCTTCATTATCAGATTGGAAATTTATCATTGGTCCTTCTGGTTCAAAGGCTTCAGGCTTTTCGGCTGAGCTACTTCCTATCCCTTGCCCCTCAGCTTACGGCAACCACAATAGGTCCTGTGAGCCTGGCTACAAGATCCCCTCTTTCAACTGTATTCTGTTGGCTGTGGTCCTCTGAAGAACCCTGACTAGTGCAGATGGAGAGAGCTGAACACGTTTCACGTGTTGCCTTCCACAGAGGTTATTCTCCTCTTTCTACAACCCATGAGGAAGCCCGCTTCCTCACACCCATCTCAGCTGTATATCTTATTCATCTTTATGGCCTTTTATTCAAACTCCTTTTCAGTTTGGGAGCCTTTTTTGTATGTTTTCAGGGGAAAAGGTTGTTCAGGGGAAAGGTTTGTTATGTATCTAGGCTATCCTCAGACTTACAATCCCCCTGCCTCACCCTTCCAAGTTCAGGAATTATAGACAGGCACTAGCATACCTATGTTTTCTTATTGTTTTGATGCACATAAGTTAAGCACATTTTTTTTCATGAATCTCTTGAATATACAGGCTTAACCTTTTTAAGGGACAAAAGTTACTGTGAAAAGGAGTTCACAGGCACTAGTGGTTAGTGGTTCTCAACAGGGGTCACATACCTATCCTGTATATCAGATAGTTACATGACTATTTAAACAGCACCCAAATTACAGTTATGAAGTCACAGCAAAATAATTTTATGGTTGGGGGTCACCACAACATGAGGAACCGTTTTAAAGGGTCACAGCACTAACAGGGTTGAGAACTATGGTGCTAGGTAGTTATCAGTGGAAACATCTTTTGAAAAATGGCTCTGGACTAATGACCTGTCAATCTTTTCCCAACATAAAGTGAGCTAGGTCAGGAGAAATTTAACTTCTGCATTCCTACAGCTGGATACCGTCTTTCTTCTGAAGTACCTGTGTTCTCAGCAGAGTTCCCAACTTCAGTTATACTGCCTCTCATGAGCAGGGGACACACCCATGCTCCTCTTTCCTGAATTTTAGTGTTGTTCATTCACATCCTGAATTAACATCCTGGTTAGAAACTGGGCACCTTGATTGCACAACTCAAAACTTTCTTTTCCAGATTCAACTCAACCTGTAAATGCTTACTTGACATCTTGGGTTTCTGCTCCGAGACCAAGTTCAATCAGGGCACCAGTCCGCCTCCTGATGTCAGGACTCTGCATCAAGATCATTTTCATTTTCCTTCTCTCCTAACATGTCACTCCCCCCCCCCAATACTGGTGATTGAACCCAGGACCTTAGACGGGCTATTAAGTGCTCTGCTCCTAGGCTGAATCTCCACTTTACATTTTACTTAAAAGATACTTAGAAAATGATATCTTTCCTGCTTTGTACATAAAAATGGAAAGAAATGTGAGTTTCTTACCCACAATAAAACCGACTGTACTCACTACTGTCATACTCTCTGACTACATCTGTTTTCACATGTGTGTCTTCTCTGGATGGGACTGTGGAGAGCTCGCATCCCCACTTCCTGCATGGAGAAGCAGCAGCTCAAGTGACAGGGTGTGACATTTGGATGATAGTTTTGGTTAAAACAGAGTCATGTGCAGAATTTCCCTGCAGCTTTGTGCCAAGGAAATAGTGTGTGATGGTGACAGTCTTTTCAGTGCTGCAGCTTGTAGCCAAGGCTACCCCCTAACTCAGTCACTGAAGAGCCCCAAGCCACACGCTAACAAACCGTAATCTGAGAGCAGACCCCACACAGCCTAGGCCTTGCCTCAGACTTCCATTCCACAGGACTTTGTGAAATCTGCCCACACCTCAGTCTTAAAAAACCATGATTAAGGAGTGCCATCAGCCAAAAGTTTATTCTTACTCAGGGCAGGAAGGAGCTGTAGTTCTGTCTTTCTCCCACTGTATTTCTGGTCAATGGAACTGTATGATGATGCAAATTAAATGTCTGATAAATAAATCTTGCTGTGAGCAGGGCCATTATTTAACTCTCTTGTTTAATAAACACAGAATTGTGCCAGAACTTAACTATGTAACTGCTGGCCTATCAATAAACATTTGTCTGCAGGCAGTGTGCTGAAGAATACGAGATGCCTTGTTTTTAAGCAGCTCATAACGCAGGCAGGAAGGAAAATCATCACCACATGAAACGGCCGCCACCACACACAGGGTGAACATCTGCACCACTTTCCCCTCAGAGCCGGACTCTGCTGGAAATGCTATACACATCTTCAGTGAATCTATTCCCACAGCTAACAGGATCATTGTTTTCCCTTCACACACAGAAAATTCAATAAATAAAAGGGACTTTAACTAGGATCAGGAAAATGATGGAGTTTTCGTGTCAGTTCAGAGAATGAGATGACCAGAGCCCTAACCTCAGGACGAGGACTTGGAACCCTGAGTGAACTTGTTCTCCCAGCAGAAACCCAGATGCCAAGTAAGCCTGTCAGCCTGACTTCAATCTGGGAAAGAATGTTTTTTAATAGTGCAATCAAGGATGCACCTAGCAGTAATTGGAGTACTTAGAACACACACACACACACACACACACGCACACGCACACGCACACGCACACACACACACACACACACACACACACACACATACAAACTCACACTCCACTAGAAAGCTTGAAAAACCCCCACAGGTTTCTTAGGAGATTTATGCAAGAGGACTAGAGGCCTAGAAGATACCAGAACTTCAGAGATTGCTGTTCCCCGCAGAAAATCAGGAGTAGGTCCTACCACCTCTCTGTTTCTTCTCAGCAGATTAAACTTAGAATGTCATGGACAAGTCAAAACCTTCTGAGTGATGCATATGTGAGAAGAAGGCTCAGCTGAAACTTCATGAGTTTCTTTGGCTCCGTGCATAAGTCAGATGAGGTTAGTCAACAGTAACTCGTCAAATCTAGAAAGCCAGGACAGTAGTTCTCAACTGTGATGATTTTTTTTTCCCTTCAAAGGACATTCCAAAGTGCTTGGAGACATTTTTGGATGTCATCACTGGAAAGAGTAAGAGGCTACTGGCATCCACTGGAAAGATACCAGAGACACTTCTGAGCATCCTATCCTATACACTCAGCCTCCTGTTGTAAATCTTCATACCAACCACACTTTCAACAGGATCCCAGCTGAGAAACCCTTCTTTAGAGTGAACTGGGTAGAATTTAAACTGTTTTCATGCCAGAGAATGTCATATGGAATGCAGCAAGAATTCTCAGTCTGCCAGGGACATGGATAGCTTAAAGGATTCCTCACATTTTAAAAACCATTTTCTGTACCTCAGAAATCATCTGAGGCAGCCCATAAAACCCTGATAGAGAGGTTCTGTGGTAGTGTCGATTATAGCAAACTGTGCCATCATCATGAGAAAGGTACAGTATGTGAGACTAGCGCAAGCCTCAGCCCACAGTCTCAGCATGTGGGAAACACTCTGTCTGTGGTTCTGGTATGTGAGAAGTGATTCCTGATGCCCTGCATTACACTTAACCCATAAGAGCACTTGAAGCAGCACAGACAATGTTTCAGTAGAGCATCAATGAAGGAGAGATTGGAGAATAGAACCATGGTTTTAGGGAAACAGGGCTTTATAAGTGTATTAAGGGTTAATAATTTTTAAATGTTAAAACAATAACTCACCAAATAGAAAATGAACATGTATCAAAGGTTTTATTCAACTCTTCAATCAGTGAGGGAACTAGTAAGATTTCACCAAAGATTCTGGGGCAAACCTAAACATCAAAAACATACCTAAGTTGCTGAATCAGGGATGCTAGAACAAATCTACAACTAATACTAAACTGACATTTTCTTCAGTGTTCAGAGAAGGGAATTTCAATGTCCTTATCTAAGACAGAAACTGTGCATCCATGACTAAGTGTCTTTCTTGGTGCTATCACCAATCAACAACTTAGTTGCCAAGTAACTCAAAGACAATGAAAGGTCCACAGCCCCCTAAGAACCAAACAAACAAGAAAGGTATGTTTAGATGATGCTTGTGTTCTGTAGAAGACATTCCAAAAGATTTTGGTCCATTTCAAAGTTGCTGGTAATTTTCCTTGCAGAAGTTTTTGTGATTGCTGCTCATGAGGCTATTATGATGTGCTTTTGCTGGTTGGAATGAAGGAGAGGGGAGAGCTGATGGAGCAATGCTCTGCATGTGTAAAACATCAGGAAACACACTAAGAAAGCACAGGGTTGGCAGTATGGCTCCCACATGGTAAGTGCTCCTGCTTACGGGTAATCTCACCATGGGGTGGTATGTCTGCCAGCTTACACTGTTCCAGGAACCCAAAGTGACTGCAGGTTTAGGACAATGATTAGAGACAGATGTACAGGCACCTTTTCAAGAACAGGGCATTGTAAAAAACAAAAAACCCTGGCATTCAGCTATCTCAGTTACTCTTATCTCTGTGCCTTCAGCCTTGAGCAGGGATAAGACAGATTAGGTATCACCAAAATTAGGCAAACACTTATCAAATGATTAACATGTCTATGTGGAGAGCCAAACAGGGCCCTAAGCAAAAGCAAAGGAGACAAATACAAAGTGAAGCAGACATAGCAGAATTTTATCCTGCTTTTGGTTGCCCGAGACCCAAGCAAGGAGTAAATTCTTTTAGCAAAAGCCATTTCTAAGAACATTTTACAGTTCCTCAGAGAAATCTGAAGAGTGAAAACAGACTGAGAATGACATGCAGAAAGTGGATGTTAGACATTTAGAGATGCTAAGAAATGTTAAGAAAAGTCAAGTGACCATTCTTAGAGATTAGGAAAAGATACCTTAGGGAGATATGGTGCAATGAGACTGGCATCAGTGAAGGCCAGCTGTGAAATATGTGAACGACTTTACAATATAATCAGAGTCAAAGGCAAGGGATACACACTTAGTTTAGTGAACACAATAGAAAACCAGACACAGACCCACAGAAAAAAAGGCAGTGGATTAAAGAGGGTTTAAATAAAAGTTTTAGAGTAGTTGAATAGTTGGACACCCAGAGGAAAAATAATAATCTCATCTCCTTTATAAAAATTAACATGTATCATAGATTTAAACACAAAAAGTTCAACTATAAACTCTTATATATATGTATACATGTACATACACACACATATATAGTCTTAGGCAAAAAAATCTTTTTTTTTTCCAGGAGGTTTACTTAGCTTATACTTCCACATTGCTGTACATGACTCGCAGAAGTCAGGACAAGACCTCAAGCAGGACGGGATCCTGGAGGCAGGACCTGATGGAGAAGCCATAGAGTGGTGCTGCTTACTGGCTTGTTTCCACTGGCTTTATCATCTCTCTTTTTTCCTTTTTTTTTTTTCAGGTTGTACAGGTTTATTTTTCCAACACCAATGAGACAGACAAGAGCAGCACTTTTCTGAGCAGCCCCATGGACCAGACCATTGTCAAGTTTCACCTCTGAGACCTCACTGGTTTCAGAAAAAGAGGACTAAACATGCTTGGCTCCTGCTCTTGGTGTTTGGTAAAAAGACTTCTGAGCACACAACATGGACTTGGCCAAAACAGAATTTAAATCATATCACTACCAACTCCTTACATTCACTCTTTATGGATGACAGCCCACCCGTAAAAAAAAAAAAAGGCAGCCACCTCAGATGAAATGGTGAGAGAGAGGCAGCTTACAGAAGAAAATGAGACTCACTCAAGGCACACCAAGTTTTATACATCATACAAACACACACACACACACAAGGAGACAGACTTAAATTAAACAAGGACTTCCAACTCTTAAGATACAAGAACAGGGCAGGAACTAGGATGAGGTCAGACAAATACAAGAGTGTCTACTTGAGGGAACCGAGGTAGGAGAGAGGAAGGCAGCAGGCCTAGCTTTGTTCCCCTGAAACCTGTCAAAAGTAAGTCAAAAGCAGCCTAACAATCCCCAATATTGACAGGTGAAGACAAAGAATTCTTAGAGATGACATTAGAAGAAAGAACACTGGGTAAATTTGACTTCACCAATATTAAAAATCTTTTTTTTCCATTAAAAAGAATAAAAGACATACTTTGGACATGCTTCACAAAACCTATTATTTCTTACAAGCATGTGTGAATCTACAATTAGCCCAAGCATTGTTTAAAAATTTAAAAAGTTAGTGTGGATATAGCCTCTCTCCCAGCCAGTGGTCCTCAGGTATTGGTATGGGTTAGGAGAACTGAAAATCATCTGAGTTGTGATTCTTTGATTATAGGGAAGAAGATGAAAGGGAGTTAGAGATTCATGTGGCCAAGAAAGATGAACAGAGAGGGAACTGGGACAAGGGCTGGGCAGGCCTGGAATGAAGAAAGGTAGGAGATTTAAAGAGTAAGAAAATAGAGGGATTTCCAGAATTTCTTCTCTGAAGGAGACATAAAAAACATTTTCTTCTCAGATCCCAGCAACAAACCAACACACCATTCCACTAAGGTTCACTCTGGGGAGCCAGTGGGCTTTTTGGGCTTCTTTATAAAGCATGGAGGAGGGATATTTATAAAAGTGTGGATGTTTCTCCCCTCAACAAGCTGCATATGGAAGGATGGGATACCCCAGGAGGGATAAGGGTTTGCCCATAGCCACATAGACAAAGCCCTCTTCCCCTAGTCTTTTTTAACCAGTATACCCTAGCCCAGGCAGAACTGTATGTAACAGGTGGTAGAGAGTGGTGGGATTCTCAGGTGAGGGTCTTGTGGCCATCTCCAGCCTTCCACAGTGGGATATAAACAGCCAATAACCCAAAGGAGGATGATTCTCTTATAAGAAGAAGCAACTGAACTCCCTAAGATGTCAGTGGCTTGACTCAAAGGGCAGTCACTCACAATAGCTGGGCTTGGGTCCTTGCATATAGAGGTAATGGTGTGAATGAGTTAGGCCAGGAGGAAATGTGATTGACTTGAGAACAGCATGCTCAAAACTGAAATTTTGAGATGATGGAGCTGTAATCACAGCACTAAAGGATATTTCTGAAATGGTCAAGAAAATCACCTATTAGGAAGTCAAAGTGGCAAGAACCCAGTAGCTAAACCATCTTGTATTTTTTAATTGCCTTCAAGATGAAAGCACATATTCGGTGCAGACAGAGTTAGGTAATAAAATGTACTTTGTGGTACATTTTTTTCTTTAAAGTTTTTGCTTAGGACGGAGTGGGGATCTTGTGATCCCTCAGCCCTGCTAAGTGGCAGAAAAGAAGAAGATGAGGGACCAGAAATGTTGCTGTTTAGAGTAACTAAGTCCAAGTGTTTTCCCAGACCGGGAACTGGATCAACACTGGGGACTTGTCTGCCCTAGTAGCCCCAGGGCTAAAGCCCTAGAATGTGTGCTTGATGGCGATGGTACAGCCCAAGCCTGTGCACTGCAGCCTGAGATCAGCACTTCCAGAGCCAGAACTAATTAGAGGCAATATGAAAATAACCAAGGGCTTTACAGGCCCCAGGTGGAGACCCACTCTCACCAGCGTTCACGCATCCACCATTGCAAAGGAGCCCATACAGAGCAAAGTGGGCAAGATGAATAAGCTCTCCCTATTCATGGGTCACCTGTCCTCTCCTGACCTTTGACCCCTTAGATCGACCAAAATCAGAATAAAATTATATCATCCTGGTTTGGGGATCTTAGATGTTGGGACCTAAACCTATATCCTTCCACTTGGCTCTGACCCTCTGGCCTTTGGATTTGAAATGACTTGTGCTATCAGCTGTCCTGAGTCCTATGGATCTTCTCAGCCTCCACAGCCATGCAAACCAATACCATAATACCATTGTCTTAGTTACCTTTCTGTTGCTATGATGAGACATCATGACCAAGGAAACTTATAAAAGGAAGCATTTAATTGGGGCTTGTTTACAGTTTTGGATGGTGAACGCATCATGAGCATCCTGGCTGGAAGTATGACAGCATGCAGGCAGGCATGGTGCTAGAGCAGCAGCTGGAAGGCTTAGGTCACATCCACAAGCTGGAGGGAGAGGGCAAGAGACTGGGCTTCATTAGGCCTTTTGAAACTCAAAGCCCATGCCCAGGGATACACCTCCCCCAACAAAGTCACACTTCCTAATATTTGCCAAACATTCAAATATTTGAACCTTCATCCAAGCCATCACAAAAACTCCTCTTATATAGCTCTTTGGGAAAATGTGGCAGTTTATTGGGGGAGGAGCTGATCTGTGTTGACATTGGTAGAAAATGATGATAGGGTACCTCAGGACCTGGGCACTGCAGGGTGTGTGGGGCAGGACTTCCCTAGTATTGTCTACAGAAATACCCCCAAAAGACCATGAAGTCCAGAAGACAGCGAGCAGTACTTGTGATAGGTCTGCTTATATGAAAGAAAGCAAAAACCATAGAAAAGGATTCTGAAAATAGGTTAAACCCATATCAACAGAGAAAGTCATGAACCTCTTAAGAAGCTGCCTGGCAGGACTCTGAGGCAGGAAGTCTTCCTCCTAGCCATCACACAGGGAATAGCTTGTACTTCCTTAATTTTATTTAAATTAAAAATATGATGGTGACATTTTCAGAGTTTTTTAATTTAAATTTTTATTTTTATTATTTACAGTTTATTCACTTTGTATCCCAGCTGTAGCCCCCTCTCCCATCCCCTCCCAATCCCATCCCCCTCCCTCTTCTTCTCCTATGCCCCTCCCCCAGTCCAATGATGGGGAGGTCTTCCTCCCCTTTCATCTGATCCTAGTTTATCAGGTCTCATCAGGACTGGCTTCAAGCCTTCCTTTGTGGACTGCTAAGGCTGCTCCCCACTCAGGTGGAGGTGATCAAAGAGCCAGCCCATGAGTTCATGTCAGAGACAGTCCCTGTTCCTATTACTGGGGAACCTTCTTGGACACTGAGCTGCCATGGGCTACATCTGTGCAGAGTTTTTTGAGGAAAGACTTACTTTGTTTTATTTGATGCAGATCTGGCTAAATCGTGCAGGCTAGCCTCAAACTCATAATCATCCCGAATCTGCCTCCTGGGTGCTGTGATTACAGTTGTGTGTTATCTTGCTCAGTGCTAGAGATTTTCTAAATTACATATTTTAAGGAGTTCAGTTATATTATAGTTTGAGAGAGCACGAGGCTCACTTAAAGGTTAAATCTTATTGGTGAAATACCCCCTAGGTCCTTGACAACTCCTTCTTTTGTGAAGTGTCCTGGGACCATCCCAAAGTTACTTAGATCCAATGAATAAGAGGAGGGAATAGTGGGTATAGTAATGGCATGTGCTTCTCTGTCCCAAAAGGCAGACACACATTGGGTGGACAGAGTCAAGGTGAAGTATATAAAATGTGAGAGATAGGAAAGGTTTCCACTATTGCACCATGAGAATCCTGTAGATGTGGCATTCATGCAAAGCTCTGGCTTTGTATCAGAGGGCTAAATACCACATCATTAGGCCCAGTGGGGAAATAAAGGACCTACTCCAACCTAAGACAAGAAGGAGCAAATCCCATGTCCTCTGGACCCTAAAAAAACTCAATCCCTTAACTTACTATTTTCTTCCAAGAAAAACTGGCATTTTATGTGTTTATATGAAATAGTCTAAGTTTTAAAGACTGATAACCATTTTTTAAAATGTATGAAACACTGAACAGGGCATAAAAGACACAAGATAGCTGCATGACTGCAACAGTTCAAGAAAAAATAGCAATAATTGACCAAAGGGATTTCATAAAATTAGAAGGCTTTCACAAGCAAAGGAAACAATCAGCAGAAGAAACAGACAGCCTAACCTACATAACAAAAGAAAATTATAAGGATTCAAATGAAAAAATAAAGCACCAAAAGTTTTTATTCAACCAATAAATGGACAAAGAAATTGGGCAGGTCTCAAAAGGAGAAAGAACCACACAGAGATATAAATATTTCATTATACATATGAATTACATAGAATAACTAGTATATTAATATATTATTAATATATTAATTATATAGTAATATGTTATATAGTATATATCATAATATATATGAAAGGCCAATATATACACATCTACATTAAATATATCATATAAAATATATAATATATAATCAATGTGTATTAACATATAGTTAATATACACTAGTTATATAATAATATATATTATAAACATATGAAAGGCCAATGCATACATGAAAAACAATGAATATACTTGTCAAATCAAAAATATATTGAAATCTCATCTCCCCCCAGTTGGAATGGTTCAGAAAGTGAACAACTACTAAAATCTGTACATCTAAAGAAACTAATCAAGAGGGAGGACCCTGACTAAAATGTTCAATCCCCATCCCGAAAGGCAAAGAGGATGGACATCAGAAGAAGAAGAAAACAGGAAACAAGTTAGGAACCTGCCACAGAGGGCCTCTGAAAGGCTCTGCCCTGCAGACTATCAAAGCAGATGCTGAGACTTATGGCCAACTGTTGGGCAAAGTGCATAGAATCATATGAAAGAAGTGGGAAATAGTAAGATCTGGAGAGGACAGGAACTCCACAAGGAGAGCAACAGAACCAGAAAATTTGAACACAGGGGTCCTTCCAGAGACTCATACTCCCGCCAAGTACCATGCATGGAGATAACCTAGAACCCCTGCACAGATGTAGCCCATGGCAGTTCAGTGTCCAAGTGGGTTACATAGTAATGGGAAGAGAGACTACCTCTGACATGAACTGATTGGCCTGCTCTTTGATCACCTCCCCCTAAGGGGAGAGCAGCCTTACCAGGCCACGATGACAATGCAGCCACTCCTGATGAGATCTGTCTGATAGACTAAGATTGGAAGGAAGGAGAGGGGGACCTCCCCTATCAGTGGACTTGGGGAGAGTCATGCGTGAAGAAGGGGGAGGGAAGATGGGATTAGGAGGGGAGGAGGCAGGGGTTTATGGGAGGATACAAAGTGAATTAAGTGTAATCAATAAAAGTTAAAAAAAAAAAAAGGAGTCAGACTAGGACCTTTCTAACTTAAACAACTAAATAGGTTCATTAACTGGGGTTTCTGTCTCAACTTCCTAATTAGTGAATTAAAGGAGCTAAACAACAACAACAAAAAAAGTGAACAAAACAATGATCATTGGCAAGGATGTATGGAAAGAGGAACTCTCACACATTGCAGGTGAAAATGGCTGCTCATAGTGGAACAGCCACTGTGAGATCAGCGTGGAGGTTCTTCAGAAAGGGAAACGGAGCTACCACATACCAGCCGTCCCAAGCCTGAGCATGTAGCCAGAGGATTATGAGCACATGGCAAGGGAACTTGTGCATCATGTTAATTACAGCGCTATCAATAATTGTCAGTATCTGGAACCAGCCTAGGTACCTATCAGCAAATGACTTAATAAAGAAAACATGTAACATGCACACAGTGAATTTTTATTGAGCAATAAGGAAGAATGAGATTATGTCATTTTCAGGAAAAAATGGTTGGAACCGAGAGAGAGAGAATATTCTGAGACACAGTAGACATATTTTCCTTACTTCTATGTAGGAGTCTCTTTTCATCCAAACACAGTCAGCTTTCTATTACTATAGCAACAGAAAACTGTGAGACAATCAGCTTAAGAGAGGAAAAGCTATTTGTCTCATAGCTTTAACCTCTGCCTGTTAGCCCCTCCTATTTGAACCTGTAGTGAGGTAGAATATCACAGAAGGAGCAAATGGCAAAACTGTTAACTTTATGGCTAACCATGGTATAAAACAGAGAGAAGGCCAGTTCTAAAAGCCCTTATACAGTCATGCCCCAATGACCTAAACTGTGTTAGGCCTCACCTTCAAGTTTGCAACACCCTAATAGTTCCAGTCTGGTGACTAAGCCGTCAGTACATAAGCCTTTGGGGAATGTTTCCAACCCTCTAACTCACAGATACTGACCTTCTCCATCATTTTTTGACACAAAACAAGAGGCCTTTGCCTAGAGTTTTGAAAAAAAAGGGTGAATGATAAAGTATAAGACCTTACATCAAAGCAGACACCCCCATTTCCCTGACCTCAGACCTTCCCAGCACCCTACTCCTGTATCAGTCCTAGACTCCACCCCTCTCCAAATCCCTCTAACATAGTGTCTACTTTACATCTTCTCCCCCACTTCAAACCATCGGGAACTTCTGACCACAAGTTTCCTGAAGATACAGAAACAGCCTCTCCAAACACCTTTCTGATCTTATGTTATTCCCCCAGAGGTCACCTTTACAAAATGAAAGATCCAACTGCCAAATCAAAATGGAGTTCTCATGCTAAAAGCCAGAGGGAGGTGTTTAGCCTCATAGCCCTGTATGTATTTAATGGGATCTAATTGTGGGTGGTTCTGTAGTTTAATTTTTTTAGTGTCCTCTAAAGGTTTGTGTGATAAAGGTTATCTCTTCATCATGGTGCTTTAGGAGGTGGTACCTAGTAGGAAGTCTCTGGGTCATTGTGGGTCTTGAAGAAGATATTTGGATCCATTCCTTCCATTCATTACTTCCTGGACATGAAGTCAGTGGCTTTGATCTGCTAGGAGCTGCTGCCTATGTTCTGTTTCACCACAGAACAAACAATGGGGCCAATAAACCATAGTTTAACCCCCTCCCAAACTGTGAATTCAATTTGACCTTTTTTTTTTTAAGTCGGTTCTCCCAGTTTTGGAAATTTTACTATATTAATTATTTTTCTTATCACTGTGACAGATTATGTCAGAAGCAACTTAAGCCTAGGAGAGGTTTATCCTGACTTGTGGGTCTGAAGTCAGAGACCATTCTAGCAGGGAAGGCAGACACAGAAGACACTGTTCTACAGTGGTGGGAGCTCACATCTGACCATATGTCATCAGCTAGAAATGACATAGGAAGCTAGATCAGGATGGGAGGTGAGCAATAGCTCCCCTAGGCCTGTTGCCTCTGGTAGCCTGTGTCTGTTGGCCAGGCTGCACCTCCCAAAGGTTCCACGGCCTCCCAAAACAGCACCACCAACGGGGGACCAACTGTTCAAACACAGGAGCCTGTGGGGGACATTTCAGACTCAAACAATAACAGTGAGCAACACACAAGAGGGAGGAAATTAGATCTTTATTTTCACAAGTCTGTAACCGAAATTTGGCATCATGATTCAAGGCAGCTGACATGGTTTTAGTATCAGGATCTGTTACTGTATTTCCATTGGAAATCGGAGATGTTTTCATATCCTATGGTATGTGTAACTCTACCTTGAAGTCCATTTATACATCCCTCTGCTTTGAAATCACAAAAGTAGTCATAGCTGTCACTAGAACCCATCTTGATTAACAGGGTGCATACATATATTACTATACACACAGAGATGGGTGGTTGTGTTCGGTGGTGCTGCATTCCCTTTCAATGAGTTCATTTTAAGGCTCTCACAGTATTCCTCTGACAAAGGAACCAGAGGCTTTGCCAAACTGCCCAAGGAGTGCCCAAAGAAAGCTGCAGACCCCACATCATTGAATAATCAATAATGCTACTGTTGAGATTTCTTGAGTCAGCTTTTCTGTCACATCTAGAAGATGCTCTGTAGCAGCAAGGATCCTGATCTTCTGGCTTTTGCCATCTGTCTGCTGCCTCTACCATGATTTTTCCTTAGCTTCAGGTGTAAGGCTTTCAGACATATCAGTTAGACTAGGCACCCCAAGATCACTTATTCTACACATTTTGACCAATTGTGGATCTCTGTAGTAGCCTCCATCTGCTGCAAAAAAGAATCTTCTCTAATGATGTGAGAGCTATTTACCTGAGTGTAAGGATAAGTATTTAGAATACAGTTAGAAGTTATATTGGTTCAGGAAAATGGCCATAGTCGGTTCTTCTCTCGTGACAACACCAGCAGACATGCCATTGTGAGTGGGAGAAATGGCACAAGGTCTCACTACTAGACGAAGAGCTGATAATCAGTGGGTGCTAAGAGAGAGAGAATCAGTCTTCTCCAGGGACAAGCTGCATGAAAGGTTATTTAATCCTAAGTAGTCAGCATATATACATATATAAAAATACATGTTTATATATATATATAAACATATATACATAAAAGAAACATTAAATCTACCCTATAGGTTCAGCACACATACACACACACACACCAATACTAATTTAAATAAATACTCAATACTACTACTAATTAAATACTTAGTATTAATACTTAATAGTAATTACAAAGAGGAGGCCATGAAATTGAGAGGAAGTAGAGGGTGAACATAGGAGTTGGAGGAGAGGAAGGAGATGTGGAAGTGTGAAGAATACAGTACTCTGTGTGAAATTTAACAAATTTAGCACAGTGTGGCCCACTGCCAGCTAAAGGCACATCACAGCATTTAAGCTGCAGAGATGAAAGGGAAACCACTGGCATTAACTTCCTCATCAGCATAGACTTCATCTCGATTTTCTCTGTACTCCAAAGGGTCCGCATCTATCTCTCCCAAGGTGACTCGCAAGTCACCTTGAGTGCCAGCCAGCATCTCTTATGTGCCACTCTCCAACATGCAGTGTGGAATGTACTGTTCCACAATCCAGTGGGATGGTAGAATAAGGTTGTGAGGTCCTTTAGGGGACCTAAAGAAAACAGAGTAAACATTTAAGGATATAGGAGAAAATTGGAAGTCAGTGGCAGGAGGCTGTCATTGGTCAGGTAGCTAGGAGCACCTACACAGTTAGTTCACCCTCCCTGAGAAGAAATTGGGACTGTGAGCCCCCATGACAGGGAGGCCATGAGGAAGACTGGGACACTGGGCAGTTCAGACAAATATGAATATCAAGACAACATTAACAATCAAAGTAAAGAAGAGCTCTGGACGGTTTCCTTTCAAGAACAGACATTCTCTGAAGGAGTCTCCAACCCCTGGACACCATGCCTAAGACCATCCTGCCTAACAGAAAACACTATGTGACAGCTTTCCTCATAAAGTAGAATTAGTAGCAAGATTGGCTGGCATTAGTCTGAGCAGGGGTGGGGGCTGTCATAAAGTCGTGAACATGTGTGAATCTGAAGAGCTCAGCTCATAGGAAAGCGTTAGGCTTCTCTTCTGCTGACTAGGCTAAGAAAGAATTGAGAGTGGAGGCTCCCCAGGAAGCCACACACCATCAAGGAAGCACTCCAGTACTGGCCTATGGGCTTGGGAGGAAGCACACACCCTGGGTCAGCTGTCCCTTGTCTAGGAATGGCACCGATCCAACACAGAGCAGCCTGGATGTGCAGACAAACATATCTCAGGCAGTTTTAATGCCCTGGGCAACCATCACCAGTATTTCCTTATCTAATTCCTTTTCAGACTCTGGTAGTCCTGCAAGGCACCAGTTGTGGATTAACACTCCTGGCCTTTTAGACTTCTGAATTGAAAAGGACAATGTGGCACACAAAGAAAGGGTTGGGTTGCAAAAGTTTGTTTGTTCTAGGAACTCAAAACACATTTCCCATAGAAACAATGGCGATAAGGCAAAAGGGCGAGGTGACCTTCTTCCTCCTCCCTCCACCCTCCACCCAAAAAGGATTTAGTCTGACGTTTTCAAAGCAGCAGTACCATTTCACTGTTAAATTGCCCCTACAACAACGTATTTCACCTTGAACTCAGTAGTTAAAACCTCCCTAACCTTCAAAGTTTGGTCCCCAAGGTCTTTGCTCATTTGTCAAGGGAAGGCAAGGCTGTTTCCTCCAGCCTGGATGAGGTCTGTGGGACTGCTCGCCTAAAAGAACACAGTAGAAAGGATAGAAGGCCAGCAAATTTATGGAGAGAGCATTATTCTGATACGCAGACCAGACAGACACCCCAGAAAGGAAAAACACCAACACATCTCATAAATATGCAGTAGTTTGTACAAGGTCTTAGCAGCCAGGTGCAGTGCCATCTGTGGTCCCAGCTGAAGCAAGAGAATGCTTTAAGCCCACAGCTTCAGGGCCAGCCTGGGCAGTGAACCCAAACCTTCTCTCTCTCTCTCTCTCTCTCTCTCTCTCTCTCTCTCTCCCTCTCTCTCTCTCTCTCTCTCTCTCTCTCTCTCTCTCTCTCTCTCTCTTTCTCTCTCTCTCTGTCTCTAACATACACACACATAACTCAGCAGCATATAAAAATAATTATATTCTAGAGCCAAGTGTTTGTTTTCAAGGACCATAAGGTTCATCTCTTGGAAATGAGTCAATGTAACACACCATATTAACTAAGGTTAAAGAAGAGAGATCACATGACTGAATCAATGAGGAGAGGAAGATTCAACTCTCCTTTATGGTAAAATAAATGAGTGACCTCCCAGAAATGTAATGGATGAGCTGGGAGATGGCTCAGTGGATATGAATGCTTCTTAGAGTGAGGAACAGAGTTCATATCTCTACCACGCCTATAAAAAATTGAGTTCTGATAGGAAATGAAGATAAGATTGATGTGGCTTGTTGTCCCGAAAGTGCAAAGCTCTAGATGTAGTAGGCATGGTTTCAAGAAGATACAACAGAGTAAGAGAGGAAGATGTTTAGTGTCTACCTCTGGCCTCCACACACCCCCATGAACACACAACCATATATAGAAAACACACATGTATGGATATAGTCTCTGTGTGTATGACATAGGAATAGAGAGAATGCCTTTACGTTGATAAAGAATATGAGAGTCTTGGCTTCTAACTCAGCTTCCCTCACCTCCTTGATAAGGTTGAGTGTCTCGTTAGTTAAGAGTCTAAACTTCCTGCTGGGCCTTGACTGGTGCAGGTTAGGGCCACATGGACAACTATACAGCTGTTGTGAAAAAGTTGCCCCATTTATAGTCCTTCATACCACCTGAATGGGCTTTTCTTAGCATCTGGTCCTATTGCTATTTCTTCATTCCAGTGTTGTGATAACTGAGTCAACAAAGAGGTCCTGGAACATACCACTGTGTTGCTTCTTGGGTCCTGAGGCAACCAGCCAATCTGCCTTATTCTCTCAACATCTCAGCTTTCTTATTTTTTTAAATCACTTTACAGTCTAATGCCAGCCCCTCCCCACTTCTCAGCTTTCTCAGGCTTATGATTAAGAGTGAAGGAAAAACTGGCCTTATAGGAAGACGTTTTCTCTGGGATGTGCTGCATAAATTCTACATAATCTATTCAACATTCCAGGGACTTTGAGAAGGTAGATAGTGTGTCTTATTTGTAGATTCCAAATCTCTTCCTTCTTCTCTTCTACTTCCCAAGATAATCCTTCTCTATAATCATATTATGATTTTAGTAATTGTTAGTAACCACCAGATTCATATCTCAAAATCCAAAAACCTAAAGTGATGGTATGAGGAAGCAGGGCTTTTGAAATGATTCTAACATGAAAGCAGAGAATTTATGGATGTCATTAGTGCATTCTCAGAAAGACTGAAGCAACAGATCCTGAAGGAGATAGAATGTTAAAGAGTAATTAAAGGACCTTTAAAGGCAATTAAAGAAGTTTCTATCTACACATCAGAAAGCAAGTCCTTCCCAGACATTCAATCTATTTGTGTCTTTCTCTTGAATATCCAGCCTCTAGAACTATGAGAAATAAACTGTGGTTTATAAGACATCCAGTTGATGATATTTTGTTATAGCAGCCCAAACAAATAAAGACAAATATTTTGGCCTGTAACACTTTTAGTCTCTAAGATTTCTTTCATATTATCTTATTTCCCCTTTTTTGGCATAGTCTTGGAATAACATAGCTTATCTCTGGATATCAGTTTTGTTTTTTGTTTGTTCCATGTATCCTCTGAATTCCTTTTTAAATTTTTTCTTCACCGCATTAGCTGCTTCCCCTGACTTCCCTCTGTTGACTTGTTTGGGGCTTGTTTGTCTGTCTGGTTTGACCTCTTTCATGTTGATGGAGCTCACTTTTCTGGGGAGCTTTAACAGACTGTTCACATTTAGCAGCTGCTGAGAAGCTGATGGGAAAGGGAACTGCAAATCTCTCATTTGGCCGCTAGGCTCCACTCTCATCATGCTTTGTCCTGGAGGCTGACCAATGTGCCACGTTCATCAGTCTCATGTATACTCTGGACTTTGTTGGAAGTAACCAATGTAGACACTGATAAGAAGTCAGACATCAGGCAGAGAAAACATGTTCCCTACTGAGCAGAAACCATATTCCTCCTTTGACAGCATCGTCCCCAATAGTCCTCTCAAACAACTCTTCCTTGGGCCCTAGGAATCATTTCCCTCTGCTTCTACAGGGGCTTCACCATCTTGTTGGTTTCTGTTAGCCACATCCCCTCTTCACTGAATAGATCTTTTACTAAGCTCTCCTGTGTTCCCTCTTTTGAATATGCCATCTGTCTTTCATTCAGAGGTCCTGATCATTGCCTTATTCAGGTCCCGGACAAGGCTTGGCAATGGGTGGGCTTCAGTGCAGTACCACTGGCTGTGTTGTTGGAAGACATCTATACATAATCACATCAGGCTGCCAGGGATCCTACTGCAGAGGCTCCATAAACATTTATAAACTCACAGTCCTAGATGAAAATGTGTGCTAAGTGCCAGCAGGTTTGGTGTCTTCTGAGACCTCTCTCCTTGGCTTGTATGTAGTGTCTCATCCCTGAGTCTTCCATGACAGTCCCTCTATGTGCATATGTTTGATGTGGCCATATTTAGATTTTCTCTTCTAGTAAGATCAGGAGCCATGTAATATACAACCACCCATGCCAACAGCCTTATTTAAATCCATTGCCTATTGGAGACCCTGTCTCTAATGCTACCTCATCTTCCAATGTTTTATGAATTGGGGATTAGGATTGGGATATGAGAATCCATCTTGGGGAGCAATCTTTGGATATATTAGCACCCAAGGATCTATTTCCTCAAAAGAATGCTGTCATCCAGGGTTGAGGATACATGTTGGGCCATTGTTCATAATGAAGGGTCTTAATGAGTCCCCTTTTCATTGATCCGGCAGCTAGTCCTCCCCTCCACTGAGGTTCCAGAATCATCTCACTTTTAGAGAGAACAAAGTGATCTACTACCCTAGGGGCAACGTAGATATGCCCTGGGTAAAGGCAGGCATCATTGTCTCTCATCTCTGCTCTGTCCTCCAAGTCTGACCCAGGGCTATGGGAATATTCACACATAACCTAGAGTCTGCAAGAGCACTGTCTAACTTCCTAACATTAGTCCTTCCATGAGACTTGGTTTCACATTCCACTCATTGAGATGTTACTCTCAGTCCATCTGGTTCAGTCTGTCTTAAGGTAGATTGCCACACTTTTGCTGGCAGTCATGTATTTGTTAATACACCACTTGGTGGATATCTCCTTCATTTTCTTCAACCTGATTAAACTGTTATCCCTCTTCTCACTTGACCATCATTTTAGTAATCTGAGAAAAGAGTGACAACAAAGGCTTGTGGTCAAACCATGCTTAGCCACAGGTTCACAGTGGCCCTTAAAGTCCCATAACCCAGGCTCCCATGTGCTAAAAATGACCTCTGCTCATCCATATTCAGGCTTTTACGACAAATACAATGCAATTTGATTTTTAGTTCTTTTGTTGTTGGGTATTTATATTTCTTAGCATAGGGCAATTATTTTATGTTAAATTTTTTATTATTTTTTATTTCCAAAATCCATCAATCCTCTTATTAATGCAACTCTGAAAAAAAAAAACTCTAGAGCTTTAATTTCATGTCAATTTCTGTAAATCTAACTTTTAAGTTCAGCCATCTTCTACCTACCCCTTAAACTACAGTCACCCTTCTTTTAGTATCCTTTTCACTGAAATAGCCTTTTGTTTTAAAATAACATAAGAGCTATAGACACAGAAACTTCTTGTATTTAACCCCCAGATTTTCCATTTATTCCCATCTTACATTGCATGTATGTCTATAACATCCACAGGACCAAGATCAGTACCCTCTTATATCCATAATGGTTAAATCCATACTTTATTGGAATATCACAAGTTTTTACCTCATTTCATTTTTTTTCAGTTTCAGGAATATTTTCACCAAATGAGTCTCTTTATTGTGTTTCTTTGATTTCTACTGATTCATAACTTTTTTTCTAGAACTTTCTTTGGCTTTGTTGACCTTTATAGTCTCAAGAAGCCTTGTCCTGGTGTTTTTTAGAATGTCCCTTAGCTTTCTGAAGCTCTCCTCATAGGTAGGCTGTAGCTTGGCAGGGACTCAGAAGTAAAGTATTCTGGTCTTGGCGTTAGGTTCTGTGTTCATACTTTCAGTATGACTTCTCACTCGCACTGTGTCTTCTGTTAGTATAACAAAATAATTGAGATTGAGTCATTTACTAAAAAAAACTGCTCTTTTGGCTCAAGATTCCAGAGACAGAGAAGCCTACAATCAAGGAACTTAGATCTGATTCATACTGGGAAGAGCCTTCTGCTGCCTCATCACCTGTCAAAAAGGATGAAAGCATGCACCACAGTCCTCTTTTTTTTCCTTTTGGTTGCTGTCTCTCATATTGATTTTATTTATTTTATTTTATTTCTTTAAAACAGACTCATGCTGTTATAGCTCAGCCTTAATCCAAAATTTCGTCCCTGCCTGAACCTCCAGGGAAGGGATTATAGGAGTGTTCAGCTAGGTTCATATAAAGTCATCAATTTGTCCTAAGACTATACTCTCATGACTTCATGTGAACCTAATTACTTCCAAAAAGCCCCACCTCTAAAAACATTAGCATATGAAACTGAACTCTGAGTATCCAACACATGAATTTGCAGGGGCCTACTCAAACTACTGCATGCTCTCATTCTTCACCCCTGAAGCTGCTCTCTCTTTCCATATCCTGCTCCTTGGAAACAAGTCAGCAGGTACAGCCACCCTCAGGCGGAAGAGCTAGTTCTTTTTGATGACCCAGGACCTGCTTTCTTTTTACAACATTAAGATTTCAAGATGGCTCTGGTTTACTGAAGCCTGCCCACAGATGACTGGGTGTTCCTCTGTACGTATGAGGAAACATTTCAGTAACAAAAGATTAAAGCCAAATGGTCCTCTGCTCCCTGCCAACATCCTTCCTCCTGTGATAAAACACTTGTTGTCTTTTCTCAGAAACCAGTCTACGACATCATGACAGTGGGTTCTTTCTGCAAGAAGGCAGAGCGTTTTTAAGAGGTCTCCTGGTGGACAAAAGAATCACATTTATACGTAGATATGGATTTCAGGAAGTCATTATGTATTGGAATGCATCACCTTGAACTTAGTCCACAATACTGTCATTAAAAGCCCCAAAAGAACACACTGGCAAGTGTAGGCAAGGCATGGAGACCAAGGTGCTGACTCCTGCTCTCACTTTATTGCTTTGGGGCACCAAGGAAGTGTGGGGAGAGATCTGTATACTCCTTAGAGCAAGGGAAAAGCTCCCTACTAAATGAACAGTGGCCATAGGACGTCAAGTCTGTGTTTGCCTGTCCCTCTGGGTTGATTGGAAGACAGTGGTGTGGTACACTCTGGGAGAGGGATTATTTCTTCTCTAACACTGATCAGCATGGGTGCAAGTTCTCACTGAACCAGGAACACAGCCTAAACTGCTCAATAGCTTCAAAAAGCACACTGGCCCTTCACTGCATCCCACAGTCCCTCTTTCCTGTCTCTATCCTTATCAGGCTGTGGTCCTTTCCTTTCCATTTCCTTCCTTTGGTCTAAGTGATCCCTTGCATGCAGCAAGTCTTTGGGGGAGATGACCTTTTGTTTCTTGGCCTGGCTCACTGCCACACTGCCGCTTTACTTCCATACAACCCCACCTTCTATCCAGGAAGAGCAAGTGGAAACTTCCTAAACCATTCTTAGAATTATTTATAAGACTTTGATTTTTTTTTCTATGCCCTGGGCAGGGTGGTCCCCTGTGTTTGGCTACTAAGAATGCTGCTTCTCTGTAGAAAATTAGAAGTGACAAATGCATTGGAAAAGGCAGCAATCCAGTTTGGTTCATCCATTTCCTTCCTCCCTCACTAATTAATTCATTAATTGGAGCCTATTTGCTCCAAACACGCAGAGATGCTGGAGAAAAAGATGGAACAGCCAGCCAGTGCTGGACACTGTCTGCTGCAGAAGAACAAGCTGGAGCCAGAGCACACAAGTAGTTAACCCACAGGCACCATGGTTTCCAAGAACACACCCAGGAAAAGGTGAGGCCTGCCTGACAAACTGATGGTCAGCCCAGTTACATAAAGGCAAGGGTTATTTTTATAAAGAAAGTAAAGAGGCAGTCCCTTCCAAACAAATCCCAGATGGGCTGAGAATCCTTTCTGTCAAATAAACACACCCAGATCTTAAGAAGTACAAAGGGAAGTGTTTACAAGGAGATGAGAAGCTGCCTGGCAGTGACTGGGACTTCAGAACCCTAGGATATCTATAGTCTACCTGTGGCTGATGTCCGTTGTGAAAGCCACAGTGTTGCTAGCAATTGGAGTTCAACTTGGACATCTGTAGAACCACAGGAGTTAGCCATAGAGTAAGAGACGGGAAGAGACAGATAGATCTCATTGGGAAAGGGAAATAAAATAGATAGTTATGGATGGATGGGGGTAGGTGGGACAAGAGGATCTAATGAGGAGGGGAACAAAGGAAGGGATACGGGGGAAAGACAGCTAAAATTAATGGCCATTTTAGGGGTAGTATGGAAACCTAATATAGAAGGAACTTTCTAAAATATATACATATATAAAGGTGATCTAACTGAAATTGCCAAATAATGGGAAAAAGAGAACCCTAACTAGGCTTCTCTTGTCACCAAATAAAGTTTTCAGTTCCAGGATTAGGTTATGTCTAATTGAGATTTTATCCAAAGGCATCCCATGGGAATTTCCAAACAACCCAAGCTGTTGCCAAGACTATAGTTGTAGTTGCTCTCCACAAAACAATGGCAAGTTCCCTTGCTGAAGACAACACCTGCACAATTCATTGAATTTGGAGAGATCAAGCCGGTACCTATACAGAGCCTTTATCCCTGTGTGCTGGATTCTTTGGTATAGAAAGGTACTCTGAAAACACCAACCAAGCCAAAAACCCTTTGACCTACCATAGTGTCCTGTCTGCAAGATATTTTAGGGTAATGGTGGCACAAAGCCAATATCTGATCTGACTTGAGGTACACTTCAAGAGATGGAACCCATACTTGACACTGTTTGGGTGACCAAGAACCAGAGACTAGATAGCCCAGGTTAGGGTAAAACCAAATACTAGTGTTTCCATATCCTCCACAACCCTAGTGAGAACTCCTAGCAATGGATACAGAGCCTGCCTGAACTGGCCATCTTCTGTAGCCAGGCAACTTCCAATGGTAGAACTTAGACACCAACCCAGCCACAAAACCTTCAACCTGCAATCTATCATGCCTAAAAGACATACTGGGTCAATGGAAGGGCAGAAGTTTGTCCAAGTGGCCAACCAATGACTGGTCTAATATGAGGCCCACACCAGGAGAGGGAGCTCCTGCTTGACACTGCCTGGATGACCAGTAACTGAAGGTTAGATAACCAAGAGACTCAAGGATGGGGGGGGTCTATAAAATAATTCCTAATGATATTCTACAATACTCACATATCATTGTTGCCTAACCCATTCATCATCAGAGAGTCTTTCTCTGGCAGTTGATGGGAACAGATGCAGAGAGCCACAGCTAAACATTAGACACAGAGAGAGCTTAAGCTGGAGACCTCCATAGGACCCCTCCCCTTGGAGCTTTGGGAACACTGAGGAAAAGGAGGAAGAAGAATTGTAGGATCCAGAAAGTCTAGGACACCAGAAGGACATGTCCCACAGAATCAAGTAAGTGGGATTCACAGGGCATCACAGAGACTAAAGTGGCAATCACGGAGCTTGCTTGAGTCTGCGTGTATGTTATGGTTGTTAGCTTGGTGCTCTTGTGTAACGTCTAACAGTAAAAGGGCGGGTGTCTCTGACTCTTTCTCCTTCCTTTGGAACTCCTTCCCTTCTACTGGTTTGCTTCACCCCAGTCCTGATATGAGGGTTTGTGCCTAATATTATATCTTATTATGCAGTATTGGATTGGTATACCTGGGAGGCCTGTGATTTTCTGAATGGAAACTGAGGCATTTTGGATCTGGGGTAGAGAAGAGGTTGAGGGTGGGTGAGGACTGGGAGGAAAGGAGGGAGGGGAAACTGGTTGAGATGTGTTGTGTGAACTAAGAATAAAAAAGAGAGGATAAATGACACCTAACGACATTCTGCTATACTCATAAGATCAGTGTCTTGCTCAGCCATCATCAGAGACACTTTCTCCTGAAGCAGATGAGAACAAATACAGAGCCCCATAGCCATACACAAAAGACCTTGGAACACTCAGCCCTACATGGGGTGTCTCTATCAAAGCCCTCCCCTCAAAGCTCAGAGAATCCTGTGGAAGAGGAGGCAGAAAGAGTGTAAGTGCCAGGAAGGGTGGAGTATGCCAGGAAAACAAGGTTATCTGGATCACCATGGTCACAGCACAAATGAATTCAGACGCTGAGGCAGCGTGCACAGGGCCTGCACCAGGTCCAGCATATGCATTATGGCTTCCAGGTTAGTGTTTGTATGAGATTCCTGAGCATGAGAATCAGTGGGCCTCTGTTTTCTGTGCGTTCTGTTAGGCTTTTTCTTCTTCTGTTTGTTTGCTTGCTTGTTTTGACCAATGCTAATGTGTTAGTTTTTGTGTTATCTTATTTTGTTGTATTTTATTTTATTATTAGCCCTTAGAAGCCGGTTTGTTTTCTAATAAGTGACACAAAGGGAATGGATCCGGAAGGGAGGGGAGGTGGAGAGGAACTAGGAGGAGTGAAGGGAGGGGAAACTGTAATCAGGACATGTTTTGTGAGGAGAAAAAAAAAAGCTATTTCTAATAAAAGGTAAAAATATCAGACACAGTGGGACTGACTTCTGAAAGCATAAACACACACACGCTTTGTGTCTTAAAATAATACCCCAAGATGCCTAAAGAGGCTTAACTACCACTGACTGATCTGAACAACTGAACTTCAGTGTTTTTTTAAAACTCCAAGAGAGAACATTAAATCATATCAGTGGCCACCTGCAGGGTGTGGGATCTATTTGCCTTTTATTAATTAGTTTTTAAAGCACATGATTAAAAATACTTCCCAATGATTTGTTTTCACTTAAGTGTTTCTCGCATTTACTTATATTATGATAACATATAAGTAATGTAGAAGACATTTACTACAATTATGATCACAAAAGGTACAAATAAATATTATAAATGCTGCATAGGACACATGTACACTAAAATATTATTTATGACATTTCTAAAGTCCTATATGAGTGGCTATTCTGGATCTGTATTTTTTTCTGGCAATCCTAGGAAACATGAACGTGAGAAGCTAAGTCAATAGGTACACATTCACATGGTGTGAGTCTGTGTGTGTGTCTATGTGTCTCTCTCTGTCTCTGTCTCTCTCTCTCTCTCTCTCTGTGTGTGTGTGTGTGTGTGTGTGTGTGTGTGTGTGTGTGTGTGTGTGTGTGAGTGTACAGGGCAGTATAGTTTCCACCACCAAGTGAAATGACCAGGGATAGCTCTGCATTCCATCCTCCAAAAGGACATGGGATCATCATTTATAATCAAGAACAAAGTATGATTATTCCCAAAGCTGTACACATGCTGAAAGTGTCATTTCAATAACTATAGTGAGTTTGGGTGAAAACATCAACACTGAATTCTAGTCTGGAGAATTTCCAGCTCAGGGATCAACTCAAAAGACTTTTTTTTCCCCTTGAGGCTCATAGTTCTTCATATAAATGCCTTTAAATCACACTTTCACATCTTTAATTCTACACCTGAGAATGTTTTCCTAAGAAAATGAGCTGAAGTTCAGTGACTTCATGTATGGGAGGTAGTATTCATGAAACAGGAATTAGCTGCAAATCTCTGAATGCAGTGGTGAAGAGGCCCCGGACTCGTTGAGGTTCATGCACATCATAATGAAAGCTTTGGGCTGTGGGGCTTCAGGCCAGTGCTAAAACAGACAAAACACACTCAGAGGATGTCAGACTTTTGATGCCGTGTGTAGATTAACTTTTTAGAAGAAAATATTTCTTTTCAATGGGTTTAAACCTTTAAAAATATTTTCAATGTTTTTCATACTATGTATTAGTTCTGTAACTAGAATGAAAGAGAGCATGGGGAAAATGGAGACATGAATGTGAGCACAGTATGATGATATTCGTGTGTTTAAATATTGTGAGACTTATTATTTTGTATGCTGACTAAAAATATTAAAGAACGAAACTAGAAATAAACCTCATTTGGAAGCAAAATGAGCACACACAGTGGTTTAGTGGCTGTGTTGAAAGTGGATCGTACCATATTCCTGAGACCATGTGTGGCTCTATCTTGAGTAGAGACTGGGGAATTGCTGCGAAGAGAGCAATTCTGAGTGATACTGCCTTAACTCAGGCCCCAAGAAGGTGGTTATGAGGGATTCTGGCTGCAGATGCAGATGCCCTGGGCCAGCCAGACAGACTAGGGTTTGCTCACTGCTTGGGTGGAAGGTTGGGGTGAAGAACAAACTTCTTATCCTTTCACTGAAGATGGTTAATTGACTCTTGCCACCTTATAGGCTTGGCTTCTAGAAACCTGAGGAGCAGCAAGGGAATGAAGAAAGAACAGACACGTGTACAAAAAGAGCTGGTTCACATAGGCTGTGCGCAGTATGATAGAATGATACCAACTCTACAACAAGGCAAGAACCTCAATGCATTTACAGCACGAGGCAGGGGGCCGATGGGTAGCTTAGCTTGTCTACATAGGAGGCATCCATAGGCAAGCAGTCTCTGACACAGATACCCAGGAGGAAGTGGTGGCCACTGGTCTTTGCACACAATCTTTTGTGAACTATCAACATTCAAAGTCAGATTGAAGAAAAGTTTTGCAACTCTGAGCTTGACCCCTAGTGGGAAGACTTTGCCAATTTCTCATGAATCCAAGGCCTTTATCCTTGACATAGGCAGCTCATATCAAACAATAAACATTCTCTCAAGACTTCCTTGGCACAAATCCACATGCCTGAGAAAAACACCTTTCTGGCACATTAACACCCCAAAATGAAAACTAGGACATAAGAGAAAATGTGCCATGTATCTTTCTGAACCTTGGTTACTTTGCCTAAAATGATGAATTCCAATTGCATCAATTTTTTCTGCAAGGGTCATAACTTCATTATTTTTATGACTGAGTAAAATTTCTCTATGTATGTATTCCACATTTTCTTTGTCCGTTTATCTGTTTACAAACAGCTAAGCCGGTTCTGCTCCTTAGCTATTGTCAGTAGAACAGCAATAAACACAGACGCGTAAGTATTTCTGTGATAGAAATTCTTTAGAGTGCTTTAAGTCATGCCAGGAGTGGTATAGCTGGATCAGCTGGTAGATCTATTTCTAGGTTTTTTTTGTTTTGTTTTGTTTTGTTGTCTGTTTTGTTTTTAGAAACTTCCACACTTACTTCCATAGAAGCCATAGCAGTTTACAACAACAGTATCTTGATTCCTACAACCTTACCAGAATTTATTGTCATTTGTTTTCTTAATGAAAGCCATTGTGACTAGAATAAAATAGTCTCAGTTTTTATTTTGTTAATTTTGAGGGATTTTTGCAAATTTTAAACATGCTTACAATATAACCTGATCATATCCATCATCCACTCTGTTTTTAAAATTTATCACTCACTAAGTCCAGTAAATGCTGCTCACATGCACATACATGTAGGCTCATCCATTAGGAATGGGCAACCTACCAATGGCCACCCCCACATAAAGAAAAATATCTCTATCTATCTATCTATCTATCTATCTATCTATCTATCTATCCCTGTCTCTCTGTCTCTCTGTCTCTCTGTCTCTCTCTCTCTCTCTCTTTCTCTCTCTCTCTCTCTCAGCAGCCATCCACAGCAATTAGCTATTTGCCTATGGTGAGGCATCAGGAATCCTTCTATCCTCCATGCCAGAACTTTTAGCTCTTGATCATGTGGGGGTCTTGTGCAGTTTTACCATAGCTGCTGTAAGTTACTGTTCAAAGGTAGGGCTTTCAAAGCATTCCTCCATGTCCTCCAGCTCTTACATTTTTTTTCTGCTCCCTCTTCCATGATGTTCCCTGAGCCTTAGATGTGGAGTGATATGGATGCCCTAACGAAAGCTGAATACTCATATTCACATATTCTTTTTGACAGTTATTTGTCCTTGCATTAATCACTACCCTCTGCAAGAACCTTCTATGACCAAGATTGATGAATATTTAGAAGGTAGTTTGACAACATGGCTGTCTAGAAAACAACATCAACAGGTTCTTTCCTAGGACCTGAAACTGGCCTAACCATGGATTTTGACCAAATGTACAGTGCCAGACATGAATTTCTCCTTGTTGAACAAGACTCAAATCCAATTGAGAGAGTAGTTTGTTACTCCTGTAAACAGTCTTACCACTATTTCATCAGTGAGCACACCTTTCAGAGTAAATGGGTCCATCACTATGTAAGATCATTGAGAACTTTCTCCCTCAACAGCCGCAATGCACTTCCCAGCACAATGAAAGCTAGCCAGCAGAGAGTTTACTGTTCAGTTCAAGTTTCATTTCTCTACCTCCTGCAATTCAAGGGTATGGTGTCTTCAGCAAGTTTTACCATCTAGTAAGGAAATAACAACAAAAAAAATCATCCCTAGTTTTCTTTTTTTTTTTATTTGTTTGTTTGGGTTTTTTTTTGTTTTGTTTTGTTTTTCTAGTGTGAACAGAATTTTTCCTAACTTATTTATCAACAAGTATAAGTATTGGCATATAGTAAAAATACTTGTTTTTCATATTAAATAATTCCTGAAACTTTGCTGAAATTTTTATCAAATCTAAATGCTTTCTGCTATATAACCAATAGAGTTTTAAAGTATAGAATCCTGTCCCGAGTAATCTGACTTCTACATTTCCTAATTGTATCCATTTTATTTTCTTCTCACATTTTATTGTTCTAAGACTCCAAACTACATTAACAAGAGTGGACATCCTTATCTTGTTTAAGATTTTAGAAGAAATGCTCTTAGGTTTTCCCATTAAGTATATGTTGGCTATAGGTTTGTCATATATAGTCTTTATTATGCTAAGATATGCTCCTTCTGTGCCTAATTTCTTTCAGACTTTTATCATGTGGGCACACTGAACTTTTCAAATGCCTATATACATCTATCGAGATAACCATGTGGTTTCTGTTCTTAAGTTTATTATATTATAATTGTTGAACCAACGTTGCACCTGGGATGAAATTAGCTTGGTCATGATATATTTTTTAATTCGGTTGGCAAACATTTTGTAAAATTTTTGCATCTTTTTCATGAGAAAAATAGGTTTATAGTTTTCATTTATTGTCTTTAATCACTTAAGGTATCCGGGTGATACTGGCTTCATACAATGAGTTTAGTCATGTTCCTGCCCTTTCTACTTTGTAAAACAGTTTGGGAAGTACTGGTATTAAGCTTTCTACAAATGTTTGATAGAATTTTTTCCTGGAGATCACATGGATTCTTCCTTTCCTTGGACCCTTGTTCTCACCAGTCTCCACACGTCAAAGCAGGGTGGCTAGACTGAAGTCAGCGCTTCCTTCCCTGGAGAATGAACTCTATGACTCAAGTCTGCTTTCTGACAGAATTGACTGGTCCGAAGCTCCATCACCAAGTTACAACTCTATATCTAGTGACCTAGAGAGTGAATTTCCTACATGCAGAACTTCCTGTTACAGTCCAGTGAGAAAGCTACTGACCACTATATGAACAAGGCAATTTAGAGTCCTTTATTCAAGCTGGCAATCAAGAGTGGCTGATGCCTCAGAAAGACTCTTGATACAGAAGCTCAGGAGTACAGCATTCTTAAATGCAAAACCGACAAAACCAACATTAACATCACTGTCAGGGATAGGTGAGCATAACATTTTAACGTTTGTTTTGGCTGTGTATTCTGCAGATGTTTTGGTAATGCGCTTGCGCCGTGGTCATGTTCATAGAAAATCCAGAATGTGTTGCCAAGCAGATGCGATTGCTCAGGTACTTGAGCACACATAGACTTGAGTAAGAATTGGGTAAGATCAGGGTAAAATTCCATTATCTCAGCCACTCCACTTTTCATGAGCGAGTTTATGGAGAGGAAAGAAGAAGGCCCACCCACCTGAACACCTCTCTGTGCCATTAAGATGCATTAAGATACTCAGAGCTCCACAGCCTGCTTCCTGCAATCCCATGTAGCTTACTGAGTTAATGAGGGTGGGGACCTTTTCTATGGTTCTTGAGCTGCACTCTGGCTACTTCTAAGTCATTCTCCAGTTGCTTTTCCACTACCCAGACCTTGTCTCTAGTTTACACAGTGAGAATACTTCATTATCAAGACAGCTGACACCAACTGACAGAAGCAACATCATAGTTGGGTGTCAGCGGTGGCTGAGAAATCTCCACCTTGGCTGATTTCTGTTTGGATAATCGGATTTGTTGTGTTTTTAGCTAAACTTTTAAAAGCTACTTAGACATATCTTCTAATCTGCCAGTTAATCTGGAAGCATTTGATCGGGGTTAAGGAGTTCTAGTCCTCTTGGAAGGAAGGCATGGTGAAGTACGTGGCAGAGAGAATGTGTAGCAAAGGCCATTCACATACTGGCAGCTCAGAAAACAGAGAATAAGAGTGAAAGTGGAGCCAGGATATAACCCTCACACCTACCTCCTGTGCCTTGGGTCTGCTATGCTAGGTTCTCTGCCAAAAGTTTCCGCAGTCTCTAAAAGGAGCTCTATCGGGTTAGGACCCATGTGTTCAGACATAGAAACCAGAAACAGTTCATATTCAAACCATAATATGATTATTTCCCATTTTCTCTAATCTGTCATCTTCATGTTTCTGTGCATTCACAGTTCTGTTCTGTCCTTCATGGTTTAATTAGATTCTGGTTGTGTTGACTTTAGTGTCTCATGTTTCTTTAAAGCATATTTGTGGGTTTATTCTGAGAAATCTCTGATCCTGGGAATGTCAAAAGATGGAACAAAGGTCTGGAGCAATATGGAGTAAGTTTGTGGCCAAGGGAAGGACAACGCTGAACCATAAGTAACGCTGACCCTCCTGAATGTAGATAGTTGTATTATTTTAAAAGCAAAAAGAAAGTCTTGCGCGTATGACACAGATCTGGATCTGTGACTTTGAGGTGGCATTTTATGGTCTTTCCCTCACTATCAGTCTACCTTTGTGTGTTGGAAAGCAATACCAGGAGCAAGAAGAACTTAGCTAAGTCCATAGGGAACTTTCGATCCCCATGTGTCATGGTGATTCCCCTTTCAAGCCCTGGTTCAAGAACAAGCATGCAATCCAGTTTAGGGCAATGATTTTGGCCTGGGGGCTGGAGTATTCTTGATGCGTATCCCATGCCATTCCTTTGCTCACTGTCTGTCCTCTGTCTGTTTACACAGAGCATGAAGGATGGATCTCATTTACTTCCAGATGTTTTCCCATGACTTGTTTCTATCATATCAACCCACTTTCAACATCACAGAAGTGTGGAGAAGGCTATTTCTAGGGTCCATGTTCTTGTGACTGTTGCTCTTCAAACCATTTATGCCCTTGTTAAATCACATGCTCCAAATTTTGACTAACTTCATTTTCGTCCTGGCAAACCGTGTTTTGCTTAAATTTAATCATGTTAATGATTATGTTGACAGCTTCTTTCTTGAAGTGGAGAGGTTGGGATAGACAATAGTTCTTAGAGATTTTGGTTTCCACATTCCTTCCAAGAATAAAGAGAGGTCCTTTTCATGCCTCATGAGCTAGGGTCCCATGCCTACTCCCAAAGAAACCTTAAGTGGGGAGGCTGTAGCCTATGCACCAGTACTCACCTGAGCATTTGTCAACGATGTGAAATCACAATGAACCAACACCTGGATGAATAAAGGCCTTCTCCTCACTCCTGCTGGATGGCTACTCCACACTGACATGAAAGTGGGTTGTAATGATGGGAACAAGTCATGAGAAAACATCTGGGGGAAAATGAGACCCATTCCTCATGCTTCATGTAAACAGGCAGAGGAAAACACAAAGATCAAAAAGAAAGGCATGGGTCATGTGTCCAGTTTCAAGAATACTCCAGCCCCCAGGCCAAGCCTAGGCAAGTTTTCTGGCTGAGTAATAAGCATGATTATGTCACACATTTTAACAAAGCTTGCAGCACACTTGTTCTCAATTACCACAGACCATCCAAGCAAATGCTGGAAAAAAATGTGCCTTCATTTCCTTTATTAGTCTCCTGATATTCTAAAAAATAAAAAATAAAAAAAATTGAAAAACCCACTTTGGAAAATAGGAGGAAAATTGGAAAGAGATATGGCCTGAACTAGCTCAACAAAGTCAACTAAACAAATAATATGTGGCCCATGTTGGGAAAATTGGTTAAGTGAATAACTTTCAACCTAGACAAATTCATCGGTTGTGTGTTTTCCCTTTTGTTAAAAATAGATTCTCGGCGCGGCGTGAGCGCGGCGGCGCGGTGCGGTGGCCGGGCGGTGAGGCGGGCCCTCCGGTTCCGGGTCAGGCCCCGGCCGGCCGGCCCCGGGCCTTCTCCTCTCCATGGCGAGCGGCGGCGGGGCGGGCGCGGCGGCCTCGGCCAACCTGAACGCAGTGAGGGAGACCATGGACGTTCTGCTGGAGATTTCAAGGATTTTGAATACCGGTTTGGATATGGAAACACTGTCTATTTGTGTACGGCTTTGTGAACAAGGAATCAACCCGGAAGCCTTATCATCTGTTATCAAGGAGCTCCTTTATTTGAAATATGTGCTAATTTACTTTTAGATATTTTACCTGTATAACCTTGAGAATCAAGCTGCAAGAGAGAATAAGGTTTATATATGTTTTCTCTGAAACACATTCTGTAAGAGGAAAGATTATAGATAGATACAGTCAATGTTAGCACCAAGCTGTACTTTGAAACATCGAATTTCTGACACGTCTCACAATTTTTTAGTATTACTTTAAATAGCCTGTTCTTTACTCTATACATAATGCTAGGATTCCCACAAATAAATGCTAATTGAATTTTTATGTAACTGAATAATATGATACATTGTAATGCACTTCCAACAATGTAGAAATTTAGTTTGATTGACATATGGAAGAGGAGTCAAAATGCCATGTCTAAACATATTTGAGGACTAAGCCTTCAAAGAAAATTTGTATGTCTTGAAATGGCCTATTTGAACCTCATTTAGGGAGTGTGTATCAGAATGGTGATGCTATGATGTGTATCCTAAGGCATTTAAAAATGTAGCCAGTTTAAGCCAACTCCCAAATAAAAATGAATCCAAATGGCATTTCTGGCAGTTTCCGAAGTTGGAAAGCTAAAAATTATCTTACTGTGGCTTGGCATGATGGAAGTGATAACTGAGGGTCTCTTCATATTCCATGTTAGTTATAAAGGATATTGACCAGTTATTTCCAGAAACACAAAACCTTTAATTGAAGAGCAGCTCTATGCCCCATCTCCATTGCTCCTGTATTGCACCTTCTCTCCCCCATGTGCTCAGCTTTTATGCCTTACTTCAGGTGCTGGCTCTGCAGCAAGCTAGTTGGCTGCTGCATATAAAAATACAATTTTATATTGGTTCCAGCTAGTAACTCAAAAAGGGTGTTTGAGTCCTTCAAGTCCAAGCTGCTAAGTCCTTTGGTATCTCTCTGGAGCATTACGCTGCTGGGTGTGATTTGGATCTGGTAGGACGCAAAGTGTAGTGCTCAGAACCTCACACCAGTGTCCCCCAGGGACATTTCAGAAACTCCATTATAGGACTACTCCTAACTTAGCCAGATCAAGGACCAGTCATCTGAGTACTCATGGGGGATTAGGATGCCCTTTCAAGTTTAATGTTTTAAAAATATTTTTCATTCTTTTTCCCATAAGAGAGCTATATCCAATTGACTTTTAAAATGTGCCTGAAGTAGTCAAGATGGCTCAGTAAGTAAAGGCACTTACTGCCAACTGTATCTAATGACCAGAGTTAAAACACTGAAACTCACAAAGTGAAAAGAGAAAATAATTACTCCAAGTAGTCCTTTTAAGAAAATACAAATCTGTAGCCTATAATCCCAGCACACAAGAACACAAGAGGCAGAGGCAAAAGAATTGAAAACTAGAAGCCAGCTTGGGATACATAGTTTCAGGCCAGCATGATTTACATAGTAAGAGTTTGTCTCAGAAAACAAAACAAGAGCATCAGTTGTGTGTGTGTGTGTGTGTGAGAGAGAGAGAGAGAGAGAGAGAGTTGAAGAGAGCACTTTGATGTGTAGTTCTGTAACAATAACACCCTGTCTGGTTCCAGCACAGCATTGCAGATTCCTGGTCTCCTGAGTGATCTCAGAAGCTGGACCCAAGATGTGCACAGGATCTGCTGCATTAATTAATTAATCTAAGTGGGAGCTCTTAGCTGTCAGCTTGTCCCTAAGCCAACGCAGAATGGCCTTGCTGGAAGTCTCAGTTATGCTCATTGGAATTTAGGTAATTTCTTCATGAAATCAGTGGCCAATGTGTGCCTCTTCTGTGAGATACATTACACTAGCACATCTAGTGAGTACATGTAGCACAGAGGAGCAACACCAGGCTCAAAGAGCAGGTCCTACATATTGTGTAGAACCCTTCACGTGGCATGTTGTGGTTGGTCACGGTGAAAGGACCCTCCCTAGGATCACTGAGCTGAAGTCTGAGGCTCCCCTGAGACAAGGCTATTCTGATCACACACTATTCCTTTAGGCAGAAGCTTTGGGGAGTGTAGATGATGGCTCGGGTATGAGAGGACTCAGGGAAGAAAGCCAGTCATGTGTATAGTGCAAGCAATTCCTAAGCACCATCATGTCCCATTCAGGAAAGACAGTGGCTCCATGCAGAAGCTACACAGAGAGGAATATGCTCACGTGCCTTAACTCTGTCCTAGTATCAAGGACAAAGGGCCTTCAACAATGGAGGGATGAAGAGGAACAGAAGAAGGGACAAATGTGAGTACAGATAAGGCAGGTGAAGAAAGTTGATAGTTCCCATTACCACAAAGACAAAGAAGCTATCTGGCCAGTCCAGGCCAGAAAAGGATGAAGACAAGTAGCCCCTAATTAAGTGACTAAAACCCTCTCCTTGCCCCTCAGATCCATGTGCAGCTATGCGGCAGAGTTGATTGTTTCATGCTTTTTTAATTGTCCCTCAGGACACATCCCATAAACTGAGCCAGTGAGTTTTATGGGTGGGGAAGTGCTTTGGACATTTGAACCCTAACACAGATGTTATCTCAGTTCGAGACAATTGAATCTATTTTTGCCTGAGTTTAACCAGAAGTTTTTCCTAAGATGCCCTCAATAATTAGGAAAGGCTCTGACATGCATTTCATGAAGTTTCCAATAAAACTCCTGCTGCCTCTCGTGTTCCCTCTCCTCATACCTGGCTGGAAGCTTCCCAGAAAGGAAAATCTAGAATAAGCAACAGTTCAGTCCAACAATGTTCCAGACTTTTCTTTGAAGTGGATCATGTGGCTGGCAGTGTCCAGTTGCTGGCTGTCATGGACTCAGTTTCTTCTTCCAGAACTTGTGGGTGGGTATCTATCCATCCTGAGCCATTTGTTCCTATAAAATTGGAATTAAGTAACTTAAACCTGGCATGGTCCATTTTGTGCTGTAATAAGCAGCCAGAAACTGAACAACTTTTAAACAACAGAAATATATTGCTTATAGTGTTCAAAGCTGGAAGTTCAGGGAGTCTGTTATCATGACTTCCCTCCACAAAGCCGTGCCTGGGAACACCATTATCTTGGGGGAAGAATTTCAGCATGTGATTCTAAGGGGCACAGCACAGTCCACAACACACCCGTTAATCATCCCATACCCCTGTCCCACTGTGAAGATCAAGTGGACGCACGTGGGAAGAATGACTGGCCTTTCCTATAAAAGCAAATTGCGCTGAAAATCGACCGAAGAACCGTTCGGAGTATTGTGGGTCCTTCACATTTCCTTCCCTCTGCTCATTCCCAGCTCTGAGGAAAGTGGTTGCTACAGGCATGAAAGAAATGATCTTAAGAAGGACCTGCTAAGCCAGGCTTTCCATCCCTCCATGCCTTCCATGTCAAATCCATGAAGTTTTATTTTAAGTGCTGCCTAGTAATACATCAAAGTTCAAGACAGATTCATAAGCACTCTGAACACAGCAATTGAGACGCTCTAGAAACCATGAAGAGGAGGGAACACCATGAAGAGGAGGCCGTACCCACACACATGGATTTTAAGTCTCTGTGCTGTGCCCACAAGCATTTCTGTCCACGTATTTTTCAATAAGCCATTCATAGGAGACTGCTCTCTCTTTGAAACAAGAGACTGTATTATAGACGTGCTTGACAAGTCAGAATTCTGAGAAGCTGCTTAAGGTGGCTCGGGGCTACTGAGGGGATTTGCCAAAGTCCATTTCCTCACCAGCAGTGCATCTTCTTGTGCCAGCATTCATTAATTGGTCCCTGCTGTGAGAGGATGCAGCCCAACTGAGGTTACCATATACAATGTAGGCCCTCCATGACCCAACACATCAGGCCTTAGCCAAGCTTTTTCCCAGTTCTGCTTTGAGATCACAAATGAAAACCATGGAGTACTGAGCCACCTCCTCCCAGCAGCTTCTGGATTCAGGCCTCCATCAGACCTATGAGCTCAGGATGTGGGGGTTTGCAGGCTGGGCTCCAGCAGAACCGGTAGGCAATATCTCAGATAGGAACTCCATCAACTCTGGACAAGGCTCACCATGCTCCCTAGCAAGTCCACTCAGTTAGTGCTAAGGAGCCAACAAGCTTGCCCAAACTGGGCTCTGATGCAGTTGAGCTACAGGAGAGATATTGAAGCAGGAGGTTCTTGGGGGTCAGGGGAAGGGCAGACAGTGGGCAGACTCTAAAGCTAGAAAAGACTCCACACTGTGATGAGGTCCGTGGAGGTCAGGGGCCCTGTCTTAATTCTTAAAAAAAAAAAAAAAAAAAAAACAACCACACATAAAATTCACATAGAGGAGAAAGGCTCACATAATTAACAACGTGGGGGAGGGGGCTAGGCTTTTGTACAGTATCAGCATGAAAATGAAAAGGTAGGTGATATTTCAACAGCAGATAAAAGTCTGATAGTATCATACAAAAATAGTCAAAAAATATGAAAAAGAAATGATTATTACCACAGAGGAGGACATTGCAGCCATTCCTGAATATACCTGATAAAACCGGGTCAGATGAAAGGGGAGGAGGTCCTCCCCAATCAGTGGACTTGGAAAGGGGCAGGAAGGAGATGAGGGAGGGAGGGTGGGATTGGGGAGGGAATGAGGGAGCAGGATACAGCTGGGATACAGAGTTAACAAAATGTAACTAATAAGAAAAATAAAATTAATAAAATTTTAAAAAAGAAATGATTATTAAAGAAATCCACAGAGGCAATATATGGTTATAATGTGTTTAACTTTCCTAGTCTCCACAGGAAAGCAACACATATAAGTAAAAGCAACAACTTGCTACTGTTCCCTCAGAATGTTGCTGAACAGTGTTAGCACAGGGATAAGAGTACACCTCCCCCATACCACTCTGACAGGTACACTGACTACTAAACTCATCTGGCCAAGAATCTGGCAATAGTTATTAGCTTTTAAAATCCACATAACCTTTGACCCAGTGTTTGTAGTTTAAGATTTCTACAATCTAGAAACATATAAAGTAAGCCTTTTGGTGGTAGTGAATGTGACTGTACCTAACAGAAAAAACTGAAAATGATTTAAATACTCACCCAAAGGGGAATAGCTACATGAACAGAGAAACACATTCTATGGAACACCCTGCAGCTATTAAAGGATAAATAGTAAAGTGCCTGCACTGTAATGGGAGAGACTGAGATCAATAAAACACACAAAACCAAAGGGAATGTTACATCAGGCCTGAGCATCATCCAGCAAAATCAATCAGTCAACATACAGACTGTTGCTAGTGTTAGGTTGGGGCCCAAACCCTATGGGTAGTTCTCTCTGAGGTATCCCAATGGACAATAAGCCAAAGCAGTCACCTGTACCCAGATTTCAGAAGAGGTTGTCCTTGTATGGCAAGAGGCCACATGCCACCTGATCTGCAGATAGGCACCCCATCTTCCTCCCAAAGCTGTGATATGCAGAGAACTGTGAGTCTGAGGACGTGAGCACAGTGGGAAATAGAAATGGGGCATGAGGCCAGAGAGCTGGAGACACTGGGCTTGGGCTACTGTCACTGGCTGCTTCCTGCCCTTTCCCTGTATTCCATGACATTCTCAGTCTTGAAGCTCCTAGGCCTGAGCCCCTCCTGACATGTGGAACCAAGTCCTCCCTGTGCTTTCAGAAATGTTCTTCATGCTTTAATATATATGTCAATTTGGTTAATTTGATTAGCTATCTTTAGTAGTATCTGTCTAGCAGATCCACAGGCCCACTGATAATTTGGCAAGCTGTACAATCTGTACCTTTTTCTTTTCTTTTTTTTTCTTTCTTTCGTTTCCTTCCCCTCTACTGGTAATCAAACTCAAATCAGAGACTTCTTCTATCTTTTCTAACCTCAGAGATTAACATGAACATTTGTTGTCCAGCCGACATTTAATAATGTTTTTCATGAAAAAGCAAGCAAACCCATATTTAAATAAAGCAATGCCCAACTCCCCCTCAAAAAGAAAACCAACTGTCTTATTCTAATAACTATGTAATTAAACAGAACTTTTGGTTCTGTTTTATAATATGACCTTTGGTTATTTTTTATGATAAAACAGAAATTTCCCTTGCATTACATGAGTTAATTTAGCTTCTTATGCTTACCTGTTAGATGATGAAACCATTCTTTTGGGGAGAAAGTACTGCCCCCAACACACTCTGGAGAATGGACTTTCAAGACTCTAACTTAGTACACCTTCCTCATAACGTATGTGTCAGTGTTCTCCATGAACCTTGAAGAGTGCTTTCAGCTGATACTGCAACAAAGATTTTTGTCTGAGCATGCTAAACAATGAGACGGAATTCAGTAATACCACAGAAGCCAGAATCCACCACACCCATTCAAGACACTTACGATTACTGAAGTTGGCTCCATTTGCCACTACTCAGAAGACTGCATGTTACTCAAGCCCCTGTATATTAATATCCCAAACTGAAAAGGAAAGAGTCTTTCTTCCAATTCTACTGAAATAACACAGTTCTCAGAGCCATAAGATTCTGTTTCAAGATCCTTCCAGAAACTTGGTTTATAGCAACCTAAGACTTGTGATAAAAGTGAAGGGCTCCTGTTAAGCACACTAAATGTCCACATCACAAAAATGGGCACAGTTTTGCTCTGAGCCAGGATGTTTGAAATCCCAGGCAGTTTTGTGTGATGCTCGGATTATTCCAGGCCTTACTGACCAGTTCCAAAATGTAGCTTTCAGGTTCAGTAAGAGATTCTGTCTCAAAAACAAGGTATAAAGAAATAGAAAGGTGCTTGACATTGACTCTGGATGGACACACACACACCATTTAGACACCCACAAACCCAGCCCTTCCACTCCTTTCTTCTTCTGGCTAGTCCATGCTCCAAGTGGAAAAACACAATTTCCTTTCTAATCTTAAACACAATGGCCTTCATGTCCTTGATGCTGAAGTCTTTTGACAAAGGCTGGCAGTAATCATCCCTGAGTTCACACCAGTACTGAGATGATAAGACCATATCTTACACATTAGTGTTCACAGTAGGGTGAGTGTTGTTCTGCACCAAACTTTCCTAAATCCTTTGTCAGAAGAAAAAGTTCACTGCTGGTCACTGCTTCTTTGACTTTTTTTCATCTTCCTTATTTTCTTGGGCTTTTTCTCCCACTTTTTCCAGAAAATATGTCCAGAGCTGGGGGGGCAGAGAAGGGTGTCTCATTTGTTTTTAGAAATGCTTTGAGCATTTGGCTTTATACTATTAGACTATGTATTGGATTTTTCCTAATTTCTAACTAAATATCCCCTAGTCTGTCATCCTATGCCATCCATGTACTCTTGACTTTCAAATTCTTTCTTGGTCCTGCTGTGGTCTTCCCAGGGCTTCTGTTAGACCTAGGTCCTAAACTTTCAAATTCCTCACACTTTTATTTCTCTGCCTAGTTGTGAACCATTAACCAAAAAAGTAAAGTGCAAGGGTAAAGCGCTATATGAAATAACTAGATGGAAGCAGTAAGATTTCTACAATCTAAACACATGTAAACTAAGACAGAGAAGTAGTTAATGTGACTGTACATAAGCAAATAAAAAAAAAGGCAATAACCTAAATACTCACCCAATTGGGAGTATGCATGTGATCAGTGGGACATATTCAATAAATGTTTCGTATCAGAATGATCAGCAACAGGTACCCAGTACATGCACGTTAAATCAGGAATTAGGAATTACGAGCATAGAATGAGAGTGGGCTTGAATTCCTATCAAATGACTAGTCCATTTTTTATTTGCCTGTCTCCTTCTGTAAGAGTTCCTTGCAGATTCCAGACCACCATCTGATTCACAACAAAGGGACCCTTCCTGAGAGATAGCATTCAGGTAAGGATTTATTCAATAAGGTACTCGGTAGATTGATCCTATGTGTAGAAAAGAAATGAACCTTGACCTGAATATCACATGCAGAAGTCACTACAGAGAGATCAGAGGTTGAGTGTGAAAGGCAAGATGATAAAGCTTTTCTTGGGTGTGCAATACTGGGATCATTGCACATCCAAGGAGAATGCCTAGAGTTGGGGATATCAACTCTCCAACAATTTATAAAGTTCTTCAGATGAATCTGAAGTTAAGGACTCTCAGGGACTCCAAAATTCCCTAGTTTCTAGGCAAAGCTAGGAAAATTCAGAGACCTGCACCCTAGAGTAAGTGGCACACAGGTTTCTAAAAACTAATACATAACCATAATACAGTTGCCCAACCAGAGTGATCTTTCAGTATCTGGACACAGTTGTGCCAGCTGGATGAGTGGAATTCATTGTTGCTCTTCTCTTCAGTTACCCACCACGCATACACAAAACTGCATGGCTCTGCCATGGAGGATGAGAAATAACACCAGTGAACCCAGCTTCCCGCTTTGTATCTTCTTGGAAGACAGACTGAACGCAAAGCCCCCTAGGAAAGTACATAAATTTCCAGGGTCCATTTATGCCAGATATAAAGTGACGGGCAACAAAGTCAGAGTGTGAGTCATGTAAAAGAAATTCACTTTCATTCTGCTCTACAAGGATCACATGGGGACAAAAAATATTTACTGTTTTTTTTTTTCAGTCTCTTTAATCTACAAAAGAATTATAAAAAGAACTTGTTTGCAACTAATAGATGTACATACATGATGTTTTGGGAAAGAAAATATGATGAAATGGAAAGAAAAATAAAGAATCAGAAATAGAAAAATTTTTCCACAAAAGAAAAACTATACATCTGGAAATAATTAACAATGAGGCAGTATGTGAAAATTGTTACAATGGAAGACAACACCTAAGCACAAGAGCCTAATTAAGTGGAATGGGAAGTATCCACACATTGTAAGATGCCTATGCTGTCATTCAAAACTGAGGTGATGGCTGGGGAGATAGCTCAGTGAGCAAAGTACTTGCTACACAAATGTGGGGATCTGAGTTTGAATCCCCAGAATCCACATGAAGTAGTAATGCATGCCCGTATTCCCAGTGTCCTTATGATGAGAGCCCCGGTGGAGAATCCCCGGAAGCCTTCAGGCCTGGACTTTTGCATTCACAATGGCAAATACAGCTGCTTCAAACCATGGAAGGCAAGACACCTGGGGTCATCCTCTGGCCTCAACATGTTCCCTGTGCTTACTGTGACATATGCACAGCCACGTTCTTGCTCTGCCCCCTTGCACGCAACTGAAGTAGTGTTTTAGGCAATTATATATGCAGGATTTTTAAGACAAGTCAAAATGGATCCCAGCTCAGCTGCTGCTCAGAACCTGCTGGAAGCTTTTTGTGAAGAGAAGGCAACAGAGGAGGATGCCTGAGTTGAGTACTCCTGTGACAGCGATGTGGAAGCTGACATTCATGAGTGACTTTTTTTTCCTTCTGGAATAGTTCAGCTCTTTTTGTTTGTTTGGTTGGTTGGTTTTTTGTTTGTTTTGTAAAAAAAAATACCATAACAAAGTAACCCCTTATTTTTAATTAAAAGTTTAATGTGTTAGATGGGTGTGGAAGATGGATCAGCAGCTCAGAGCACTCACTGCTCTTGCAAAGGACTTGGGTTTGGCTCCTATCACCCATATGGATGCTCACAATTATCCGTACTTTCAGTTCAGGAAATGTGACTCCCTGTTTTGGCCTCATGGGGTAACAGGAACTTGTGTAGCCAAATACACACATACAAGCAAACACTCATTCTTACAAAATAAAGGTTTTTTTTTAAAGATTAATTTATAACTTTTAAAGAAGTAGGCATTCAAGACTAAATATATTAGCTTTAAGTTGTGGCAAAATATTAAGATGATCAATGTATTAAGGGAAATGGCTTGCTTTAACTCATGGGCTGAGATTAGGTCTTAGGTCAGTTGACTATTACGTTTGAGACAGACAGAATTCCACTCTGGGAGGGAGGATGGGGCCATAAAAAGCCAGTCACCTCATGATGTCCAGAATACTCTTCAGTTCTTACGGCGACATAAGATTTCAAGCTGCAGAGTCTTCCAGCTTTTTATCAGCCAGTTATTTCTCTCCTCTTCAATCTATGCTGTCCATTCAGGCATCCGTAATGATTAGTGTCATTGGTTGAGCACAGTCCGTAACTATGGTCTGGGGATATAGGTTTATTTCAGCTGACATTTCCCTCTCTTGAGGCCTCCTAAGCCAATAGAGAAGCAACATATTTTCTCACACCAGAGGAGGCTGTGGCAGAGGAAGACAGTGTGTCTGCAAGAGAGTAGAATTGTCTGGCTGTATTTTCCAAAAGCTAAAACCCCGGAGATAACACCAAGCATTGTCTGAAGGAGGGGACAGCACGAAGGATGTCACCATGGACCAGCTAGAGGTGAAGGAAACTACAGATCTCATAGCCCTGCTGAGACACACAGACACTGGAATGTGACAAGACTTGCAGAACTATGTGTGAGGAGATTATGGAGTCAGAGCTTGGTCAGGAGGCCTGAGGGGAGAGCCCCGATGGAGAGGAAGATAACAGCTCACAGGAACTTAGCTGGGAAACAGGGCTTCTCGGTCACAATGATGTCAACTTCAGTAGGTTGAGATAAATTTTCTTTCTTGCATAGCAGACAGAGAATGTAGGCTGTAAATCCCTTCAGCTGCCTACACCTTCTTAAGAGCCATTCCAGCAGAAGTTAGGTCACTTTGGCACATTCAATCTTGTTCAGTAAGATGAAGGTATGAGACCTTCCTTTGTTCCCTCTGACTCTTTGCACAAAATAAACGCATGGGTGGGATGATTCTTATCTAAGCCGTGTTTTCTACTATGATCAGGTGCCTTGGACTTATTTGTTTGATTTTTGCTTTGTTTCTGAGACAGGAGAAGCTTCCAGACAGAGCTAGGAATGGTCATAAGAAATCTTATGCATGCCTGAAGGATGCCCTTTCTCGTCATCCATGTGGGCCCTTGTTGGGGACAGGCTCAAGGCAGAGCAAGGCAAGTAGGTGTGACTAACAGGTTGGTTTAAGGGACAGAGGTATGTACGTTTGGTTGTGTCTGGCGTCTTCTGGGACTGGACTCTGGTGTGGAAGAAGCAGTGACCTTGAACACAACTCTGCGTGAGGCCACTCGGGGACATCAGAGGTGTCTTGTGTGACGAGAAGGCAGGGTTTCTCAGTAAAGACAACTATAGGAAGCCTCTCTCATTGCCTATGAGGAAACATATGGATGAAGTCACCAGGAATGCTGGACAGGGGCTGGGGCTTCACCCACCATTCGGGACTTCCTGAACAATGAAGATGCTGGTTTAACTACTCAAAGATGACAGCTGCAGATAAGATTAAGACTTCATCTGTCTTCCTGTCTTTACAGGGGGAAGAAATGTGACAAAGCACAGATGGGCTGAGGACAGCAGAGATTAGATAGTAATTGTCTCCCTCTCTAAGGGAAGCATAAACTTGGCCATGAACTCCCAAAATGAGCTGAGGGAGTAAGTGCCCTGTGAGGAACCCTTGAGGCAGCCGGGCTGGAGGAAAGAAAGCTGAGCTGGAGTGGACTGCCAAACTTCAGCCTTCCAGGTTAATGGGATCCACTGCTGCCATTTTATTTTTCTTTTAAAAAAAACTTAATGGAAGCTGTCCCAGGCTCTACAGAGCTAAGTACACAGGCCACTGACCACTGACCCTCCCTCCTCATCACACTAGCCCAGTCCTCCCTTCTACAAAGACCATGATGAAAAAAAAACAAATATAATAGATCCCACGAGATGTATTATCCCTGAAAAAATGTTTTGCTTACCATGAACACTTTTCAAAGCATTGCCAAGAGATTTCTCATCAAACAAGAATTTTAATAAAATTGGAAGATCTGGCAAAATGAAGCCAGATCATCGCCACAAAGCTGCAATCAGTCAGGGCGGAAAAATCAGTCCTTCTTTTAGATGGAGAGCAGCTCTCATTGGCTAAGGTCCCCACACTGCCATTGCCCCACTATGCCATTGTCACTCACTTATGCCATTGCCTGGCATCAATGCGAACTGGGAACTCTGACCCCTAGACTACTAAAGTCTCAGCCCTCTCAAAACAAGGCTTTGCCCTGGCATAGCTGGGAGAGTCTTCCAACTTATTCTTAACCTCTCTATAAGGAGAGAAGATAACTCCCTATGATTTCTTGCAAGATAGTGGGGAGACTAGTGAAGACGGTGCCAGAAGTGGTGTTTGCAATTGCAAACAGGTTACGTCTGGGAGAAAGGGCTATGTACCTTCCACTGCCTTCTGCTAAATAAGTGTTCCTAACCTGGGTCTTTTCTCCTATGCTGGATTGACCTGTGTTTCCATCACTATACACCAGGGGTTCTTGGCAAGCCTATGCTGGAATCTTCCAAGAGATGCTGGGACAGAGAGAGAAGGCAAATAAATAAATAGATAAAAACCATTGCTGTTGTTGTCCTTCAGACAAATTCATCTGTCCTGAGTTCTCCGTGTGAGAATTAAGTGTGCATATCTGAATCCCACTGATTAACTTTATTGTGTCACTTGGTTTGTGACCTAAGACTTTCTTATGTGGCATTCCTTGAAGGCTGGCCTAGCACACATGTGGATTTAGGAGAGTATTTCCATGTGTTCTCAAAAGAAAATGCTGAAGCCTGTATGAAGAGGCTTCCTGAGAATAACTGGCTGGCGAGCATCTCCACCTGAGCCGGCTGTCTGCCTCTCATGCTTGCATTACATAAACCACTGCCATTTCGTTCCCACAAGATAAACACTTTAAGACATAAATGTACAACAGCCTTCTTAAGATCCCTCCCCAGCTCCCACCATGTCCATGGACAAGGTCAGCAGAAGCCGGGAGTGAGGTGATGACAGATGACAAGACTTTAAAAGGCTGTTAGGGAGGATGCTGGCTCTCCTAGGGACAGAAACTGCTCTTGTCACTGATAAGAACTGTCATCCCCTCAATCCTGTGAGCTCAGCTATCTGCTGGTAGAAGGCCTTGAAAGGCTTCTCCACTAACTCACAACTTCACAATGCTCCAGTGCCAGGAAGAGCAGGCATGCCACCCAAATGAGCCAAGCCAACCTCAGCATCATGAATAGTAAAGAACTGTTACTGTCTTAAGCCACAAACATTTTCAAATTGGTTTGTTATATACAATAGTGAATTGGAATGAGCAGTCCATCCACAGCTAGCCTTGAACATTCAGACCTGGGAATATATTATGCTGCAGAAAAACATGTTCTCAGGCTGTGACACAGTTCAGAATTTATCAATCTTACATAGTGCTTTTAGTTTTGTATGTTATACTTTGGGATATATATACACAAAACGTTTGTGTGTGTGCATGTGTCCAGGAAAGGCAGAGGTCAAGACCATGTGTCTATCTCAATGGTTCTCCACCTCATATTTTGAGACAGAATGTCTCTCTGAACCTGAAGCTCACCAATTCAGCGAGACTAACTGCCCAGCTCTTCCCCAAAATCCTCTTGTCTACCCCCAAAACCCCATCCATCACTTTCACTTAAGACTCCAAACTCAGGTCTCCGCGCTTGTACAGCAAGCACTTCACTAGCTAAGAGACCTTTCCAACCCTATTTTACCTGTACATCCACTCATTGCCTCCACACACCCATCTATTATTAAGCACTGTGGTCCTTTCTGATCCAAAGGTGACCCAAAGTATATGGCTGATATCCAATCCATTTCCTCTTTGTCTTTTTTTTTTAATTTACTTTTTTATTCACTTTACCTCCTGATTGCAACCCCCCTCCTGACAATCATTCCCCTCTCCCCACACACTGCTTCTCCCATCTTACCCTCTCCTTCTCCTCAGAAAAGGGGGAGGTTCCCCATGGATACCAACCTGCCTTGGCACAGTAAATCATCATAGAACGAGGCACATCCTCTTCCACTGAGGCCAGACAAAGCAGCCTGGTTAGGAAAGCAGGATCAGAAGGGAGTCATCAGAGTCAGAGAGGGTGCCCACTCCAGTTATTGGAGGATAGACATGAAGCTGCATATCTGCTACATATGTACAGGGGGCCTAGAACCAGTCCATCCATGATCTTTGGTTGGTGGTTTGGGCTCTCTGAGTTCCTGTAGGCCCAGGCCAGTTGACTCTGTCATTCTTCTTGTAGAGTCTTTGGCTCCTCCAGCGCCCTCAACCATTTCTCCAACCCTTCCATAGAGCTCTGCAAGCTCTGATTAATGTTTGGCTGTGGGTCTCTGCATCTGTTTCCATGAGCTGCTGAGTGTAAGCCTCTCAGAGGAGTTACACTAAGCTCCTGTCTATAAACATAGCAGAGAAACATTACTAGTATCAGAATTAGCTCTCTCCTAGGAGATGGGTCTCAAGTAGGGCCAGTCTTTGGTTGTCTGTTCCCTCAATCTTTGCTCCATCTTTGTCCCTGCTCATCTTGTAGGCCTCCCTAGGGTCTTTGTCAAATCCCAGAGATGCCTCCACCTCCAATTTCTGTTCTCTCACTTGACCCTCTCTCCCCTACTCTCCTTACTTCTAATTCCCACCCTTGCTCTCCTTCCCCTCCCCTCTTTTACCAGTTTCCTCTCTTCATCACCTCCAATGCCTATCTTATTTCCCTTTCTGCATGAGATGAAAGCATCCTCCCTTGGGCCCTCTCCTCTTTGTCTTAATGGTGGTGCTGTTGATGTGGTTCAGCATGTGCTCAGGGAAAGTTCTGGATAATGAATTCAAATGTGATGCAAATAAGAAGGTGGTTCAGAAAGAAAATTTGGATTTATTCATTTACTTGAGTTCTAGAGATTGACTCTAGAACCTGCCACAGGTTAGGAAGGCTCTTTGCCATTGAGCTACATCCTTGGTGCTCGCTCTCTCTCTTCTTCTCTCTCTTTCTCTCTCTCTTTATCTCTCTAATCACTTTTTATTTGGGGACAAGCAATCTCATTGTGTCTAGGATGGTCTTGAACTTAGTACCCCAATCAATGTAAACTTATGATCCTTCCCCTACAACCTTCTGAATAGCTGGAATTTCAGGTCCATACCCTGAGGATCTTCCAGAAAAATCTGAATTTATTAAACGTATAATACCTTGTTCAAAACTGTAAAAGGACTCAGTGGACCACCATTCACATGGCCCTCATTACACATACCTTGGAATCACAAAGTTCTTTCTAACAGTGCTGTTAGAAAGCCTAATAAGCTTAGACGCTAATGAGGCCATTAGAAGCTGGGAGCTGCTCTCCTCTCCAGCACTTATTTGATGACTGTCCACTCCATGCTCACTCTGGTGGACAGAACAATGAACACCAAGCTTCCTGCTGTCACAGTCAAGTTCGTAAGTACATAATTACATTGGTAGTTAGTTAGTGTTGAGTCATCCTAACAAAAGGACCAGAAAATGGGTCTAGCCTCATCTGGGAGACGACAAAGCTTTTCACTTACGTGGATGCTTATAAATCAGCAGGAAATGGCAATTGGAAGTAGTATGTGGGTGTAACCTTAAGAAAGTCAAGTGTCCGATGTTACATATGCAAAAGCCCTGTGGTGAGAGAGAGTTGGCTTAGCTAGGAGATCCTTCAGTTGTTCAGGAAGCTTAGGATACAGTTATCAAGGGTTCAAATAGCCAAAGCAGTGAAAGAGGTTGTGAGGATCCAGGTAAGAGTCTGAGCCTTGAGGAGTCCTGAGGGTCCTTGGCTCAAAAGAGACATTTTCCCAAAGTGCTTTGCAAACAGATGGAGCCAAATAATAAATATTTTGTTTTCAGACTTCAGTTGTAATTCATCTGGAGTTCAAGCAAATTCTTGCAGCATCACTAACCTAGGAAACTTGGAGAATGGGTCCTTGCCCCACAGGCCACCAGGGGGCAGCACGTTACCATGGTCAGCCCTGTTGGGGTGGGGTCTTCACAAGGACAACAGTGTTGGCAAACCCGCAAAGCTGGGAAGAGCCGAGACCCATGGCTTCTCAGATGCCTGTGCTTGATACTCGAGAACCTAGAGTTGCTCTATGCCTTCTGAGGCTGTTACCCAGACAAAAGCCTGTCCTCACCTGCTTATCTGACAGTCTATCCTATAATGACCCCCTAGACATTGCCCTTGGGCTCTCTGTCCAGGCCTCACATGTGGAGCCAAACATATTGCTCAACAGAACCCAACCAGCGGGGCCAGAACTGATCCTGGTGCCTACTCAAAGCAGCTTTTGCAAGACAAACTTCCAGGCGGCACGCTGCCCTGACTCAACCCCTGTGAGGACATCTCAAAGGCCAGGGGGCAACAAGTCCAAGGAGCTGAGATATCCAGTCAAGCCTCCTGTTTCACTCCCACAGACAGCGGAGGGAGAGCCATCTCCACAGGCCAGGCACATCTCTGGAATACCTCTTCTGACAGATCCCACTGTAGGACCCGGGGCCCTCACTCAGCAGCAGAGCACGCGCCTAGCATTTGGGGTTTGGGGTTCGATAACTGGTGCTGAAAACTAAAATCTGTAAGCATGCTGGGATTTCGGTTGACAACTCTCTCTCCCAGTGCTTTGAACTGATTGACAACCTTCTATCTCCACCAGCCCCATGCATCCCTCCTCAGGCTGCTAGCTTTACCTGAAGAATGATATGGTCAGTTGCTGAGAGATCTTCCAAAAGTAATGCAGGGAGAATTCAACCCCACCAGAAAAAAATAAAAAAAAATAAAAATAAAAAAGCAGCAAGATGGGGGACTCTTCATAATCACAGACTTCTGAATGGCTTTCATTTGTATCTGGAGGTGTACTCTTCCCTGCTAGAGTTCAGTCTTCATAAAATTCAATGTCTCTTTTATTCTATATTGCTTTAATATCTGTCTGATTTGCTGAGTACCTGCCATTACACTAAGTACTTTGTTCCAGACATTGTATTATTTCTAAAAATTCTATCTCTCATCGTTTTCATTTCTTTGCTGGAAATTCTGCATTTTCAATTATGAGCACATTTCCTTTTATAGTGTGGAGTATAGTCACAGTAATACTTCAGCATCCATGACTGTAATCCCAGCCCAGGGGTCTCTTAGCTGCTATTTTCCTTGTTCTTCATGTATTGTACAATGTGCTACTGTGTTTGGACTGTGACCGAAGCAGGAGAGGAGTCAGTAACAATCCTTGAAGAGCGCTAATGCTGTTTGTTTTAAAATGACTGTGATCTGAGGATGCTTGCAGCTTGTGCTCCAATGTGCAGCTCAGGGCTCAGCCAGAGAGGCAGCAAGGTTTACACATAGAACCAGGACCCTGTTTTCTGAAATCTCTCAGATTTCACCATTCCTAAATAAGTGCAGTCACTCTGAACTTTGACATCTGGTTTTACAAACCAGGGAGAAAGCAAACCATGACATGGAGTTTGGTCCTTCTGATGGCATAGGCCCTGCCCTTCCTAATCATCCCCTCTTTTCCTGAAGATAAAACATAGCTCAGAAGGTGCAAATTAGGTCAAAGCAATAGCTTGTAAATGTTTCATCCTAGAATCAAACCTAGACCAGCTGACTCTACCTACACATTTATTCCTTTTAGGGTGGGGCACGGTTCTGTTGGCATCATCATCCACTCAGTGTAGTTTTGAGACAGCCATCATAACCCTGTTCTGTGCTTCAGAGGGCTGTAAACAAATGGCTGGTGCTCAGAGAACACCAGAGATCTGTGGGACCACATTGCTGAGGCCTCTACTCTCCAGTTTGACCTGACAACCTATGGCCTTAAGGCTTCTATCATGGCAGCACAGAACATTCTTCAGAGTACTTAGATCAAGAATACGACACCCACATTCCTTGACCGGCAAGCTGCTGAAGAGATCTCACAGCCGGTCACAGACGCCTCTTCTACTTCCCAGGATTCTCAGTTAAACTTTACTTTAGACTTTTCATTTTTAGTATGTCTTACTCACATACATGTCCTAAAGCCTCATTTATTGTGTGTGAAATGTAGACCTGATCTAATTCAGCAGCAGCCTCTCCAGCCTGTGGGTGCTGTGTTCCCTGTCTGCTCCTGTCCTGGTACTCTGGGCTTCAACCTCCCCTGAAAGGACACTATACTTGTGAAGCCAGACAAGGTCAGCCTTGAGTCTAGATTGATTAAACGTTGTCTAGAATTATTCTGGTTTACCTAGAACTACAGGGAAAGCAGGGAGGAAGGAAGGGTAGAGAGAACAGAGAGCTGGAGAAGAAGATGGGACACTTAAAGGGATAGTAGCTGCAGTGAGACCATGGGAACCTCAGGAGCACAAAAGCCATCAGAATAGGTCACTCCAGGAAGCAAATAAAACATTCCCTGTGTGCCTGTGCCCCTCTGAGCCTAGGAGTATAGACGAGGCCACTCTAACACTGTGTATACAGCAATAGCATTCGAGCTGGACATTGCCCCAGGTGACTCCATTTTATAAAAGAGTAATTTGCTCCATTTTGAATGCAAATATGGAGGTATAACAACTCTGCCCCCTGTTTCTGCAACTACACAACCACCTTCTGCCCAAAACAATGAGACAAAGAAACTCTTACCACTTATGACCTCATTAGTTTAAATCAGAAACAAATGAATACAATGGGTATCTCAAAAACACATCAGAAAGCCAGGCCTGGGAGCTTACCCAACACACTAGACAAACCAAAGATGCAATACCCTGTACCACTTAAAAGAAGGTACAACCCTTGCCCTGTCATGGCAGCCAGACAGTAAGATGCCCACATCTAGATTAGTAAGTGTCCACAGGCCTTATCTGTGTAGTTTGTGGCCCATACAGTGGTCTCCTAAAAGTGAGACTTGGGGCATGTCTAAGGAATGACCCTGCAGAGAATACTGGTACCTGGAAGAAGTTAATTGCCTCAGCATCCCTTTAAATGAAGACAACTCATGTATTGCCTCCAAGGCACAAGACATGAGGTACTGTGGTGTATTGGTATTTGTTATAACCTAAAAAGTCTTCACAGCAATCACTCTACTTTGGGAAGCTGAAGCAGAAAGGGTAAAAGCTGAGCTGTTGTTATAGGAGGGAGATAGAGACATGGACCACCAACTATGAGGTTTACCACACCAGGTGACTTGTGACACAACAGTAGTGACTAGAACACACATTGCATACACACATTTTAATAATCTTGGCGAAAGTCACAGGGTGGGAGTCTGAGGGTCTGTGTTCCCACACCCCATTGGTTAGGTTGCTGGTCATAGATTTGACAAAGCACATTACTCAATTTGCCTGTGGCAGTATCACCTAGCCCATGGAAATTGTCAAGCCTAGTTCTGCAAAGGAAATGACGGAGGGCTGTTATCTGTAACTATTTAATTCATTAGAAATTTATCGGGGAAAAAATGTGCTCTGGGACAAGCACGGCTTTAGTGCAACTGCCAGGTTAGTGATTGTTATGTTACATTGTCTAGGGAGAAGCTGTAAGAAACAACTTATCAAGCAGAGTACATCGAGTAGCTATCACTTTCCAAAGCCTTCTACTGGGTCTGTTCTCAGGGTTATGGAAATCAGTTCAAGCTGGTTGTTTTCCTTTTTTATTTAAAATATTTTTAAATTAACATACACAGTATTGGGTTTCATTATGGCGTTCAAAATCTGTGTTTGTTGATCTCCCCTCTTCCTCCATCCTATAACAATCTCCCCATAATTGTCCTCTTCCCATTTACGTGTCTTCACTATCCTGATGCTCTCTTTTTCTTTCTCAACACTTCCTCCCTGCTTCCCCTCTCATGTCTCCGTTCTGGTCTCATAACCTATAACTACACTCACCTCATTTCTGCACACACATATTAACACTGTAAGCTGGGATCCAAACGTAAGGGTGCTTCTGGGTCCGACTTACCTGAATTAACATAATACTTTCCAGATAATACCCATTTTCCTGCAAATTTCACTATTTCATTTTTTTACAACTAACATCCCATTGTGTGAACATACCATGCTTTTGAAAGGAACAATAAACACATCTTCACAAGAAAAATACTTAAAAGAACTTTCCTTCAAAGATGTCTAATAGTTACCAAAGAAGGTCTGCTTCTCCAGCTGTCAAAATTTCTCAAAAGTTTATTGACAATGCAACCAAACATGGTGAGGCAGAAACCCTAAGTCTAAATTCCACCTTCCTGAAGACAGGGTTTAGGGTGATTTGTGAAAGAACCAAATGGGGTGGAATTAGACCTGAATAAGGGGAAGTGAGGTCACCAACAGCTTTTGAATGCATAGTCAAGCTTCATGGCTCTTGATGGAACACGTTGAGGAGACAGAGAGTGTTATGCTCTGAGAGTGACACATTCTTCCACATCTATAAGGCCCACATGAATGAGATGAAGTTTCGGTTACTTACAAGTTCCTAGGAAACAACTTGGGGAACTGTCACCATCCTGACCTGGTGGGTGTGATGCCTACTATGTTGGGAGTCTGTTAATTGGCAGGCAAATTCCAAAACTGATGATAAATGCAAAGCAAAGCAAAAACATCAATCCTAGAAACAAACGAAGATAGGGGTCTATCCAGATGTCCCCTTGGCTTCAAGGTGTGACAGTGGAGAGTCTCCCATTGCCCTTTAAAACAGAACAGGACATTGTAGCAAGCTTTTCTGAAGACATTTCCTCCAGCTCACTACCCATTGTTTGGAAGAAACGCCCTCGCAGAGATTTGCCCATCTGATGTCCTCAGCAGCCCTCTGGATTCACCCAGAGACTCCAGGACACTATCCAGTTTATATGTTCAGACTTGTTTCATTGTATTTGGCTCTGCACAATCTGTCCATGTCATTTTACCAACCACATGCACAGAAAAGGAAGATCCTTAGAATAACAGCCATTATCTTAAGTACTTGGCATCGGGAAAGTATTGTCTAGATCTACACAGTAACAATACTGAAATGCTAAGGAAAGATAGCTATCTCCAGGATGTGGTGGACACCCTTAACAGGACAGGAAGGGAACTTGGTGCCTCCATAGCATCCCCACTGCTTTACCCTTGGTACAAAAGGAAACAGTGAATGCTTTGAATGGCATTACTCTGTAAGAAAGAGGCTAGCTCTAGCTGTGAATTGACACTGTGGATATACTGGAGTTCATAAAACCCAGAGCTTCCAAGATGGCAGTAGCACACAAGGGGGCCATAGTAACCAGCATTCTCCTGTAGAAATGAATGAATAAAGAGGTTTCTGCTACCATCTGAGAACAAATGATCCCTTACAGTCACGGGTTCTGAATCCTCAAATTTAACAAACCACAGATCGAAAATATCTAGGAAAAAAGCCTCCATAGTGAATATGTCCAGACTTTGACTATGTCCTTATCAAGTTTCCCTAAACCTTAATATTACAACTATTTATAGCATTTGCCCTGTGGTAAGTGTTGTAAGCAGTCTAGCATTTTGTTTTTGCTTTAAGATACTCTCTTTTCAACACATAACCCAGGCTGTTTCTCAAACTTGTGATTTCCCCAAGTGCTGCAACTGCAGGAGTGTGCCACCACACCCGGCTCCAGAGACGATCTGGTGTGTACAGGAGGAAGTGGATAGGACGCTATCCTAAAACACTGCTCTGGCTTTTGTGGGAGCAGCTTGAGTGTACACAGGTGTCAAATACATAACAGTTTTTTGAACCAGTCCCCCTATGGATTTGGGGGAGGGAACAATTGTATATTGTTTGGGAACAGTTTAGATGGTTCTTGAGTGTTTCTGTCTCTAAGCAACTCCAGATCTAACAACAACAAAATGGGATGTTTTTCAGTCAGCCCAGAGAAGAGAGAGTGACAAAACTCCAGGGTGAATGCCTGATTTCTGCGACTAAGTGGTCAGTGTGGCTATGAGGTGAGGGCCATGTGGGACAGAGGGAGAGGCAGCAGATCCGACAGCAGTTGCTCATTACAGCAATAGGAACCTAAGACAGTCACCTCCAAATTTGGTGTGGAAACCACATGTGTGGCGGTAGGCACAGGTCCTGTGAAAGGCACTTCTACCATGCAGGTACTTGCCTTCATGATGACTCTGAACTCTACCCTGTTGCTTTCTGTCAAGGAAGAGCGATGCCCCTCTGCCCTGCAGGACACAGTGGCAAAGCTCCATCTTGAAATTGTGAGTACCTTCATGAGACCTTGTACCTGCTGACACCATGATTTTAGACTTGCCTTCCTATGAGAAAATAAATTTCTAGTCTTCATAAAATTTTCCATAACAACACAACTTCTAGAGAAAGAGACCCCTTAGTCAATTTTGTGAGAGGCCCATGGCCACCATCTCAAAGTCTCAAAGTTGAACCTTCAGCAACTCATCTACATCTGCTTATCATTGCCTATTAAAAATTATAAAAGAAAGCATTTAATTGTAGGCTTGCCTACAGTTTCATTGGCCCAGGCTCTACTCTCACTGATACTGTGAGAGGAGAGTTCATACTTTGTTTGTATGTCTCTGCAGTGTGTTGTGATGTCTCAAGAAAAGAAACTAGTCAGCTTTCTATCATCAAAAATGAAATATCTGAGTTGGCCAACTTCATAAAGAGAGAAGTTTTATTAAGCCTACAGTTCTGTAAGGTCTGAAAATCCCATGTATTTTGGCCTCTGTTAAAGGTGGCTGATAGCAATGGAGGAGAGCTCATGTCTGAGCAACCAGTCACATTTTAAATCAGAAAGCAAAGAAGAAGGAGGAAAAAGAAATGGATTTCCCAACTCTTTCCACGGGCACAGCCCCAAAGACCACTAAGTTTTTGGGTTTTATCTTTCTGTTTGTTGGGGTGTGTGTGTGTGTGTGTGTGTGTGTGTGTGTGTGTGTGTGTGTGTTTTGAGACACACACACACTTGTAACCCAGGCTTGGCTTGAATTCACCATGTAGCTGAGGATAAATTTGAACTTCTGATCCTCCTGCCTCTACCTCCCAAATGCTGGGATTACAGGTATGTGCCAACACACTCCTGTACCCTCTTAACCAAAGAAAAAAAAGGAAGAAAGAAAGAAAGTCACCAAAGGCCAGGCCTAGTGGCATATGCCTACAGTGCATCTCTGGGGAGGCTAGGGCAGCATCCGGGCAGTCTCAAAGAACCAAAAGTACAAAGTAACAAGTAAGCAAATAACAATAAAAAGAAATGCAAGCAAATATAATTTCAAATAACTACAGCAGAAAGACAGTTTCAGCCATAAAACCACTTACGACTATACATGGTACATATTCTGAATATTTTTTAAAGGGGTTGGAACTTGGTGCTTGGTGCATTGAAAACAGTGCTTGACAGCGCCTTTCCCTGCCAATGGCTTTCTGGGTCTTTGTCCTTTGCAAGATGCCAGAGGTGGTTTGTTACCTTGTCACAGAAATGTGTGGTGTTTGTGTAAATACAACTCAAAAACCAGAAAAGCAATTGTCAAAGTAATCCACCAGCATCAGGAGAGAGAGAGAGAGAGAGAGAGAGAGAGAGAGAGAGAGAGGCAACAGTAAGCAGGGGAGAGAGAGAGAGAAAGGCAACAGTAAGAAAAAACATTCTAGGTAGACTTTTCTATTGTGACATTATGTCAGATTTTTTTTTTTCTTTTCAGTACAGGGTTTTCCTTGTGTAACCTTGCTATCCTAGACCAGGTTGGCCTCAAACTCACAGAGATCTGCCTGCCTCTGCCTCTGCCTCCTCTCCTGAGTGCTGGGATTAAAGGTGTGTGCAACCACACCCGGCTCCTTTGGTGACTTTTTTTTAAAGATTTATTTATTAGTATTAGTATTATTAATTTATTATATATGCAATGTTCTGTCTCCATGCCAGAAGAGGGCACCAGATCTCATTATAGATGGTTGTGAGCCACTATGAGATTGCTGGGAATTGAACTCAGGACCTCTGGAAGAGCAGCCAGTGCTCTTAACCTCTGAGCCATCTCTCCATCCCTGATGACTTTCTCTATGTGAGTGACTTATAAGATTTCAAAGATGCCTAGTAGTAATGAGGACTTTGCCACTTGTGCAATCTGTACTGGTTGAAAGACGCTTCCCTGACCCTGTCTCTTTGTCCTCATCATACAAATCTCTGACTCTCCATTTAGCCACCCAAGGCAAGCAGACTCTGAAAAGTGGATATTCCACTTGGCTAAAGCTTGCTAAACTAGGCCTGGGGTTTGGATCCAATCTGAACAAAGCAGATTCACTTGCCTGCTCATCAGAACTTAGGCCTGAGGATACCTGCTTAAAACGTGATGAACCACTGAGAGGTAATACTTGGGGGTCAAGGTACCTCTAGCTAAGTGTAAATCCAGAGAGTTGCTGTGCAAGATGCAAACAGCAGGGGAATACAGAGAATGGTGGATGTCTTAGTTAGGGTTTCTATTGATGTAGTAAAACCCCATGAGCTAAAGAAACTAGGGGAGGGAGGGAGGGGCTTGTCCACCATCCAGGGAAGCTGGGCAGGAATCCAAAGACAGGTATTGATGCCTAGACTATGGAGGAGTGCAGCTTGCTTACTGCCTTATTGCTCATGGCTTGTTCAGTTTGCTTTCTTGTACAACTCACGACCAGTTGCACCAGGTGCCTGTACCACCTGCAACAGGCTGGACCCTCCCACATCAATCACCAGCAGAGAAAGTGCCCCCACGGGCTTGCCTACAGGCCAGGCTGGGCGGGGGCATTTTCTCAGTCATGGGTCCCTCTTCCCAAATGACTCTATCTTGTGTCAATTTAACAAAACATGAGATGGGCATAGTGGAGGTGAGCAGGGCAGTCTGAATGGGAGCCCCTCCCTCCACTTCAAAAGACTGAAACAAGAATCACAGAGGCCTCTACCATTTGACAGCGGGGATGAGGCTTCCATCTACTCTGCAGGTCTGGGAAAAGATGCTCAGAAGGTTCTACTATTTGACAGGGATGCAGGGCTCCCCTCTACCCCAGGAAGCAAGACATGATGTATAGAATCCTCTGCTATTTTACAGTGGCAGTGGAGTTTCCCTCCACCCCAGGATACCCTGAGAGACAATAATCTGGGGCCTATTATGCACCTGTTGCAACTGACCTACCAGCAACCTTTGTACCAAACCATCTTTTGAGAGATATCTGCATAGCAAGGATTCTAAGAAACAGAGATACGATCTCTGGAGTCAAAAGGACAATTTGCTATTTGAGAAGGATAATGAAGATAATATCCATTTTGTAGGGCAAAGGTTGGGCAGACTTGCTATCTGCCCTTAGAAGATTACGATCTCAAGTTTGGGGATTGCTCAAGGTTGATGTGTAGCAGTCTTCTAGAAGCCTTTGTAAGCTGTAGGGATTGAAGGGAGTGGGATAAGGGGCTCTGGATGCCCAGGAGGTCAGCTCTGCCCTGAGTAATATAGCCCTTGTTTTGTCCCCACTTTTGTTCAGCTGCCATGAAATTATGGTGACCTAAGCAATTATCCTTTTTGGAGGGCAAGCAGTCAAGTCAGCTTTTCACAGTTGCTGGCAGAGGTAAAAAATAGACTAGTGATTGAACTGCTAAATCGGGGGTGGCAGGGAGAATGGCAGGGTTGGGCACCAGAAAAGTTAAACTTCCACATCTGAGCTTCTTCAGCTACTAGGCAGAAGAACGGCAGAAACCTTACTGCATCTATTTTTAAACATGATCATTGCATCCTGAACACAGGAAAGGCAGCGTGTTCCACGCACTGCCTCCAACATCATCTGAATGAGAGAATCTGAGTTTCCAAAACTCACATAGTGCTGAAATCATTCTTCACACATCCCTGTAATTGTCTTCCTGGGGTTGTGGGAGGAGGACAGGAAAGAGTAACCCACGCCCTAGAACACACACACACACACACACACACACACACACACACACACACACACATCCTCTAAATCCACTGCCTGAGCTTGTGATCGTGAGTTTGAGATGATGAAGGTTCTGAATTCTGTGCTGAGCGTTTTTGTGTGTACTATGTATGTAAAGCCCTCTAAATAGGACAGATCACACAGTGTGGCGGACGTGTCTTTTATCATTATTATCATATTACCTCATTTGACAAGATAAGAACTCTGGAGTTCTTGGGATGAAAACAGGCAGAAAGAAGTCAGTGATGAACCAAAGTGCTTTAGACTTCATGCAACCAAAAGCACAACTAAACGCAGTGAAAGGAGAATGGCCACCACTTTTCACAGGAAAAAGTCAGCGGCAGCAGCTGAGTTGGCTGTTTTTCCAGGCTCACTGTTATCAAGCACTCTGGTTCCTCTCTAGCCCTCCATCCTCAGCACACTGGGCATCCCGGAGGTCACAGTCAAAGACAGCTACTGCAACTCCAAGCATCACAGTTCCATGAGAGCAAGGCTAAACTTTTCCTGGCAGTAGCCTCCTACAGATCGCCCACTTTCCTCCTTGGTCAGAGTGGGACCCCATGCCCACCTGCAATCAATGCCAGGTCCCAGGAAGGAAGCCAACGTAAGAATGGGGTTGTGAATGGGATATGAATGGGCTTGCCCAGGGCCACTCTTTGAGAGCCATTGCAATTATGGGTGTGGTAGCCCATATTTGTACTCTTAGAACTCAAGAGGCTCTGACAGGATCATTACAAGTTTGATGCTAGCCTGAGCTATATAGCAAAGAACTGTTCAAAACTAGCCTGAGCTATACAGTAAGAAATTGTTCAAAACAACAACAAAAGAGCCTTTCAAGCTCATATTTTCCATAATGTTGTTCAGAACCAAGACCCCTGCTTCAACCTGCCAACTATTCTGCTCTGTGTAAGAAGCTGTGAGGCCAGGCTGCCAGCAAGTAGAATCTTCAGGCTCCTCTGTCATACTGCCCACATGTCAAGTGAGGGGCTGCAGCTGGGCTTCCAGGGGTGGATGGCAGAACCCCTAGACTTTTGCAGCAAGCCTTATGACCTGGACATTTTTATTGACTAAGATTTCAGAAGGAAACCAGAAAGTTGAACCCTGCTCTTGTCCATGAGACTTATTTCAAAGCTGGATTTTCCCCAGAATTGGGAATAGTTGCAAGTACATGAGATAGGATCCAAATCTAAATGCAAAACTCATTTGCTTCATATAGACTTCATACATATAAAGGTAATATTATGCAATTTTTAAATTAAGTTTGTGCTTAGAACAGTCACAGGATGTGAAATTCCCTACTTCTGCTATGCCAGCACTCAAAAGTTTCACTTTTTAGAGCAAGCATTCAGATGTCACATTTGGAGTTAGGGATGCCTCCAGGAGGCTGAAAATGGCACTGAGTGTGAACACTGGGTCTATGGAGGTACTGTGTGATTCTGCTCCCCAGGACATCACTGCAGTTCCAGTGACATCGGAAGGCACTTTCTCCACCTGGGGGGGGGGGGGGGGGGGGGCAGGCTATGAATCATTTCTGAAGGTCTCAGATGCTTGGCAGGGGGTAAACCAGGCTTCTTGACCCAAACATCAGCAGAGCCGCTAACAGCAAAGCTGAGCAGATGAAAGCACTTCAGATCATTTTGCTCATCAGCCATTGACAGAAGCAGCTCTCGGGAGCAGGCCAAGCCTTCAATGGGTATTGTTATCTGAAAAGGGATCCTTAGGGCATCCCTGGACTATGGACTGGGCCCTGGAACATCTCCAGCTTTCACTTCTTTATATCTGAAAAGCCATTCTGGCAGGAAAAGAAGGGAAGGTGAGGCGGTCTCTCAATTCTAACAAGAAGTTTGCTAACAAGTGATACCCTCTTTCCCCTGTGTAATCCCTGAAACTGGACACTGGGAGCAGACTGAGGTCTACTATACCTGCGGGCAGACTTTTCTCCTCCCATCCCCTGCTTCTCAGCATGAACATTCCCCTAGGCCTCCTCTCCTGGTGGAGTAACAGATTGGCCAATTCCCCTTTCAGGTACTCAGTTAATGTGACGGAAGCTTTAACATGAATCTTGTTTCTCTGAAAACTGTTTTTCTGGGTTATTTGTTATAGTAACAAAAAGCTTGCTTACACGATGTCCAAGGTGCTAAACTACCAAATACCAGTGACACTAATAGTAATGGATGCATAGAGTTTCTCAGTGCCAGACATCTTTCATGTTGGAATTGTTGTGTTGTTGCTATCATGGTTAAGACCTCATGTACCCAGCTTGGCCTTGAAGCCACTATGTAGTACAGGTTGATTTTGAATTCTTGATACTCCTGCCTCTACCTACAGATGACGGGATTAGAGGTCTATGCCACAAGCTTCAAGTATGTCAACCTCCTTGGACCACACAGGAGCACACTGAGGAAAAGGTTAGGATGACGTCCATTAACAGGGGAAGGTGTGATGGCCCAGACAAATTGGATGACTTGGCTAAGGTCATTCACTGGTGCACAGTGAAACCAGGGCTTGGAGCAATGTAATGTCATATATATTCTAGAAATGCCCAGAATTTGAACAGGACTTACCTCTCTCCCAGGATCATCAGCAGAATCAAAACTTGAGTATTTGCTTCCAGACTTGAGGAACAAAGGCCATAGCAGACCTCACGTTCCTTTCTCGTGTCATTGTGGCCAAATGGCTGTCATAAACAGGTCACATTGGGAAAGATTTATTTTGACTTGATTTAAGGAATTTTAGTCCATAGTTCTTGTTTCACTGATTCTGTGTTGAGGCAAAATGGCATGGCAGCTGGTAAAGGCTACATGAAGTAAAGGCTACTCACCCCATGGTAGACAGGAAGCAAAGGGACAAGAAAAAACAAGGTTCGATTATGATCTTCAAAGACACATGCACACCACCACCACCATTGGGGCTAGAAAGAAGGATGACTGGTTAAGAACACTGGCTGCCTTTCCAGGGTACCCTGACTTCTATTCCCAGCACACAAATAACAGCTCACAACCATCTGCAATGCTTCTGCAAGGCATCAGGCAAACATGCCGCACCGGCACACATGCAAACAAACACACAAAAGCGTAAAATAATGAAGTTTTAAAACATTATAGACAGCCGGCCATTGTGGCACATGCCTTTTATACTAGAACTAAGGGAGGCAGAGGCAGATCTCTGTGAGCTTGAGGCCAGCCTGGTCCACAAAGCAAGTCCACACAGTCAAGGCTACACAGAGAAACCTTATCTTGAAAACACAAACAAACAAAAAATGAAGGACATGTCCCCAGGGACCTACTTCCTTCAGCTATGCTCTGCTTCTCAAAGTTCCCACTACCTGCAAAGAAATATTTCACATTCTTTCACAACAAACTCAGGTTTCCCAACTTCCTGGAGATTTGACCATTGTGACAGTGTTATACTGTGGGCAGGGCCTCTTGGCATCAACTAAATGTCATTTCACTACAAGTAACTTTTAAAAGACAAGATGGCACTACCATTCTCTGAACCTCACTCCTGACCCATGTTCAGCGCCTGAGACATAGGGGTATGGGGACAGAAAGTGCCAGGAATGAACCATTAAGGAAGAATTGGGAAGAATCCAAAAACTCACTGGAGATCAACAGGAAAGACTATTCTAGGAAGAGAGAGTGCTTGAACGCCCAATAGGTGAGGGGACAGCAGAGGAGGTGAGTCCCAAAACCCTTGATTTGGAACCAGAGGTGATCTGCAAAATGGTCATTTAAGAGTCTCTCCAGTCCAGCATTCTAGGGAAAGTACCATATGCCTCCTTCTCCTAAACATTAACCCTGCTTTTTCCCTTTCTGAGGGCACAGGTCCCTCCCATGGCATCAATGATAAGAATAGGACAAAAGAAAAAAGCAGATACATTTAAGGAGTGACCACAAAAGGGATGGGGCACTGTGTGGCCACATATCAGTCCATTTGGTTGAGCAAAGCCAGAGACCAGGTCAGAGGCCAACTCTTCTGTTGCCAAGTGACTAACTACATCTTTGTCGCTAACACAAGCCTAGATGGATAGCATGGGCAGAGTAAGGACCATCTCCGGTGGTCCTGAAGCATTTAGCTCCACCCCCTGTACAGCTCTCTCAGCCACATAGTGTAGGACCTGGGAGCTCCATCCCCCACCCCACCCCCAGGCCAGGGATTCACTCTACTTCCTGACATATGGATGTCAGATAAACTGAGTCATGCTCTTTAGGAGCAGCTCTCCTCTGAGGCCTTGTATTATGAGCTTAACCAGGGCTAAAGTGAAGGGCTACCTTCTGACAGACTAGCAGTGGATTGCTCTAGGGTTTGGAAGCAGGGGAAACCCAAGCTGGAAAGGCATCATTCCTGACCACCACCCTCCTCCCTAGGGACATGTGGCTGGACGCCTCCATGGCTGAGTGCAAAGTGAGAGTTCTCAGGCCTCTCCATCACTGTATTCTACTTGCTGTAAGCAGCTGGGGAAAGGAATTAGCTTTCTTTTTCTTTCCTTTTCCTTTCTTTCTTTTATGTTTTTTTCATTTATTTATTTATTTATTTATTTATTTATTTATTTATTTTTGTCAAGAGAGGGGGAGTTCCAGGACAGCCAGGGCTACCCAAAGAAGCCCTGTGCTGAGATTACAGATTCCCACCACTACCAGCTGGAGAGCTTTATTTTTCTAACGTACACACATACAGACAGGCATACATATGTATATACATAATTATGAAAGGCAGGTGCATGCATGCCACAATGGGAAGTGGAGGTCAAATTTTCCTAGTTGTGGGTCCCAGGTTTTGAAGAAATTCAGATCTTCAGACTTTAGAGCAAGCACCTTTAATCCTGAGCCATGTCACCTGCCCTAGGTTAGTTTTCTTTTTTGAGAAGGGAGGAGTTGGGATTTTGGGTGTCTTTAGTTCTCTGAATACCTTTCCATTTCCTGAGGACCCTACTTGCATGCAGGGTGGGTGAGTGTTGCAGACAGAGAGGGAAAAGAGGGAGGGAGAAAGAGATCCAACACACACACACACACACCAGAACCCCACCTCTGCCTCTGAGGGACCTGGAATTCATCAAGATGTCCAAAGGGAGCTTCAGTTTCCTTCATCCCTGGACTGAGTTACAAGAAGATACAGAACTTTCTGAAAGCGGAAGGAGCAGGGAAAGGGTGTCAGGTGCTGGGTGATGGTTCTGTGTGCTCAGAGTAATCCGGGACACCGAGGATAGTTAGGAACCCAGAAAACTGCAGGTAGCGAGTGCAGACTAGTCGGATAGAACCTAACAGGAGAGGATTTGAAGGGCTGAGGGAGGCGTGATCTAGGGGCACGGTGGGACCCGGGGTCAAGTAGAGTTTCTGATTGCCCAGCGAAGATGGCAGCACGGCAGGGATGGTGCGGATAGGAAAAGCCCACGAATTGCCGAGAGAGCTCTGCGGGAGGAACAGACAGCACCTGAGGCCGGGCACGAGGAGGGAGGGGTGCGCGCAGGGCGAACGAGCTCCCGCAGCCGGGGGGCGCGCGGCAGCTCCGGGATTGGCGGGCGCTTCCCGGCCTCGCGCACTTCTTAGGCAGAGCGGCTGAGCGGAGCCGGCTGCCTGGTCCTTGGCTCAGCTCTCGGCTGCTCCACCGCGCTCGGCTGCCCGGGGTGGGCACCCGGAAGCATGAATGCGCCCGCAACTCTGCCCCCCGGGGGCGAGGACACCACCTGGACCCCAGGGATCAATGCCAGCCTGGCTCCGGAGGAGGAGGAGGATGCCGTGCGGTCCGACGGCTCGGGGACAGCGGGCATGCTCACTATCCAGTGTATCTATGCGCTCGTGTGCCTCGTGGGTCTGGTGGGCAACGCCCTGGTCATCTTCGTGATCCTACGCTATGCTAAGATGAAGACAGCCACCAACATCTACCTGCTCAACTTGGCCGTCGCCGACGAGCTCTTTATGCTCAGCGTGCCGTTCGTGGCCTCGGCGGCCGCCCTGCGTCACTGGCCCTTCGGGGCGGTGCTGTGCCGTGCAGTGCTTAGCGTGGATGGCCTTAACATGTTCACCAGTGTCTTCTGCCTCACCGTGCTCAGCGTGGACCGCTATGTGGCTGTGGTGCACCCTCTGCGTGCCGCCACCTACCGGCGGCCCAGCGTGGCCAAGCTAATCAACCTGGGAGTGTGGCTAGCGTCCTTGTTGGTCACCCTGCCCATCGCAGTCTTCGCTGACACCAGGCCGGCTCGTGGGGGTGAGGCCGTGGCGTGCAACCTGCACTGGCCTCACCCAGCCTGGTCTGCCGTCTTCGTGATCTATACTTTCTTGTTGGGCTTCCTGCTCCCGGTTCTGGCCATCGGACTGTGCTACCTGCTTATTGTGGGCAAGATGCGCGCAGTGGCCCTGCGGGCCGGCTGGCAGCAGCGGAGGCGCTCAGAGAAGAAGATCACGAGGCTCGTGCTGATGGTGGTGACCGTCTTTGTGCTGTGCTGGATGCCCTTCTACGTGGTGCAGCTTCTGAATCTTTTTGTCACCAGCCTCGATGCCACCGTCAACCATGTGTCCCTCATCCTCAGCTATGCCAACAGTTGTGCCAACCCTATTCTCTATGGCTTCCTCTCTGACAACTTTCGGCGCTCTTTCCAGCGGGTTCTGTGCCTGCGCTGCTGTCTCCTGGAAACGTCTGGAGGTGCCGAGGAAGAGCCTCTGGACTACTATGCCACTGCTCTCAAAAGCAGAGGGGGCGCAGGATGCATATGCCCTCCACTGCCCTGCCAGCAGGAGCCCATGCAAGCAGAACCTGGCTGCAAACAAGTCCCTTTCACCAAGACCACTACTTTTTGAAAACTAGTTCACCCTCCCTCGGCCCACCGGCAAGCAGGTCTGCACCACACTCTCAGCCCAGCAAATTCAAGAACAACTCCTATTTTCACTAAGCCAGCCCCTTTCAGCAGTGCGTGTGCTGTCTCCAGGAGCCTCAGGACCCCTGCTAGCTCCTCTCCTAGGACTGGCTCCAAGGACACCTCTATGGGGGTAGGAATGCTCTGGGAATTGGGCTAGAGTACCAGCCATTCCCGGACCTCTGGCAATGATTTGAGGGATGGGAAGCAGGAAGTGGTCAGAAAGGGATATCTACTCTTGTGTGACTTGTGACAGTGACTGCTTGGAAGAGCCCTGGGAGGGTGAGGTAGGCAGAGCCTGTGCCCTCTGCAGCCTAAAGCTATATGATAATGTATGTGGAGAGGCAGGGGAGAAGAGGCTGCCTCCAAGTGCTTTCCCTCCGTGTCTGTGTAAGACTCTCGTTGCTAAGCGAGATGTGTATGCAATAGCTGAGTGTGCTTGCTTTGTCGCCCTACAAGTGTCTCCCAGTTGTCAAGGGGCCAGGAGCAGACTTCCTGTGAATGTGAAAGGTTTTAGGAAACACGTTGTGGGAGTTGTTGCAAAGCATAAAACTTCTGGTCAGGAATTAAAAGGTAGAAAGGATAAAAATCTCATCCGCTGCAATTTTTTCCACCTCTTTCCCTGGCTACAGGAATACGAAACCTGAGTTATGCCATGAGGGGGAGGGTGTCAGGAAAAGACCAGAGAACTAGGTGGAGGGGAAACAGACTGTGTTTTGACATCAGATGCTGAGCACAGTGAAAGCCGCCCATGTGCTGGAATGTTAGCCACAGCTCCACTGATCTCTCCCCTGAGGAAGAGTCACAGACGGTAGGAGCTTTACTTTTGCTACAGAAGAGGAGGCTGCATCTGAGTGAGAAGTGGCTGACCACAGCCCAGATCAGTACAGCAAAAGATCCTGCTGAGTTCCACGGAACCACTGTTGGTGGTACTAGGATAATAAACCAAGAGGGGCAGGAGGAAACCCAGTGCTCAGCCAGGCAGTTCCCACAGCTGCCTGGCAGGGGAGAATGCTCTTTAAAAGAAAAGACCTGGGTCCTTCATCCGGGAAAATACAGTTCTGTGTCTTCTAGGATGAATTCTAGCTGTTGGAAGGCTAATGGGGATCCAGACTGGACCAAGAGGCAGGGAGGGGCCTGAGGGAATGCCCTGCCACCTTGTAGGTTACAGGGCGTCTCTGAGAGCCTGGGAGAAGCCGGAGGTGACCTTTTCTGGGCCACTTGCCCGGAGCCATGACTGTGTGACAGTAGCAGCTGCCTGGTATGTGGGAAATGGACAAGAAGGTTGAATTCTGGTCCCAGGCACAAAAGCCTTATAACTCATTCAGGCCAGGTCTTCAGAATTCTTGCCTGGAAAAACCAACAGGTCCTTGTAGTTTAGCAACTCTTTTGTTGATGCTACATTTTTGTTGTTTTGCTATTGTTGCTGTTGTTTGATCTCATGTTACACCAGCTAGCCATGAATTCACTCCACAGTAGCTGAGGATGACATTTAACTTCTGATCCTCCTACTTCCACCTCCTGAGTATTGAGGTTACAGTGTGCAGCATGATTCTTACCAAGTTAATCTTACCCCTCCCCTCTTTTTCTTTTTTTAAGACTGGAGATTCCAACTTCTTCACTAACAATAGAAAAGAGAAAGGCCCATGTTAAGGGTCTAGACATAGAACTGTTGGGTTCTTACCTTCTGAAATGGTCAGCCAACTAGCCTGATAGTGACAGTTGCTGTTGATCATGGGTGTCTCAGATGGTTAGGAAGAAGTGTGTGAAAGCCAACAGGGTCTGCTAATCAGAGAACTGCGTAGCCAGGTCTCTTCTGTATCACAGGCTATGGCTATGGGTTGAAAATCTCTAAGTCGAGCACCAACCTCTTTGACTCTACTAGCACGTATGCACACGTGTTCACACACATGCACGAACCATTCCTAACTTGTCATTACTTCCCACAGTCACCCTGGGCACCCAGAGCAAATTACTTTCATGTCTGTGGAGCTTATGTGTGTAAGAGTAACTTGTTGCAGGTTTTTTGAATTAAATTGTTTCTCTGTCCCTGGTGCCTGGCTGATGAATGTGCTTGTACTTCACTATTGGGAACTTTTGGACTTAGCAGTGGTTGCAGTAGACAAAGGTGTCAGGCTTTTGCCCTCGTTTGAGTGGATCTGGAGTTCTTGATTTTAATCTTTTAATGACTCACCCAGGCCCTAAGACATGCTTAGGGAATTAGTCTGGAAAAAGACTAATTCTTTTTTTTTTTTTAATGTAGGCTTTTAACAGGAATTAATGGTGTCTGAAGAGCCAGTAGCTTCAAGCTAGAGAAGCCACCAATGATAACAGAAAACATCAGATTTAGCCAGCCCATGAACAGAAATTTCAGCTCTCCAGACTCACTTTCCCACTGTTAATATATGTTCAAAGGGAGGTTTAGAGTTCCTAGCTCTTCTGCTTTGTTTTTGCTACCACAGGATCTGGACATGAATCCCAGCAAATTTGGACCTTGAAATCCTTGCCTGATAGGTTGTATGTGGTGAATCACTTCCGCTTCTCACTCTCTCATCCTAAGAACATGACAGTATAGCCTTAAATTCTGTGAGCACAGATGTCCGAATCCTAAGGCTGTGTTTGCTGAGACAACTCTACTGTGTTAGTTAGCACCATGCCCCAAATTCTGCTCTGTGGATCCATGTGCCCCAGGGAGGTTTATCAGTGACAGTACGCTAATGGTGTCTCTCAGTGATGCAACCGGCTTCCAGACACCCTGGTGAGTCTGCACAGTATGGAACTCGGAAATAATTGCCAAAGATGGCTATTAACCAGATAACAATAGAAACAAAAAGTATAATTCAATTCTAAGTTAAAATAATAATCATGCCATGGCTAGACACACAGCGTAATAGCAGACTGCTTGCTTAACATGTGCAAAGCCCTGGCTCTTGTATTTCCAGGAATGCACACACATACACACACACACACACACACACACACACACACACACACACACACAATCCGAAGAAGGAATTTGGCTCCCATGAGCTAATACAATAGAACCTGTCCTTCTTTTACAGCAGGTGTTCCTGGGACACTGAGGAGGAGGAAATAGGGTAGTTTGGAGGCTTCTGTGTGTGTTATTATCCAAATTGGCCTTTCTTCAGTCTTTTTGTGCAGGCAGTGATTTCTCTTCTTCCATTTGGATGAAAGCATCACTTGCATATGAGAAAACTCACCCTTTCCGTGTGTGCAGTTCTATAACTATTGATAAGCAATTACAATTCTGAAGTTGACACCCTAGTCAAGAGAGATCCTCTTTCTAGCCTCCTGGTTTTCTTTGTGATCAGAGGAGGATCACAAGGAAAACAGGAAGCATGTGAAGTTATGGTGAGGCTCTCCCTAAATCTTTTCCTCCCTTTAGGCCAGCCCTGGATTCCTCCCATTATCAGGAAGAAGAACTCAGCCCAGAGACCCAGGCAGCTGCTGCCTGCCCTTAAGTTCTAAACCTGGAGGAAGTGTTCTAAACTTCAGAAGCCTTCTGAACAAAGTGGGACTTTGAATAAGTCCCTGGGAAAGTTATGAATTCCCTATGGACTTTGTAACCTTTTGAACACTGGAGAAGGAGTGTGGCTTCCTTTCTGGCCAGGAACCCACGCTTTCTTCCCGGAAGAACAGTAAGAATATTTCTCTAGACTTTGTCTGCACTGGAGTCTGCCACTGCCTGCTAACTGCTGGCCTGAAGACAGCTTGCACAGGGTTTGTGTCACTCTGTTTCAGCTTCTTATTTAAGTAGCTTCCTGTGCTTGCCAAGGTCAGGAAACCTGAGTCTGACTCCAGCCCATCTGACCCCACCTCAATTTCTCTTGGTGTCAGTGCTAAATTTCTGCAGAACCTCTTTTAAGGAGGAGGGTGAAAACACTTATGGCAATTAATCATCTGGAAAGAATCTCAGCTGTTTGTGGTATACAGCTGGAAGGAGAGTAGGACAGAGAGTGAGATCAAAATAAGCATGTGAAAGAAACTAGATGAATGAGGGAAAGGCTAGCAGCAACTTCCACCAAAGCTGAGGTGTAACAAATACACCTCAGAATGGCCTTCTCCCAAGGTTCCAATCTTTGCGACATAATGTGGGCACCACTGAGTTACTGACCTTTCTCCCAGTTCTGATTCACTTCCTCCTCTGGCTGTGCTTTCTTCCTTAATAAACTCTTTCAGCTTCTACTTTTGTCTGTGCATCCCTGCCAGGTTTCTCGTTCTAGGATATAAAAATGTGAAAGTCCCATTGAATGCACATTGGGTTCCTGTATCTTCTAATATCATCCAAAAAATGTCTTAAAGTGGGAGGGCAGGGGCTACTGTTACGAGTGTAAGTGTCTGGATCTGTGGAAGGTGAGGTCTTGTGCTCAAGATAATTAAACCCAGACAAAGAAAGAAGAAAGCTGCAAAGCCCCCACCCACCTCCCACCGTGTCTCTTTGTCTCTCTAAACAAAAGCTCACCTTGCTCCACCAGCCAAGTGTTCTAGCAGTTGAGGCCTGAGTGGCAGAAGCCAAGGCTATGCTATTGACATGAGGCCACCAAAGGAGAAGCAGACAAGTGGTAGGATTCTGCCATCATCCTGCAACTTCCTATCACAACGGATTTCTTTCAGGCACAGGTTTAAAGACAAACACCCCTAGCCTATGGTCTGAGCAGCACAATTATCGGAAGGCCCAGCTTTGAGTCCTCATGCTCTTCTTGGGATCCCTGAAGCCCTCTGCAGTCTGACTCCCACCCCATTTCTTTTTTCTTTACCCCCTCCTTTGGTTTTTCAAGACATGATTTCTCTGTGTCGCCTTGGCTGTCCTGGACTCACTTTTTCTACCAAGATAACCTCAAAGTCACAGCAAACTGCCTGCCTCTGCCTCCCTGAGTGTTGGGATTACAGGTGTGCGCCACCGTGTCTGGCTCCCCATCCCATTTCAAGTAGACTTGAGGGGACACACTCCATGGGCTGTTTTGTGTTTTTCAATCACTTTCAAAAACAGGCTGAAAAGGATTTTGATTCTGTTAGAATATGATGTTAAAACAATATTTAGTTTTTCATGAGTGAGGAAATCAGTTGTTTGCTTATGCCTGAACCTGCTGACCAAGAAAAAAAGGAGGAAGGACCCACTTGAAGCAAAAAGGTAGTGCTGAGCCAGGCATTCATTATGGGGGGAAAAAAACAGATCTGGGTGTGACCTGTGTCATTCTATGAACTGTAGGCAAAGGTCAGAGGTCAGGAGATGCTTCTGGGTACCACCACAATGTGTTTTGTGTTCTTTGTAAATTTATTTTTCCTGACATCACAGTGTCACCCAAGAACAGGAACAGCATTAGGGATCCTGGCCTTGTCTACAGCACAGCATTACTCCCAGAGTCACCCACACAGGAGGCCTGAACCCTCTGGACTGGAATCATGTTTCTCCTTTAATCATCTGAAAGCATGTTCTCGATCTCTATGATGTCTTTGGAACAACTGATGTACAGAGATCTCTGTACCTCACCACACTGGTGAGACTTATTTGTAGAAAGTAAGCAAGAGCCCTTGAAACTTGGATTTCCTCGCTACTGTAAGGTCACTCTCACCTTTTAAACATCTCTCTCCTTAAACTGTAATGAGTACCCTGAAATTCCACCCCCCACAGCTCCCTCAGGGCCAACAGCACCTTTGCAAAGTGGCTGTGGACCCTTAAAGGTCACTCTTGCACTGCCTTGCATTTGCCTCCTGATATTCCCTATTCCAATGTAACCTTTTCTTTATTCATAGAAGCATCTATTACTGTAATGTCCCACAGGCTAACCATTATCAAGCATGTGCTATATTTCAGAAGCTGCCTGCTCATCTTTTTGCTCCTCACGCACCCACAGCAAGGCAGCACTGCTGGCTCCCTTTCAAAGATTAGAGGGTGCCTGTGGCAACATAAACCCAAGTATCAGGCTGGGGTCAGATCAAGGTGTCTGTGATAATCCCATCCCATGTCACCTCTGCTTGATGCCTACAGGACAAACTAAAAGTTTCTTTTTTTAGTGATATGTAAATAATCTAGAAGTTTCTATGCTCTTTCTGAACAATTTCTAATCCCACCATGCTGCTGATAAAACACCTGAGTGGCCTGTGGCACTAAGGCTATTCCCCCTTCCTCTGACCCCCAGAACCATCCACACTCACCTGTTTGGGCTCACCTTGCTTTTCATAGGTCACTAAGACACATGATGAAGCCTCCACCAGTGGAGACAAAGTTGAGGCAAAGTGCTTTGCAGCACAAGTCCCCCAAACCCGCATAAAAGCCTGACATGGTGGTATTCACCTGCCATCCAGTGCTAGAATGTGCGGGAGAAAGGCAAATCCTGAAGGACTCATCTACCTGAAGACAGTGAGATTCAGATTTAGTGAAAGGTCCTGTCACAATAAAATAATAAAATAAAATAAAATAAAATAAAATAAATGTAGAAGCAACTTAGGGAGACATTCTGTTGTTGATTTCTGACATCTGCAGGTGCCTAAAGCTATGAAAGCACATGCATTCAGCCATATCCCCAACACACACACACACACACACACACACACGTACACACAACTATAACACTTCAGGTCGACATTGAGAATCTCTTCCATACCTAGATGTCTAAAATTATCTGAATGTCTTACTTTGCTGTCTTTTCTCATGGCAATTTTCATGTGAAATTCAGACAGCAAAACCATTCCACAAAAAGGGCCCGAGAAACCAGTGTCCCAAAGACAGTGATTCCCCTCGTTGCCAGCAGAGATGAGGATAGTTTCTTGCCAGATGAAACGACACCTTGGCATTCAGAAACAATCCTTGAATTCGAGCCATAGACCCTCATGACAGCTGGAGTTTTACACTTCAGAGAATCAGCAATGTTGAAGCACACACGACCCTCAGCTGGAAAGCTAAAGGTGCCTCAGACCCGAGAGTGTGTCTGAAAACACAGACATGAGGCATCCTGTATAAAGTTGTTATGGTTACACAAATGAAATAAATGTCTGCACATACAGAGATAACATAAACTCTTTTTACCTGGACAATAACTTCCTCTTGGAAGACATTTGAAGTCAGAGATTGTGTTAGGAACAGGTGGTAGGGTGCAGGCCCGCCTTTACTGTATCTCCTGGAGTTTGCCTTGTTTGTGTGCATAAAATAAGCCTTAAAATTGAGGGGATTTGGGGGGGGGGAAGGAGAAGAGACACGCAACAGCACATTTTCATCTGTTTATTTTGTACATGTGACGTCATAAGCAAAGGCTTTGCCTGTGTTCCAGCTAAACTCCAATAAATAAATATGTACAAATATGCTGAGCTTACAAAACAATAACAAAAAACAAAAAAACAAAAAACATTCCTTCCAAAAGATACACATATGATACATTTGTTACTTACACTGATATATGAGTTCATTCCTACCTTAATTAAACCAAAATCCTTCTGGACCCTGTGTGGCAATATCTAGAGGTGTGTGTGTACCTGGTCATTTTATTTTACACAAGAAAACAAAGCTACGCAGTGAGAAATTCCTCAGTTTCTTGATAATAAATGGCCTAACATCATATGCTACTTATTATTAACCGGCATTTAATGTTCTCCAGAAGTTGAAAACTGTTTAGTCCTCAAATGACTGGACAATGTCCATGTGAAAGTTGTTAAAATGCAGCTTTTTCTGAACTGGTGCACGGGTGTATGGAGGGTTGGGGGTGGGGGTGTTAAGATTTTGCAATTCTAGCCAGATCCCAAGGGAGGTCCCAATTCTTGTATACAGGCCAGCGGCCAGAACTAGAAGGTCCCTCTATAGTAGAAGATATTGTTCAAGAGTCTCATTAAGACAAAATCTAGGCACCCACCTCCCCCACACACACACACACATACTCCATTACCAAGTTCCCATATCTCCCTAAGCAGCACATTGCTATTATTTTGGGACTAAAATTGGCAATCACAGTTAAGTGTAAGCTAGGCACAAAGCATTCAACTTAAAGATTTGCTGGAAGATGCTTCCATCTGTCAATTTCAGAGATGTCCAGCCTGAGGACCACATACATCCCTGGAAAGCTCTGAATGTAGCCCAATATGTCTGAAAATGGCAATGTCCTATTGCAATGTCAAAAAGTTGGACAAAGGATCATCTGAACATGTTCAATACTGTCAAAACTAGTAACACTAAAGGGGCCTTCATAAAATGCTTAACAATAATTACCTTTTGTCATTCTAAATCAAAACAACAGCAATAATAATAAAGCCCAGGCTCACCTTTTCAAAAATAAAAATGAAAACAAAACAAAACCCCTACCTCCCTGCCCTTAATTTCTGCGGCTTTCCAGCACTATTAACTAGTGTTCAGCTGTAGCATTTAACTTTTGTTAAAATTATTTTGACTGGAAACCTGACATTTCCTATTAAATTGCCAAAGCCAACGAAAAAGAAAACTTTCTGCTTTTAGTGTTTCTTTTCTGGTTCACATAAGAGTTCTGTCTGGAGAGAAGGGTGAAAGCAAAGTAAGGTCATGTTTGGGAATGAGAAATGGGAGAGGGAGAGTGTGGAAGGAGGGGAAGGAATGGAGGGGCAGAGAGCAAGGGTGGGGGCTGAGAGCTACAGGCTAAGGAAAACTGAAGGCAAGAAATGCTAAATACTTAAACAAATATAAATATCTGGGCCATCTCTGGTCTGTGGGGTCAAGATTTGCCTCCATGCCTACAGACCGTCAGCACCCACACATCCTGCACCCCGAGGTGAGGGCCTGGGGACACTCTGCGGACCGTTCTTCACTGGGTTTGCTACCTCTGCCCAGCGGTCCGGTATCAACTTGGAAGAAGCTGGGCTCTCCTGCTTCAAGGCCTCCCCACCCTCTCTTGTCTTGGGAGGATGGGGCAGGCTCTTCTCCCATCAGCATGTCAGCCAGGACGCTGTTAAATTTTCAGAGAGCGCAGCTGGGAGGCTGGGAGGAGAGGAGAGGTACGGAAGTGCAGAGCCAGGAAAGACAGAGGCAGCCTGGATCTGTGGAGCAAGGAGTCCTTCAGAACTTCTGCAGTGTCCGATCAGTCCTCACCTGCTGCAGCACTACCTCCTTGGCTGGGGACGCACACTTATACTCCAGCTCTGCCCGCGCTGCGCTCTGCTTCTTGCGCAGGTGACAGAGAAGCGCCAAAAGCGCTGCCACCAGGGACAGGCTGGCAATGGAAATGCCAATGAGCACGCCAGAATGCACTGGCCTTTCAGCCGGAGGACCTGTCGGAGAGCCTGGCGTCGGGCCGACTGGGGCCTCTCCAGAGCCTTCGTCCTCAATGTCTTCCTTAACAGGCTTGGGATCACAGTCCTGGCTAATCTGGCCAGCAAGGGCTGTGTTGGGCCCACAGATGCACTCGTAGGAGCCTGGAAGGTTTCGACACTCACTGGGGTGGCAGAGGCCTGAACTGCACTCATCGATGTCCTCGCACGTGACACCGTCGTCCAGGATGAAGCCTTCAGGGCATTGGCACGAGTCAGGAGTGTTCGGGTCACAGTCCGCCGGGCATGAACTTTCATTGCAGAACAATTCGCACCTGTGCGGCTCCTTGGGCTTGGGTGCGAAGCCCTCGGCACAGATGCAACGATACTCAGCGGCGCTCACCGGCTGGCACTGAAACTCGCAGTCATTTCCGAAGCACGGATCCGGGGGCTCCACGCACTCTCCATCCACCAACTCAAAGCCATCGTAGCAGAAACATTCGAAGCCGCCCTTGGTGTTGACGCAAAGCTGCGGGCATGGATTGGGCCCCTGCTGACAGTCATCCACGTCCTCGCAACTGTGTCCGTCGGCTGCCAACTGGTAGCCTGTCTCGCACATGCAGTAGTAAGAGCCTGTCACGTTAGGGTTGTTAACGCAAAAATGATCACAGAGGTCATTGCACGATTGCTCCACAGGTCTTGCGCATGAACGTCCATCGGCCTGCAGGTTGGTGTCGCTGGGACAGAGGCATCTGGGTCCGTCTGTGGTCTGGTTGCACAAGTACTCGCAGCCACCTTTCTCCACGCTGCAGTTCCAGGCTCCTGTCGCTTCCCGAACCCAGCGTCCCTCTGAAGTTCCGGGCGGAGCCCTGCATACCAGCTCCAAGCCAAGGGGCATCACCGCAACGGAGCTGCCTACTGGCAGCGTCTGAAAGTCCGCACCACTGACCCCAAACGGGGTGTTGTAGGTGCTAGAGATGTGCGCAGCCTCGGAATCTCGGGCATCCACCGCCAGAGGCCTGCAGGACGCTGTGAAGGCGAACTCGCAGAGGAAGCCGTCGGCCTGCGTCTCGCAGGGCTGCTCTTCCCAGGCCGGCTCGCCCGGTGCAGCCTCTGTTGCTACCGAGACGGTGACGCACAGCGGGCCGCAGAGTGGAGCCGCTGGGTCGTTGGGCCGCGCCCACCTGCTGTAACTTGTGTGGTTGTCTCCTGTAACCCACTGGAAGCCGCGCAGGGGTCCAACATGCAGCGGGTCGCCACAGCCCTGCGGGAGCTGTAAGCCGATCCAGGGGCGTGAGTCCATACTACTGTCGTCGCTCAGCAGAAGGGAAATGACATCGGCAGCCACCGAGGAGCGGACTGTCATTAGATGTCCTTGCAGGCTTTCGCAGGCCCGGCTGGCGGCGGAGAAGGTCACGGGGCCCTGGAAAAGCGCGAAGCACTCGTGCTCTATGCACTGACTGCCTTTGGACTGCAGCTCCGCTAATACGGAGATCCCCAGGCCAGCTGGAGCCAGCACACCCAGAAGGAGAACACCAAGCATGCTGTCCAGGGTGCAGCGTGCAACCTCCGCGGCGGAGAACGCTAGCCCTGCGACGGTGGCGCCCAGCCCCGGCAGGGGGGGGGGGGGGTTTACGACGCCTTTGGCGAGAGCAGCTAGCCTCTGTAGCAGCCTAGACGTTCCTAGCTAGGCTCGTAGTCCCCGCGAGGAAGCCTCTGACATCCACTCAGCTGAGGCTCCAGTTTATAAACGCGCGGCCCTCCCTCTTTGGACGTTCGGGAAAAGGAAGGAAGTGCCTGGTGGGAAGGGCTGATGCTGCATTCTCGGATTACTAGGTTCTCCCGACGCCTTGCGCCCGCCCTCCAGCCTGGGATCACCTCTGAGCTGGGCGTAAAACTTGGCCAAGGCGCTGGGAGGTCCTCGGGCGTGGCCCGCAGGCGCTACTAAAAAACAAAGCGGTGTCAGCAGGGCGACAGTTTCCACCCGGGACAAGCCGGTGTAGCCGGCGGGTAGCCTGTCTTTCAACACACACACCTACACACACCTTCCTCGTAGATAATACCAGACTTTGAAGGTTGGTCTGGTTGGTGGGGCAGGGAAAAAAAGAAAAAACAAAATAAGAAAACAACAACAACGGAGAGTCGGGGAGTCGGGGAGAGGGTGTGTCTGAAGCATGCACGAACTAGGAGAGGTTAGCAAACAGCAAGACAACGGTCAGAATTGATTGCTAGGAGGGCACGTTAGACCCACAACCCAGGATGACTGGCTGCAATGAGGACCTCGGAGGAGGCCAGGGAAATGACACCAGGGCAGCAAGAGATCTAATTGACCTAATAACCCCAAACTCTCCTCTCCTCTCCTCTCCACTCTGACGACTGGTCAGCTATCGCCAGCTCCTGGGCAAGTGTGGCCAAGACCAGACCCTCTCTGGTTCCTTGAGAAAGTCGAGTTCGGTTCTGGCTCAGAGATCACTGCCCTCGTTCCCAGTCCTGCAGAAGTCTGGGGAAGGCGTGTTGCGTTCCTTTGTTCTGGTTTTTGTTTTGTTTGTTTTGTTTCCCTCCAAGCCCACCTCACACCCCTGCGCGGAACTGCCTGGGGCCCTCCGCAAGGAGGCGATGTGAGCTACAATGGAGCCTACTTGGTTCCTTTTGAGGTGATCATTTCCATCATCATTTGAGAGCCTCAAAAAATAGAGGTGCCTACACATACCATTTGCTCACAAAAGGGCATTGAAGAGGCTGGGTTCTGTGGGCAGGATGCCGGGTAGCTAGCTGGGAGGGGCGGGTGGGACTCTGTCACTTAGGACTTTTAACTGCTTAAAGCACTCACTAAGAATGTGGAGGGCTGGGTCCAAATCAAAGCCTAGCCACCTCCCCCACACCTCCCCCATTCTCCCATCTCCACTCTCCGCCCCCCCAATGCCGCTACACTCACACATACACACACACACGCACACGCACACGCACACGCACGCACACGCCCGCGCGCGCGCGCCCCTAGCCTTCATCTCCACGGCTGTCACTTCCACCAAACTGCCAGGAGGCGGCGCTGTTAAACTCTAGACCAATTCAAGGACAGCGAAGCATTACAATTGCTGCAGCTCAGAGTGTGGGCTGCCCAGAGCTTAGCCTGCGGATAGGAAATTCGGCTGTGGAAAGCCCCGCATAGTTCCCACGGCTTACAAGTAAATCTAGCTTCGCTGGTCCAGTACAGCCCAGACTTTGGCCTCACGGGGGAAAACATGCACCGATGGACACGTGACCAAGAGTGTAGGGTAAAAGCACTGAGACTATAAAAAGAAGCAGGTGGGACAGCCTCCGTCTATTACCCATGCAGGACTCGGGCTCTGCCAACCAGAGCTTGGACCTGTAGCCCCATTGGCTGAACTTTTCTTTATTGGGTCAAAGCTGCCTCGATTCTCAGTGACGAAAACTACAGAGTTGCGAATGGATGCCAAACTTTTAAGTTCTGGGAATGAGTACAACTACATCCGGCATGGGTCCTGAGAAAGAGAAAAAAAAAAAAAAATGGCCAGGGATCAGACAGTGAGGATAGCCTTTGGAGACGGAGGCAGCTTTCTGGCGTCGGATGGGACCTCTAGGAACACTTTTCCAAAGCAGGTACATTCCCTAGGTAGAAGTCAGCAGAGGACCGACCAGCCTACTCTGTGAACTGATGGGCTTATTCAAGCACTAGTAATTCAGTACCGGGACAACACAGCATTGAAGCGTGGTTTCCCTCCTGAGTGGGGACTTCTGAACATGCCAGCTGTCTTCTCTTGCCAGTGTTTTTGTTGTTATGATAAAACACCATGACCAAAAGCAACTTAGGGGGGGGGGGGGGGTATTTCATCTTACTGCTTAGGGTCCATCATCCAGAGGAGTCAGGGCGGGAACCTAGCAGCAGGCACCGATGCCGAGGCCATAGAAGAGTGCTGCTTACTGTCTTGCTCCTCATGGCTTGCTCAGCCTGCTTTCTTACATCACCCAGGACCACCAGCCCATGGTGGCTCTACCCACAAGGGGATGGGCCTACCCCACACTCATCAATCAAGAAAGTGCACTGCAAGCTTGCCTACAGGCTAATCCACTGGGGGAATTTTTGTAACTGAGGTTCTCTCTTCCCAAAAGACTAGCTTATGCCAACTTGGCACAAAACCAGCCAGCACACCAGTCCTGAATATTGTTAAAAGGTAGCTGGGGTCTTGGAAGGGTTTTAGCCGATTCACTGCCATCTTTGGTGGTTGTTTTATGACAAAACTTCCTGGGGAGATGCAACACACATATATACTCACCCTAGGTAGGGAACTTACAACAAACCAAAGTATGGATCCCGCCAAAGTACAACTCGGTGACCTGATGTTTTTATTGGGGTCACTTACAGGTGCAGAAATGATTCAAAGACAGCTGTGTTACCAAAACCTGTGTGACAGTGCCTAAAGCTGGCAACCTGGGGCACATAGCACAGCCTGTAGGCAGCTCAAGAGTTTGGAGAGTATCCTTCCCAGGTGACTCAGTTGGTCTAAACCTCTTCTCAGCAGCTGGTTTGGTCTCAAAGTCTTCTTTGCAGCTTGGCTCCACTCACCTGAGAGGGACTCCCAGTTTTTGTGGCTTATTCTGGCAAGGAGAGGTCTAGTAAATTTGGTCAGTTTCAGTGACTTCCTGAAGCTATTCTGAGTTGTCTACTTTCTTGCTTGAGGAGCATCCCTGCAGGATGGAATATTCTAATTAGAAAGAAACTGTTAACAACAATGGAAAGTCTTATGCAGAGCATAAGCCCGCTAGTGCCAAGTGTTGGAACTTCCACAGAAAGAACTCAGTGATGGGAAAAGTTGCCCAGCTACATACAAAGAGGTGTTGGCCCTTCCATATTAGAAACAATACCATGTGGGTACCAGTAAGTTCTACAACATTCTGCAGAGGACAGATGGATATGGCATTGAGCTCTCCTATCCATCGTTATTATCCTCTGTCCCTAAGCACATCCTGTGTTGCCTTCCAAGGCTTTCCCTCTAACATTGCAGCGTTCCTCTTCAGCCACTTCAGTGCGGAAGGCTCTCTGCATGCGTTAAATTGCTTCCCACTGAATAAAGTTTTCAGTGAATGAAGTATTCTTGGTGGTGTCTAGCTTCCTATCTGTATTTCCTTCTTATGTCTGTGTATGACACACCTCTGTGTATATATGTGTGTGTGTGTGCCCTGTTCTTTACTGTGCCAACTCCAATTATACACCAACTAAGACATTTTACTGTTAAGATCATCTCCTCAAAGACTATCATATCTCATGCACTGACCCAAAAACCAGTTTTCCATCTTTTCACTTCCAGATATCCTCTGAGCCATTTTCACTCTTGACTCTCCCCATTTTCAAGGCTTCTTCCATGGTGTTCAATCTGGTCTTCCTGCTGAGCCCAAGCTTACCACTTCACAATGTTCTTCCTGAAGTCACCATCTATCTCTGAGCTCATGTTATACCCATTCTCCTGCCAGAAGACTGCAGAGGGAATGTCCCACAAGGGTCCTAACCCAGTTTTGGTCTGTGTCACACAGTTTGTCTGAGCCACACAGTTTGAAACCACCTTTTCATCTGTTGTTTGAGGCTTCATCAGTTTCTTTCTTATCCCCTCTACTCTCAAACTTCACTGTTCCTGACATAAGAATTGATGTAGAAGCAACTGCGTTCCCAACTCTAATCTGGGCTCCTGGCTTCTAATCTTTCCTGAGTTTATGCCACTTGGATTCGCATACTCTCTCAGGGTTACTCACCATAGACTCAGAGAAGCCTAGGCTCCTTTCTTCCCCCTTCTTCACTAAAGGAACTCACTGCTGGGCCTCTATTCCATGCCCACAAATAAGGGAGTTTGCATTCAAAAATACTGGGCTGAGATTTGGAGCCACTCCTGCACTCCACCTCCTCACACAGCCCAGTGACTTCTGGGCACAGTGGCAAGAGAAGCTTCTAATCACTGTCAGAAAAAAGCCAAATTTGTTTCTCTTTCAGTCTCTGACTCCCATCTCTTCCTTTGTTAGGAAAATCCTCCTATTCATCCCACCTCCTATTCATCCCACTTCTGGCTTCCATTAATGTTACCTTTTTCAAAGTCCTCTTTGGCAAACTGCCTCATCAACATTGTTTCTGAGTAACTGAAGCAGACCTGATCTCTTCTTGAACTTCCTATTCATCATCTTCCGATTTTCTGCCCCTTCCTAGCTCTCTAAGTCAGCTGTGTATCCACCCTTTGCTACACTTGCACTCTGCCTTCCCGGAGTGAGTCATGACTCTTTAACCTCTTTGTATCTGTCTCACCTACTCTCTTGGGTTGTATAGAGTCAGCACCCAGGAGTGACTGCGTTTCTGTAGGTTTAGGAACTGGGTACATTTCTCTGTGTCCCTCTGAGTGATTCTTCAAATTAACCTGCAAAACCAAGGGGGACTGAAGAGGCTTCTGGTAATTTAGAGTACAGGCTTTGGAGCTAAACTGGCTGGATTTGAGTCCTCCACCATTTACAAGATTTTTATTTTTAAGTTTAAGATTTTGCAAGTAACTTCACATTTCTCTGGCCTCTCTGTGTTTCAGCTTCCTCAACTGGATGATGAGAGTAGCGATAGTAAAAGCATCATGAGAACTGAATAGGTTGTGTATAAGGCATTTATTGAAACTGAACTACAATGAACTCTCAAATTTTAGCTAAAAAATAATCACACATTTCCCTGGAATTTGAATTCAGCCACTAATTGCTTCCAGGGCTCAGCATGGTTCCAGGTCCTCACTAGAAAATCACTGTCTATTGGATTAAATTTAGTGCAGCCAAGCATTTTTGCCAATTATAACAATAATTGTGAAAAAAAACAACTAAGAAGCAAAGAAGGCATAAGGAAACAACTGAAGCTGTCCAATGATATAAGGCCTCAAGCCCCATTCCACACTAGACACATCCACTGTTGAACTCCATTTTTTATTCACTTTGCATCCTGATCGTATTGCCCTCCCTCCTCTCCTCCTGGTCCTCTCCCTTACTCCTCAGAAAAGAGGAGCATCCTCCCCACCCAACTCATCCCAGCACATCAAGTTGCATCAGGACTGAGCACATCCTCTTAGCCTGTGGCCTGGTGAGGCAGCCCTGCCAGGGAGAAGTGATTAAAAAGCAGGCAGCAGAGTCCATGACAGAGACTGCTCCCCTTACTAGGGAACCCACATGAAGCCTGAGCTGTGCAAGGGGCCTAGGTCCAGTCCATTCAGGGTCCTTTGTTGGTGCTTCAGTCTCCAAAAGTCCCTCTGGGTCCTGGTTAGTTGGCTCTGTTAGTCTTCTTGTAGAGCTCCTGTCCCCTCCAGGTTCTTCTATCCTTACCCCCACCCTTTCACAAGGCTCTCTGTGGTTCACCTAATGTTTGGTGTACATCTCAGCATCTGTTTCTATCCTCTGCTGGATGGAGCCTCTCAGAAGACAGCTATGCTATGTTCTGTCTGCAAGCAGAGTATCACTAATAGTATCAGAGGTTGATTGTCTCTTATGGAATAAGTCTCAAGTTGGGCCAGGTATTGCCTGGACATTCCCTCAATCTCTGCTCTATCTTTACCCCATACATCTTGTAGGCAGGGTAAATTTTGGGGTGAAGTTATACACTTATGTACTCACTTATCAGCAGATTTTACACTTATAGTAGAGGATAAACATACTACAATTCACAGGCCCAAGGAAGATAAGGAACAATGAGGACCCAGGAGAGGATGCTTAAATCTCACTCAGTAGGGGAAACAGAATAGACAAGGGAAGCAGCTGAAGAGAGGAAGGAAGGTAGGAGAGAGAGTATAGAGAGAAAAGGGGATAGAGATCAGACCTGGGGAGAGTGAGGACAAGAGAACAGAGGCCCATCAGAGAGAAGAGAAAGTGTGGGCAGGGGCATCTCTGTGACAAGCTGGAGACCTAAGACAGGGTAGGCTTCTGGAAGGAGGGGGTGACACTAGCTGAGACTCCTAGTAGCAGGGATTATGGAGACTGAAGAAGAAATTAGACAGGACTCCTGGTGGAAAGAGAGGAACACCAATCCATCCACAAAAACTTCAACCTAAACTCTTCTTTTTCCAGATGTGAAAACCAAAAAACAAAGAACCCCAAAGTCACATAGTTACTATTTGGTGAAATGAGTTACTAGACTGTTTGGGTAAAGATCTATATTGTGGAAGACATCTGAGGCCTTAATTAGGGACATGTCAATCATTTGGGGGCAGTTTCTTAGATATCTAATTTTCAGACACACCCACAAAGGAAGAATATCCAACGTACAGGAGGTTGTGCACTTATGATGACTGTTAATTTTCTTGAGAAACAGTTGCTCCTTACACAGGTCTCACTACTGGTGAAAGCTTTATTAAAGGTTCCTGTAATTGCTTGGATCCTGCTAGGAGGGCTTTTTAGTTGGGAGTTTCTGTTTAATTTCTATAGAGGAGACATGAAAAATTGCCTGCCAGCAAACAGACTTCAGACATCTCTACTGAAAGCGCATAGACACCAGAGATCTGAAAAAACTGCTGGTGGCCCAGGTCCTGTCAACACTGCTGTGCTATGTGCTGGCTTCTCACGTTCTTCTTTGCTTCACCTTTGACCTCTTCTCTTCCTCCTCCTCCTTTTCCTGTTTTCACTACCTTTGATCCTCCTTTCTTTCCTCTTCTCTTTCTTTTCCTCTTCTTCTTCCTCCTCTGTTTGCTCCTCCACCAATTTCTTTTTCTTTCTCTTCTTCCTCCTCCTCTTTCTGAATGAAAAAATACACCAAGTTTCATGTACAAATGAATAAAATAAAAAAAATGTTCTCCTTTCAAGTTGACAGAACTTACAAATTAAGAACCACAAAATTGAAAGAACACAGAACTCTGTCTCTCTCTCTCTCTCTCTCTCTCTCTCTGTGTGTGTGTGTGTGTGTGTGTGTATGTGTGTGTGTGTAAAATTAAAACCTCTGTAATTTTTTCAAGGTACATTGTGTCATGTTATACTTTCCCTTAAGTTTGCACACCATACTCTCACAGATCTTATTTTAATTAGAAACTCAATGCATGTTTGAAATGAAAATGCTCTTACACTCAGCAGCACCATCCTGGAATACAGCCCTTAGAGAAGAGCCAAAAAATTCTGAAGTGTTATTTGAAAGATGTCAAATGTGCTTTAACTTCTAGCAAACATTTCCTGGGATTTAGTGCATATTCAGGGATTTAGTGCATACAGCACATGAGGCTTAAACATCAAGCATGTATAGAGAACAAAACTAGGAGGGAGACTATAAAAAACGAACTATTTCAATGTTATGATAGGAGGATAATTTAATATGGACTTTTAAGTATATTAAAGGTGAAAACCCAGCAATAAAACATCTGTTCTAAAATTAATTTCACATATTTAATGCTTGCCTTTAATTTGGGGGGGAGGGATAGCTAAGTATCTTGTTAACATGAGAAATATATTGAAAATATTATAACTGATACATACGTTGGGTAGAAAGTTCTAGAAATAACTTTTCCTAATTTAAAAAAATCTGTGTGCAGCAGTTGCATTGTCTCTGAATGAAAGCATAACAACAATTTTCTTTTTTGTGTGTTTCTGATTTTTGTTATAAAAGCATAACTTTCATAAGTAAAGGTTTCATTTTTATAAAGAAGATGAAACACTTCTGAACAATGAAAATTAATGACTTCGAAGTATTTTGGTTATTAATATACACTCTAATTTTTGCAGTCTTCCGCAAATAGGAGCAACTTATTTCGGACTCTGCTCTATAATGAGCTTCAGAAAGCAGCTGTTTTTGAGACTTAAAATTTTAATTCTGCATCCTGTAACTCATCCATCAGCAAGCCTGATTCCCCAAATATGCCATTTTACAAAGGGACAGATTTTTCTCCCATGATAAAAATGGGTTCAGAAGGTGTCTCCAATCTTCACCATTCCGAGTTTGCTATTTGGGTGCTTTATCACACTGTATCTTGGTTTAATGTATAAAAACCAAGGCAATAAGAGAGCTCCACAGGACACATGAACGTGGAAGAATTCGGGGACATCCTAGAATAGAGATGGATATGCTTTTCCATAAGAGGTCAGAATCATTCTTTCAGGATGTTTGAACCCTCCTATCTCTGCTGTAACCAAACAATGCTGCTTTGGTACCATGACAGAGGCAACATTAGCTGCATCCCATACAATCCAATGTCTGCTACCTTGTAATAAAAATCCAAACACTTTCTTTTGGAAACAGTCAACATTTGAGCTTTCTGCCTAGCCAAGTCATTAACTGAGTTCTTTCAGCATCTGATAGAGGCTAATACAGGCCGACAACATATTCACCTACATCTGGCTCAGGCAAGACTGCAGATTAGCAACCTCAGACCTTTTATGGCAGTGACAGGTATGATACCTCTAGAAATGAAGCCTTCAAGGACAGGAATGGGGGGGAAGCTTTGGTCTGGGGTCAGAAATGGTCAATACTTGAGTCCATCATTTCAGAATCTCATTGCCACCCATAGACCTGTGGATGACTGAGAATCTCTCTCTCTCTCTCTCTCTCTCTCTCTCTCTCTCTCTCAGAAATGCTCATCACTGAGGGAGCTGCAGACCCACTCACTTCCACCGAGAGCCAGCCCACCCACCATGGGCTTCAAGGTGAAGGGAAGGGTAGAAAACACCCAATCCACACCCAAATTATTACAGATACTTAAAATGAGTGCTATTGATGCCAGATCCCATGGAGGCATTGGCAGAAGCTCCTCTGTGGCATTTACTTCTCCTTGGAAGGGACTTCTAGAACACGCATCAAAATACAGCCTAGCCTTTTACAAGAGTTTCCAGAAGTAGGGTGGTTGGATGGGCACTTATCTGTCTGGTTTCTACTCAGAACAAGCAGTCACTTTTCTGTTCCTGATGATCAGCTGGCCACCGAAGAGCTACTGAACCAACAGCTGCAAAAGATAATTTTGGCTACACCAGCCATGATGCAAATCTCAAAGTCCAGCTGGTTCCACTGCAAGTGGAATAAACACAAACAGCTGAAAAATCAGCAAAACCAGAACTTGAAATATTCCAGAAACACTGTAACATTCGATTTTCTCGTCTCATACATCCTGCTGTTTGCTGTCTGTGGTCTTAAGCCTAGATATTATTTTTGTATCTTATCTATCTTGCTGTCTAAATGTTATATTTCATTAGGAATTAGTCAATCCTCATAACAAAAGATTCGGCTTCATATTTTTTTCTACTGTTGCTGATACTCCTTTGCTGATACAGTATCTTCCTAAAGAGTTGAGAATCTCAACTTTTGCAACCCAGGGCCCAATAAAAGTAACAAAGATGCAGGTACTCTTCCCTAGTTTGCTAAATGTATCAGGGTTCTTGGCAGAACAAAAGGCAGTTGGCATTGGAAAGATGGATGGCCTGCTGTGGTACAGGCTGAGGAATTGAAGAATCTACAAAGAAGGTATCATCAGTATTCCTTCCTCTTCAATGTGTGATCTCAGATTGGCCCTTTCCATCTCACCTAGACACTTGTTAGAAATGCAGAATATCTGCCATCACGCTATGCCTTTTGCATCAGTGTGTGTTTGCTGAAGAGGGGGAAGGATGTTTGGGAGATTTTCTGCGTATAATACCCCGGAAGGGCTGTTAGAGAAGTAACCACTGGGCAACCCAAGGGCCTCAATGAGCTTAGGAAACAGGTCTTCCCTTTGCCTCCCATCCAATTATTGATGATCCTCTCTCAGAGTGAATCAACACAACCAGTTTGTATCTTCTGTATTTCAGCCACTGAGAACTAGTCTGAAGTAAAAAAAAAAAAAAAAGGCAAGGAGGTTCCTATGTGCCAGTCCAAAATACAGAATAAAAAACGCTGGGGTTAGCCTTAGCCTTCCAATGGATTCTGAGGCACAGGTTTGAGGAGCATAATCTCATTGTACAAGGCATGAACGAACAGCTTCCAAAGTTCCTATCCTCATTACCCTATCTCTTCTTCCTGGGCTTTTCACTTGGGGCTTGGCTCTCCTTCTCTTGGCCTTTGTAGTCATAGTTTCTGTCCCTGGGCACAATTATCCCAAGCCCTGTCCAAATGTGGTGGTAGAAATCTACATTTAAGCCAAAATAAACAGAATTTTAGAATTTCGACACAAAGAGAAGTAGAACAAGCATCAATGTCATGAAGCTGAAAGGTACGTCAGGATGAAAGGAAGAGAAATGACTGACCCCAGATGCTGGGTTATTCAGAATTCATAAACAGTCGTGCCCTGCCAACCTTTGAACTTTTTATCAAGGTTAATGAAGAAATTCCCATTAGATTCCTCCACTACAGTGAGGATACTGACTGTACTACTGAATGTCAGCCTAGTCAGTATGAACTTGAACAAGGCTTCAATGTGGTGTACTGGATTCCCTGTTATTGGCTCACAAACCTTTTGGCTTCAAGGCCTGGTACCTGTCATTAGTCAAATATCATTATTAAATTCTGTAAGGAACAAGGTTTACTAGGTCACACCCCTTACGGCAAAATCTCAAGCCCTTTCTGTTAAGGGCCAGATGACAAATATACTAGTCTTTGCAGCCCATTTGGTCTGTGCTGTTGCAGCAGAAAAACTGCCACAGACTATAAGTAAATGAATACATGTGGCTGTCTTCCAATGCAACTTGGTTTATGGACTGTGAAATTTTATAATTCTCACGTACCATGAAATATTTTTCTTCTGTTAATTTTTCCTAAACATTAAAATATGTAAAAACTATTTTTATTGGCGCACAGGCCACATTAAAAACAGGCAGTGGGGCAGATTGGGTCTTCAGGCGATTTATTTTTCAACTTGCCTTGCACACACTAGAAAAAGAATCTTAGAAGATGCAGCCTTTGCTTACAAAAGTTTCTCTAGTTGAAAGAAGAGATAGAAGGGGAAACCCCAATGACTAAGAAGTATTTTATTCAAAAAGCACAAAATAAAATTCTTACCCATTAGGGCTAACTAGAGAGGCATTACTGACTATGAAGGAAGAGGAGGAGAAGAGAAAAGCAAAATACAATGGACATTTGAAAAGCTGAGGATGGAAGTCTGTGGAAGGAAGAAGAGAGCCACAAAGCATCCTTGTAGTCCCCCTCCCCCAACCAAACCATAACCTCAATAGCTCCTGATCTTCGCTGAGGCCCATCCTCACTGGATACTGGGGTTGCCTCATTGTGTGGCTTAGAAAGCCTGAGATTGCTTTTTTTTTTTTTTCTAGAGCCCTCTGGTCTCTGAACTCAACCCACCCAACGTGTGATAATTCATCTTGTGTGCTGCTGTGAACCAGTTTCCTCTTTCCTGCTGTCAAGGAGTATCTGTCCTCCGTTAGCTCAAGCAGAGTTAGCGAACAGGAGCCAGAGTTTCAGATCCTTCAGACGTCAAACTTGTATACACTCCACCCTGCCCATGCCCTTTCTAACTGCTCTTCAATGTGCTGAACTACTCTGATGAGATATATGTGTTTTTTTTTTAAACTTAAAGCTCTGCTCTAACAGTGACTAGCATAGTATTTTCTAGGAGAGCATGAACACATGTCCAGTTGTTGTGTGATATCCAGTTACTACAGGCAAGAGGTTTACAACACATATTATCTTACAGCTCTGAAGGTGTGAGGCCAAAATCTCCATCTCTGCAGAGCTGAAGACCCTCCAGAGAATTCAGGCAGAATATTTTTCTCCATTGTTGTTGGGACTATCAATCTCTTCTTGCCTTCTTTAAAGCCAATAGCACAGAGACCATCTTCAATTCTTGCCTCCCTCTCCTTCCCCTCTCTGCTTCATTCTCCCTCTTTCTACCTCTCCTTCTCTCTGTCTAATCCCTCTCTTTCTCCCTTCTTCCCCTACTCCATCATCACTTCTCTTGACTGGCTCTTCTGTCTCCCTGGTCTACCTTTGACAGACCCTATGAGTGCACTGAGCCATCAAGCTAAAGCCCTAGAGTGAAAGGACAGTAAAGGATTAGTGACAAAACCAAGTGGGGAAAAGCTTTCTTGCCCAAATGACATAAGGTCCCTAGTATTTCTGGTGCGGCACATAACCAGATACAATATTTGGACTGCAATTTATGAACGCTTAAATGACCTACTAATCTCTCTCTCCACCAAGTTGGCTATTTCCATTTAAAAACGTCTGCTGCATTACCCACTGGGGAACCAATGCATCAACATCTGTACTGTAATTAAAGAAAATGTGTTTTCTAGATTTTTGCAACTCTCACTGTGTTTCCCTTTTAAAGAACATGCTGTGCACAGCAATGTGTTGGTGCAGCCTGTGCTGGGCAGGGTTTTTTATTCATCTAAGGACTGAGTCAAAAATGAGGGCCCTACATTGTAAGCTATTTGCTGCGACAGAGTGTGCGCAGAGTTCATTGGCAGTTGTGGTCATGGGACTCAGTCTTCCTCTGATTCCTCTTTGGAGAAAGTAAGATATATAATGGCATTTCATTTTCCAGGAATGGTGACAGACATGCTAGCCAAAATTATGTAAATATGCCATTTTACTCTAGGAAATATTCCAAAATCACATTTAAAATAACAAATGAACAGCCCACATGCCTGACAACTGGGCAATTTAGAAAGCTTTATTTTTATACATATGGAATCCTTTTCTTAGGATTGTTATAAAACTCTTATTCTGTAGATGTCCCTAATGGAAAGTTCTAGAATTCCTGCTCTATCCTGATGTTTACAGTTTTGGGTTAATATTTATTAGACCTTTATTTTATATCATTTCCCTTCATTCTTTCCATTTTCTGACAACTTGCTTTGTGTCAGGCTGAATCATATCAAGTATAAATCAATAAAATCATTTCCTTAAACTCTTATATAAATGGTTGCATATTGAGTTCCACTCACAGCTTAAAGAAGTGAACAAACAAGGTTCCACATTCTTTTCATTATTTCCATTTTACAGAGGATGGGGAAAAATTAAGCAAATTAAACGGGCCAAAAGCAAGGGTATCTGTGAAACCAGGATTCAATTGTAAGTCATAAATACTGACGTCCTGCATGTAACTGTATGTCTTCTCTTGAAATGGCTTATGCAAAGGAAATGTCAAAAGAAATACAAGTTTTCCTATTTTCATACACACTGCTTCTGAAACGTGTCAAGTCTTCATTAAGACAGTCTTGTGAATGAGGCACTGTCTAGATGAGGAGGCACAGACCCTGTATTCAAAATAGTCCCAAAGCAGAAACACCCTCATGTATTAGTTTGTTTTCTTTTTCTATAACAAAATGTTCAGGCTGGAAAAATTATACAGAAGAGAGAGTCATTCAGTTCACAGGCTTTGGCAGATGGTATCTCATGACGAGAGTGCCTGAGCGGACAAACAGGGAAGTTACTAAGCATGGTAAAAATCTTGCCATTAGCAACCTAATCTCATTTGAAGTACTTCATTGCTGAAAAACCTAACATCCTCCCTGATGTGGATCTTAATCCCTTCTAAAAGCAGTAGGTTAAGCCCTATGTCTTAAAGAGTCCACTAATTGCTCAGTATTATACTGGGGACCAAGCTTCCAGAACGTGAGCTTTAGCATCATATTTTAATCAACAGGAAAACTAGTATACAAATGGCATCATATTGAGTTCTACTCAATAGCCTAAAGAAGTGAACATGGAACAGCATGAATAAACCTCAAAGCATTACACTTTACACAGAGATAGGCCATGTGCTCGACCTAAGCAACTATTTCTACTCTTGGCTGCCTTTCTAGAATGTTGAATCTCCCTGAGCTCAGTGTCTTCTCTCAAAATGAGGATGAAGCCTATATCAAGGAGTTGGGGTTGTCTTCTTCAAATCTTCAGCCATGTCTTCTTCCAGTTAGTGCAGATTTTTTTTTCTGCTCTAATCTTCCTTGCCTTTCCTCCCACAACCTTCCTTACAAATTTAGGTCTGTGGAGCACTGAAGGTTTTTCTTCACAACTCCCTCAATGCCAAGATAAGTTCAAACCTAACTCTCAGTTGATGGCCTACTGTTCACCGAGGGAGTCAATCAGCAGAGTCAGCAATTTTCCTGGGTTCAGCCTTGCGCATACAGCAACACTGTACTTAAAGCTTTTATTTGGCTTGCAGTTTCTATATTCACTGTTCTACCACCTGACACTTCAGTGCTCTCTCCAGTTCATTTGAACTCTGACACTAAAGTGCACAGTACAATACACTTAGAGTTAAAGACAGCTGTTTTGTGAGAGACAGTGCTGAGTGAATTTTGTGGAGAGCTGTGGGACGCAGCTACAGAGAAAGCCAGCCTGAGAGACAGGCCCAGAAGCTCAATATTAAACTCACAGGGTGATACTGAAAGACATCCAGGAAAGGTGTGCCTGCCTTTCTTTTCCAAGTCTATAGTTTAGCTGGATAGTCCCTGATGCTACAGGTAATCCAGAAGCCTCCAGCACCTGGACGCAAATGGCCTCTTGCTAAAGCGGCCAAGCTTGACAAGCTGAGCTGGATCACTAGGACTCACACTGTGGTGTGGAGAGTTGCTTGTTAAGCTGCTTTGTTATGTTTTTACCTGGGGAAGTAGTTTTTGAAAAGTTAGGCATTTCCATACCATTTTCTTTTTGTATTGATGTAACTTGTTTTTGCTTTGCCTATAAATAATGAAACCTGGAATAAACCAGCTGCTGCTTCAGTCAGACTGACAGCCCTCTTAAGATGATCCCTTGTGTACTGTGATTTGTCCTCACTCCCCACTCAGGTACTGTTAGACTCTGCCTATGGGCTCCAGCAGAATTTAAAGACAAACCACCAACAACTTGGAAGATATGTTTCCCAAATATCTATCTGAGAAAAGACTAGTGTCCAAAGTACACAAGGACTTCCTAAAACTGAACAGTAAGAAAACAAACAACCCGAGTAAAAAATGACCCCCAAATCTTAAGAGATATAGATAGCAAAATATATAGATAGCAATATTATCTCATTGGGAACTTGGATGCTCTGGAAGGCTGGCCATTCCTTACAAAACTAGACACACCCTTATTATTTCATTCACTCATCTGCTGGCATTTGTCTACATGAATTGAAAACTTAGATCCAGACATCTGTATGAGAATATTTTAGTAGAGTGTCAAAACTCCAAGGTAGCAAGGATGTTCTTCAGTCGGTGAGTAGATAACTGACAATATTAGCTAGTGAATGAAATCAATAAATTATAAAGTCATAGAAATGGCTAGAGAAATTTAAATGCACTCAGCCAAGTGGAAGAAGGCAATTTGAAAATGCTACACACTATGCAAGGCACATTCCTGAAAAAAATTACACAATCAGTAAACAAAAGCATAGTTCTCAATGGGAACAGGATGAGTGAACTGCCAGAGTCCGCCAGCAGAGTCGAACGGTTCTTGAGCCGGGAGTGAGGATTAAAATTAATAAACTAACACACAACACATGGGACCTTTCCAAGAGGCTCTAGTGGAGACTAGACTAGACACCTGGCTTTATTTCACACTGCTTTTAAGCCAGAGTAAAAGCAGCTCAACACAATGAGTTAAATTCACAAGGAGGTGAAACAAGAGGTGTGATTTTGACAAGCTATCCCACCTGCTGTCTCAAACAAAAGGAGATGGACTTGGAAATTCTTTATTGACTCCAGTGAAGGCCTGGTAAAACCAGTCTTTCCGTTGAGATTTAAATATCAAAGCAGCTGCTAAAACAGTGGCTCCCAACAGAGAACAGAGTACAGAAGACATTCATGCCACTAAAACTCATGTCTAATATTGCTGTGGTAGAATATATGTGTGAAAACCCACAGAGTGCACGAGCTCTGTGTTAACAAGGGTTTGTGGCGTATATACACCTGTGATCCAAGAATTCAAGAGTCCTAGGAAGGAGGATTGGGTTTGGATCCAGTCTGGGCACCACCGCAAGACAGTGCTTTAGAAACAAAGCAACCAGGCTAGAAAGACAGCTCAGCACTTTGCAGCCTGTACTGCTCTTCCAGGGGACCCGAGTTTGGTTCCTAGGACCCATATCAGGCAGCATACACCAGCCTACAAGTCCAGCTCCAGGGAGATCCAATGCCTTTGCCCTCTGCACTCACATGCCCATACCTACATACAGGTGTACCATGCATATAATTTTTAAGAATTAAAAAATTCTTTAAAAATCATCTATTTGTTTTATACATATGTGTGTACATGTCTGGGTGTATATATGTACACCATATGCATACAAAGGTCTTAAAGGCCAGAAGAGGGCATTGGAGCCTCTGGGACTGGAATTATAGATAGATGTAGCTCCTACATGGGTAGTGGGAACCACATCCAGATCTTGTGCAAGAACACTAAGTTCTCCTACCTGCTAAGCTCTCTGCCCAGCACCCCTCCCAAAGAAGATTCTATGAAGAGTGCCTTAGTGGGTGGACCCTTTGCATGAGACCCAGAAATATAGACGTTATATGGCAAGCATGAGACTGATGACACTGGTGATGGAAGACCACAGAGACAAAGCACAATAAAGAGCCACTGCGGAAGCCCTCACTGGGATACTCTGAATGTCTCATTTTAAGAAAAAGACCAAACAAAAACAAGTGTTTTGACCGTTAGACTTTATCAGATGCAAGTGAATTCACTGTTAAATATAGCTTTTACATATAATCAGAACCCGAATAAAATCTCTACAACATACAATGGTTTCTATATTTGTATGTTATTGATTTATAATACATCTTTTAATAGATATATGGAAGTGTAAACACAGTGGTAAATGTCCTACCGGAAGAATTTTCAGTAAGCCAGCAGCTTAGCCTACTTATGAACCTAATTTCCTCTAACAAACCTTTAAAAATATTTTTTTGGTTGTTTCCTTGTTTGTGAAGCTGATGCATGGGTTGATTCCAACTCAATATGACTCCAGATTTTGAAATAATGAGGCCCAAATGAGTCATCTTTTCCTTTGCTTCCAAAGAGTAAATAACTCATGCTGAAGACCATTCAACAAGTAATTAAAGTTAATAGACGTCACTTAATTTCAGCCACAAATCCTTTAGGCATCCAATCCAGTCCCAGCAAGCATTAAAGTAAAACTGGGCATCTGGTCTTCTTTACGCAATGGAGACAAAACAAGCCCAAAATCCCTCTTAATGAAAAGCCACAACTTTATCACCTAACCCAGTTCCACTTCAAGCCTGGCACCTGTGGACTCTACCAGAAGCTTGACCATGTTTTGTTTTGTTTTGTTTTTTTCTTATAAAGTTTAATAATAGTAAAGGCAGTCTCCATAGCAAAGCTTCCTTTAAAGAGCAGGGCTGGACTGATTGGTTGCATCTAAGAAGGAAACGTAAAAGGACTTAAAAGAAAGAGGCCAGCACTTCACATTGGCGAAGCCAAGACATGGGAGAAGATGGCAATGGAGCAAATGGAAGATCCTTCAGAATGAGTTTGAGTGGTTTGATGGAGGTTAGTATAATTAAAGAGCTCCCTGATCACTAGGCTACTTTCTGTTGGGAGGCTTTCCTGGCAGCAGGGTCACAGGAGTGTCTCTCCACAATCATTAATGCTGAATTGTAGGCTTGGGCAAGGAACAACAAATAGGGAAAATTGAGATAGTGTTCTGCTCAGTTCACGAACCCAAAAAGACCAGGAATAAACAGACTCCGCTGTAAATACATGAGGGTGTTTTTATTGTAAATTACAAGCTGCAGCTTGGGCCCACACACCCCTACCTCCGATGCGGTGGGAGCCGAGCGCCCCGTGCCCAGGTTAGTTGGGTCATTTATAGATTCTGGTCCATCCCAGCATGCCCTAGGCAGGGGCGATTCCTGCCTGGCAAGCATCTATTGGTCAAAATGCTACATTTTGAATCCATTGGCTATAGGAAGGTTCCCAGGCCATTAATGATCTGGTGTCCCTCCCTAGGGGGATGGTCCAGTTTCCTAGCAACTGTACCTCTAGTGGGTGGAGAAAGAATGCAGTAAGGTGGTCCTTCCCTTCAGGGCATTACTGGACTTCTCCACCCACCTACTTCAGGTCTTAATAATAGCTGCTAATTTTTCTTTTGGTCTCTCATTAGCACAAGGCCAACCCACAAGAGAGTCATTCACATTTTACTACCTCTGGGGAAACCAGGTCTTACTTCTCTAGAAAAAAGATTCAGGCCATATCTTATAAACCTGTATCTTCCTCATACATTGACAGGCAGCATTTTAAAAATAAATATTATTATGCTATCATTTATATTCAGTAAGATGCACCCATTTTCCATTTAGGGTTTAAGGAGTTTTGACAAATGCAAATGTCCATGTATGCAACATCTGATCAAGATATCATATGTCCATGGGCCCACGAAGGTCCTTGGATTCTTTACACTAAGCCTTACTCCCCTCTCACATAATCACTTGCCTGCTTCTCTTATCATAATTTTTGTTGTTCAATAATTTAATACAATTTAACTTTTAAGTGTCTATCTTTCCTTGTACATCTGAATCTTTCTTGATTGCTCATTAACTATGTGACATTTTCTAGTGAGGAGTGTTCCCCTCTGTAGATAATCTATGGGCTGTCTAGATTTTCCTGCTGATGATTATCTGAATGGCTTTCAGGTAGTAGCGCTACAAATAAAGTTCCTATGAAGGTCTATAGTCAAGACTGCATAGGCCATGATTTCATTTCTACCATATAATGATTTAATAGCAGAATTGCTGGATTGTGAGTCTCTCAGAGGTAGATTGAACTTTGGGTCAATCCCCAGCACTGCACATCCCCACCCACCCCACCCAAAACTTCTAGGATTCATGGTAAAGATATGTTTAGCTCTTTAAGAAACTAGGCGCTAATTTTTAAGAGCATCGCTGACCTTCCCAGCAGCATGTATCCCAGGTTTGACTGAGCTTCCGATGGCCAGGTATGACCATAGGGCAATGCGAGTACTCCCTTCCTCTCCTTCCTCTTCACTACCACACACATGCATATCATCTGACAAAGGCAGGGAGGAAGGCCATCCTGGGGAAAAGGGGAGTATCATGGGATCTGCCTTGGGTCAGACAAAGCCCATTGTAGTGTGTGTAATAACTCTGGGGACTTCAGAGAGTGCCTTTCGCACACATGTGTTTGGATGATGGGGCTGTATAGACACACGTATGTTTATTTGAACATAAAACATTGTCAAAATGCGCATGTTGCCCAACCTCCCACGTCTGTCCCAAAAGCCCGAAAGGCCAGCCTGTTCCATGACTGAGCAGTTGACAAATTTTTTCACATTACAGTTCCCAGATGATGTTCCTGTTTCTGCTTAATAGGAGGTAGTGAAACCTATTGTATGAATACTCTACATCGGCATCTGACCTCTGTGAACAGATTGTGAAATTCTCTACCCCAATGTCCCTGTCTATGGAGGTGGGGCAGAAATACTGCCTACTGCTTAATAAATATATGCTACTTAAATATTTAATAAGTTGTAAATGTTAGATGATTTTTCCCATACTGCTTTAATAATATATTATGAAATATTGTATCCTGCTGGCCTTCTGTCCAACTATTACAGGGACTGGACTATGATTTAGGGTACAATAACAACACAGCCTTTGCCCTCCCAATTGCCTTACAGTTGCTCAGGAAGTCAGGACACACAGCTATTTACCTATTGTGGGTGAGAGCCCTTAGAGAAATTCTGAAAGCCAATTCCTTCCTCGAAGACTTATATGCCCTAAGGGAAGGAGTTAGGGATTCAGGGCTTAGAGAGCAGGGAAAGGAACACAGGTGATGTGGTGCCCGAACTTAGGTCAGATTCCACTGGCCAGGATCTCATCTGCACTCAGAGACCTTACTGCTCCACAGGGGAGAGTCACTGCGTTCAGTGTTTGGTCCCCTGGGAGTGCTGGACCTTGCGCATTCCTTAACCACTGCTCTATAGGAGCTCGTCATCCAGTGTTATACCTCATATACGTTTGCATAGTTTCCCCATGTGTTCAGCAACCTTATTACTCCTCTCCCGGTTCTCCACGAGCTAGCTCCATGATGATACAGCCTGAATCCTCCTGTCAGGGTAGACAAGGGAGCTGAGATGGAAAGACCTGGAGACCAGGTAGCCATGATAGTCACTGTCCAGGTAAGCAGGGTGCAGGCTTGAATGTGGGTTGTTCCCACAAGTAGCTACAAGGCAAAGGAGCAGCCAGTGGAGAGGCAGCTGAAGGGCCTCAGAAGATGGGTAATCTGGGAAGGCTCGTGGATAGTATGTGAGCATCCAACAAGATCCTCAAGGCCTTGAGAAGACTCATGCTGTCTCATAACAGTATGCCACCTCCAAGTCAGTGACACATTTGGTTTTGATTTACACAGTAACACCTCATGTCCATCCCTGGTCTAGGCGGCTACATCATATTAGAGAGCAAAAGTAGGGACAGCCTAGTAGGTCTGGCCTTCTAATGGATCAGTGGCTCTCAACCTTCCTAAGGCTGCAACATTTTAACACAGTACCTCATGTTGTGGTGATCCCTGACCATAAAATTATTTTTCTTGTTGCTTCATAACTGTAACTTTGCTACTGTTATGAAAGGTTTGCCAAGGGGGTTGTGACCCACAGATTGAGAACCACTGTAATAGAAGAAACACAGTTAGTATGGCATCACTGTGAAGGGAATGTATACAATCAGCCTCCAGGTGCCCACAATCTTGAAAATGTGAATAGGGTGACTTCACTGGAAAACAAAGATCTCTGATTGGATAAAAAAAGAAAAGAAAAAGTCTCCATAAAGTGAAAGTAGCTTTCTGTTGAGACAAAGTGACACTAAAAGGAGAAAATTAAAACAATAATTTATATTAAATTTAATAGATATTAAAGTCAGACAACATGTAATTTGAAGGAAATGGTTCCAACAATTATATTTTTCTTACTGGCAAAGAAAGCAAAATACTAGGTACATATCAGTCACCTAAGCAACACATGTTTTTTTTTTTAATTTAATTATTTTTTTATTAATTACAGTTTATTCACTTTGTATCCCAGTTGTGGCCCCCTCCCACATCCCCTCCCAATCCCACCCTCCCTCAGTCATCTCCTCCATGCTTCTCCTGTAACACATGTCTTTATAGAAACAAAACTGATAAAACCCAGGGGGATTCTGAGAGACCCTTACACAGAAGGGAGACTATCCAGCAAGGGCTGGAGGGGTCAGAAGCAGTGGGCAAACTGGAGTAGGGATGGAAGAAGGAATATGCATGGTATGCTTCTATAGCACAGGAGGGGATGTTTTAGACAACAAAGGAAAATGTTTCTATACGTAATCTTAGGGGAGGCAAGATCTTGAAGAGAAAAATAGAAAAAAATCACCATTCTTATTTTTTAATTACCATCTCACTATTTTACTGTTGTATTTTAACCTAGAAGGATCCAGTGTAACAGAAGCCACAGGCTCAGCTCTAGCCTTCTTACATTTGCATGTGAACAGGTGTTTAGCCTATTAGGACAAGAGAAGCTGTATTTTTCAGCAGGAGGAGATGTGAACACCAGACCAGTGCTGGTCCCCGTGAGGGTCCACCAAAATAGCTTTGCTTTTCTTCAGATGTGGCCAAGATGGTCTACGTGGCTTTGAAGGGAAAAGATCCTCACCTGTTGATGTGATAAAGCCCAGTGACCATCAGCACAGCAGGGTCCAACCCCGCCCCTTCACGTTCTTTTTCCTTCTCTTCTTCCTTCTGCTTCCTTCCCACCTTCCCTCTTTGTCTCTTTCCCATCTCCTTTTCTTCTTTTTTCTCTCCTTCCCTCTTTTCTCCTCTCCTCCTCTCTCCTCTCCTTCTCTCCCTTTCCTCTACTGCTTTGTCTTCTTACCAAATATATTTAAGAATTGGCTGAGAACTTGGCGTGCTCACTCAACTCAACAGAAGACCATGAAATGTCTACAATATACACATGACTCCTCAGTCTCAATCTAGGTGTCTGATGACAATGAAGATGCACCACAGATACAAGTGACTCTGTAAATCCAGGACTTTGGAAATCACTTTTGACAGATTTACCTGACCTCTGAGTAATTTACATTCACCAAAAGATGCCACCATTCAAAGGTGATATTTTTGTTCATGAGCTTTCCCCAACCAGGGAACACTGGTTTCTGGTTGATTCATCACAAAGCAGGTGTTAAAATCATATGTTTGTGGGTGTTTATTTGTTGTGTCTATGTTTATAGATGTTTGTTTATGGAATTTGTGTGTGTTGTGTTTGTGAGCATGTACTTCCACTTGTAGAAGTGTATGCGTGTGCATGTGTGTGTGTGTTGGGAGTCTCAGAATAAGGTGAGATTTCACAATGTATTTTGTTAGCGGCTAAACTGCTAGTAGATCCGCTTTACTAAATTTCAATGGATATTTATTGAAATTGTCCTGTTCCATTAGCATTATAAAATGGAGCCTTTTATCTCACTTAAGCCCTTCTTCACCAAGCACACCATCTGAAAATCACCAGTTATCATCTGCTTCCAACAACATAGAATCTCAGCGAGATCTCTGAAGCCAAACAGGCAATGATTCTGTCTGCCTGTCCAATTAGTTAAGTAAACCAACGGAGCTTCACTGACAAAGCTGTGATAATGCTTTGTGGTAATTATGGGAGATGTTTTCCACATCGCACCAATTGGCTGTGTTTAATCCTCCACCAGGCATCATTCATGCAATTAACAAGATACTGGGAATTAAGGGTGACCATGGTGACCAGAATGAGCACGCTAAGTCTGGAAGGAGGACTAGGGCTTGCTTTCAGCTGCTGTGGACACTGTCCCCCTGCAGTGAAGTCTCAGTCTGTATTCCATGCCCCAAAGGCATTCCCTGAGAAACGGCACCAACAGAGATCCATACTAGCATTTCTTCCAGGGAGAGACTTGCAGAAACAAGGCCATCAAGGTAACTCTTTGAAAAAGGGAACATAAATTTAATAATCACAAATGACATTCTGCCATATACTTTAAGTTGTCACAAATGACATGGAAACAGGTTCAAAAGAAATATTTTTCAGACTTTATTAGGACAGGTGCATAACAGAAAGCTCAAAGCATGACAAAGCTACAACTTCTGAAAGGCACCCCTGAATCTCCCCTTAGAATGTCACATTGTAGCTCTAAGGAGAAGTACACCCTATGATCCTCCCCTCCTCACAGCCTGGGAAACACTAACCAGAGGACTAAGTCACTCCTGCTGAACATCCCACAAGTCCAGGATCCATGAGATAGATTCCAAATGCACATATGTAAAAATATTTACCTTCTCACTGAGGGATTAGGGTGACACCAACATTTACAATGTTCTACTGACAACAGCGAACAAAACTGGCTACCACACAGTTCAAGCTTAGACCCTCCCCCCCCCCGCACCCCACATCTGCAAATGAACCTCAGCCCAGAGGGAGAACAAGTTTAAAACTGTTAAAACTTGCCACATTGCAGGTAAGATGAGAAGAATGGAAAAATCCAGGTTTCCCACCTGAAATAGATGGGTTCTGTCAAGAACAGGTCAAAAGGTGAGGCAGTCTTCAATAAGTCCTTGAGTGAGAGGTTATGAGGGTTGGGGGTGTCTGGTTGTTGAATACATGGATGATTGGGGTGTGTCTATCCTCCTGTTTGGTTGATAAGTTTCACAAATCACACAGAATCAAAACCTGGGTTTGAGAGCCAGGGAAGGCACAGATGTTTTCAGGGCAGTCTGTATCAGATTCCCATGCTAAATCTATTGTTGAGGGACATAAAAATATGCAGGGGCATGAAGCCATTTTGCAGGTGCTAGAAAGCAATGCTTTCCTGTTTTCCTGATTTAGACAATGGGGAAGCTAAGAAGAAAAATAATAGGAAAAGGCTTTCCTATATTTGCTTTAAAAAATATGTTATTTTGAATTGAGTAATCTTTTTCCCCTTTTTTGGTCAAATCTCTTCTCTGTTCCTTTAGTTTTGCCAGAAATATTTATGGGAAAAGAGCGTTGAAACAAAAGGACCTAATGATCCCATCCACCTATTCAAAGTTTGGTTGATGATAGTCTACACAGGGCTCATGGTTGGAAAATCAAAGAGGAGGAAAACTTCATGAGGAAAAAAAGAATTCATTTCCTTAGCAGTTTGTCCTGCACAGTGAACAGAACCACATACTCAGAGACATTTGCGTTTCATTCCAAATTTTCTAATACTCTGCGGAAGGTGTCAGGATAGACTTTCCCAGAGATTTGCTGGTATTTTCCCCGGGTAAGAGGCTGAAGGAAAGCACCCTGCTTCTCTTCTTTCTGCTTCTCTTCTTTTCTGGCCTTTCACCCTCAGTCAGAGCCTGGTTGGGATTCATCCAGTTACTGTCACTATTCAAATGCCACGAGGATACACAGCACCATCATAAGGTGATGATGATAATGGTGGTGATTATGACAGTGATGGTGATGGTGGTGGTCACCAAAGCCAGAAAATGGATACATCTGGCTTTGCATCAAAGCCATGCTGGATACCAGGGGAAATTTGGGCTAGATTTCCTTTACAAATAGTGTTCAGGAGTCACTCCTGAGACATTTCTTTTTGGATAGCTTGTTTTTTTTTTTTTTTAACTCTCCAAATTACTAAGGGGAGGAAGGGTGTTGCATCACCTATTTTTTAATAATAAACAAAAAATAAACCAAGGTGCTATGGGTATAGCTCTTGGCATGAGGAGTCTGGCATACTTGAGGCACTGGCTTTTATCGCCAGTACCACATAAAACAGAAAAGGCAATGACGGCCACCTGAAATTAAGTAAAGAGAGGGTTGAAGGCTTCTGGAATTCTCTGCAAAATGAAGAGTAGGAGGAGATGAGTTTGTTTTTTTCCAGGTCTGGACTTAGGAAAATTCTGTTCCTCACAAGCTGGGGATTGTTCTGTCTCTGCTTACTGATTACTTGGGTGGGGAAGGCTTAGCCTTTGGTCTCCTTTGGACAATGGAAGTTCACTACCTATTGCTTGGCCTCTTAGATGCTCTAAACCAGAATTTTCCAGTCTCAAACACGAGGACAGCAAGAACAGATGAGAGAATAAAGCGCCCATTTAGGAACAGTGAGTGGCTTCATTGGCCTCATCACATGAAGTATGGTTCTGCTCAAGGCTTTGGTAGGTCAATACATGAGAAAGCTCTGCCTCCATTGGAGGGATTGATATTGAAAGCACACTTTGAGAAAATATGTTCCTCATCAATCCCTTTTCTGCTGTGGGTCCCACAGAGTGGATCAAGTGCCCCTGAGGGTGTTGGGAATGGAGCTTCATGTCTAGACCCTAAATGGTCTTGGTCAGTTTACATCCCACATAGCAACCTGAGCATAGACCAAGCAAGGCTATGGGGAGCCTGGACACAGTTATGTTCCTCACCTCAAGCAGTACAAGTGAGCAGTTGAAGACCTGAAGGTGAAAGTGCTACCTTTGGGTTCATGTCAGTATGTCAGATACTGCCAGGGATTTAAATTCATCTGAAAGGCTGATGAAGGCCTCCCTGTAATGGTTGGGCTTAATTAATGCCAGGGATCCTGTGGCCAATGAAGTTTATTTCCTGTTAGATACAGATTTGATCTCCCTTAGGTTCCAAACACCCAGATTTCAACCTAAAGCCACTGGTGAGTTGATTTTTAAATGCACAAATTTCAGGCACCCTACTGAGTTCCATCTTTCTCCCAGTATCCACCATGTTGGGTTTTCAAAAACAGAAACAAAACAAAACAACAACAACAGAAAAACCTTAATGAATTTATCTATATTTTAAATTGACAAAAAAAAAAGAGAGAGAGAGAGAGAGAGATTTCCCTAACTCTAAAGGCTTTAAAATGGGTCGTTATGTTATTCATTTTTACTTCCTGGATGTCAATTTGAGGGATGGTTGCATTTGAAAGCAGAAACAGCAGGATGCCCTGGTCTGAGAACAAAGATTGAACCCCCTGCTTGACTTGCTTCTAAGTCTCAGCTCTTCAAATAGCAGAGGCAGCCAGAAACCTCCCTTCTCAAAGCGAGGTCTTCCAGAGATACTGGGGTGACTCACCCAGGCTGCCATCCAGGCCCCAGACGGACCTGTGCAGCTGCAACACCATTACCTGCAGAAAACTTAAGAGACACTTTTGCAAATGTACACTTTGAAATAAACATGTCAGTCATAAAATGTCTCTCAGCAGTTTTAACGGTTATAAAATAATTTATCTGTTCTCTCTTCCCCTTTCCCTTTCCTCTGTACTTCCCTTTTTAAGCAAAAAGAGAACCTTCTATGTGACTAATCTTTGATTTGATGCGTGCCACGTCCACAAGGGTTTCAGGACTTCCAGATGCACTCCTGTGAACTGGCCTAGGCTACTTTTAAAGGACAGTGCTCAAAGCAAAGTCCATCACCTGGCTCGCACGTGCTTTCCTTACAGACTGAAGCCTGCTGAAGCTTTCCAAGCCAACAGTCCCAGCTTCCCAGTTAGGGATGGTGTAAAGGGGTAAAGCTGTGGAGCCTGTGCCAGCTCAAAAACAATTTGTTCTTGGGGTTTTGTTATTGTTCCTCAATAGTCAAGTGTGAGTTAACATTTTGTTAAACCAATCCCTGACACCTCCCTCTGGATTATTCTTTTACAAAGACGACTCACTCGAAGCAACTTTCCAACTTTCCTTGCCCATAAGCCCAGGACTGTCAGAAAGTTTAGAACGAGGGGACACATAGCCAAACTTCCGGCATGCTTACTCCCTGAGCAGTTGGTTGAACTTCCTCTCATTCTGACAGTTTCAACAATACTGAGGGGGGGGATGGAAGGGAAATGCCTGAAGGCAAATGTATACAAAGGCAGCCATCCTGAAAAAGTCCCCATAGGAAGGGTAGAGCCTTGTCACATAGTTAAATAATTACTTGGTTTTCCTTTCTAGCCCAAGAAGGGAAGGAATTGTTTCTATCCTAATTAGCACCAGTAGCTCCTTTTCTTCTCTGATAAATCAACAGATAAGAAAAGCCTTTGAAGCTGTCTCCCTACCTCCCACCCCACCCTGCCCCTGTACCTCTTCATGCCCTCATCTGGAACCAGAGGAAACCATTGAAAAGGGTGTATGAGTGAGGCCTATCAATGTCCACAAAAATACACACACACACACACACACACACACACACACACACACATACACATCACATCACATCACATCACGCTGATACTAGGCATATCAAATGCACCTGGAAAATACCTGCCCCCCCCCATCAGCCTCTTAAAAGGAAGGTGCACAATTTTTGCTGAGAGTCCAGTCCAGTCTTTCAGAATGATGTGTGTCTCCCCCCATCCAGGAAGGTAGCTCTGAAGGTAGTGGCGGCTGACTGTGCCACTTTCTGTGGCTGCACTGTCTTCAGCAGTCTGTCCCAGGTGTTGGGCTGTGGAAGACAAAATATCACAACGTGGGAAACCAAGGAACCCTGTTCCATCTGCAACCTTGAATCCCTTGCCTCTACCCCACCTGCACTCCTAGGACAGATAGGCACCTTCTGGACTGGGCTGCTCAAGTTGGGTTGACCATCAGATGGCCAGCTGAATGCTTCTGTCTCTGCCTCTCAGTACTGTGCTCTGTGCCTCCTAGCCCACATCTTCCCACCCCAGGAACCTTCGGCTTCTTTACCTGTACTGGTTGTCCTGGGCTCGGCTCTCTGCTCGCTCTGGAACCCAGGAATAGCTGTCAGCTGCATTCTGGGGCTTCTTCTCTTTTATCTCCTCCTTCTTGGCTCTCCGTTTACGATAAATGAGAAGCCCTAGGACCAGAGCCAGCAGGATTGAGATGGCCATCACAGTACCCAGGATGTAAAACAGAAGCAGCTTCTGGCCATCGGTGTCACCCTCACTGTGTGCAGCCACAGAATCTTCATGGGTGGGCTTGCTGTGGCCAGATGTCATGGGGAGGTGTGTGCCCAGCTCCATCCGGACACCAGATGCCCCACTAGGGACTGATATTTCTAGTGGAACAGAGGCAGATGAGGTATCCAGTTGAAGGGAGGGACCCACTGTGGTGTGTGCTCCTTTGGAGACTTCCTCAAATCCCTTGGGAGAGCTGAACACTTCAGTAAGAGAAACAGTACTCCCCTTTCTGTCACCTTTGCCTTCGTTTTGGGGAGGTGTGGTCGGCGGTTCTGAAGTCACAGTGCCCCTGGTACAAGAGACTCCATTGGGAGCCAGCTCCCAGCCTTGCAGGCAGCCACAGCTGAAGGAGCCCTCTGAGTTGAAGCACTGGGTATCACATGGACTTCCCCTGGAGTCCAAACACTCATCTATATCCTCACACTGGGTGCTGTCTTCCCCAGACACGGCATAGCCCTTTTTACAGGAGCAGTAGAAAGAGCCATCAGTGTTGACGCAGTCCTGGGCACAGGGTGCTTGGGCAGCGGCACATTCATCCACATCCTTGCAGCCCTCCTCCTTGGGGCCACTGGATTGGTAGCCTACCCAACATTCACACTGGAAGCCCCCAGGAGTGTTGATACATTCCTGGGCACAGGGGGAATCCTGGCACTCATCGATATCCACACAGTGCACTTGGCTAGAGTCCAGCTGGTAGCCCCTGGGACAGTGGCATGTGTAGTTTTCGCTGAGGGGTACAGAATGACATGTGCCCCCTCCTGTGCATGGGTTGGAGCTGCAGGGGTTCCTGGAGGCACAAGTTACTAGGTCATCCAGCAGTCGGAATCCAGGCCTGCAGCCACAGCGGAAGGAACCATCACCACCTTCAAAGCAGTCCTGCTGGCAGCCCCCATTGTTGAAGCCGCAGCCCAACTTGGGGCTGACACAGAGGGGGCCTGAGCTGCCCCAATGGAATATACCTGGAGTCTTTTCCTTGCATAAGAAATAATAGCTCTTACTCCCAGCCTCCTCCCCACAAGCTACATTGGCTGCAGAGGCAAAAGGCACAGCCTTCAGGGAGGAGGTGATGGCCTGGAAAGGGGTGGTATAGGTCACCTGTCCTGGGCCACCCAGGGGCACGGGACTGCACATGCCTTTGAAATTGAACTTGCACAGGAAACCTTCAATGCTGTTCCCTGGAGCATCTGGGCTCCCACAGGGACTCTCATGCCACCTGGGAAGATGGCTGGGGTGAGGTGTCAAGGACAGGTCCAGTATCAGGGACACGCAGCGCTTAAAGATACAGGAGCTCTTGCCTTCTTTGTACCAGTTTGTATAAGTTGTGTCCTCTCCACCACCCACCCAGCTGAAGCCCTTCATTGGCAAATCATGGAACGTACACTTGCCCTTTTCTCGCTGGAGCCCGATCCAGAATTTGCCCATCTTTGCTTCCAAAGGCGCCTTGGTCTTCAGGAGCTGAGCCAGAGCTTGCTGGACATGTCGGGCTTCCTCCTCGCTCTTCACCGTGGCTAGATTGCCTCCATTCTCATTGCAGCGATGCTGCGCTTCAGCGGCGCTCAGCTTGCCCCAGTGGGCAGTATAGCAGGCGGTCCCCTCGCACACCACAGCCTCAGAATCAGCAGCAGCTCCTGCCCAGGTCTGGCCCAGGAGCAGCAGCAACAGCAAACCTGCTGAGGTGGCCATTCTGCTCTGTCTCCTTTTGGGGGAGGCTAGACTCCCCCACAGCGACAGCAGCAGCCACTGGAACCTGGAGCTTGGCCCCGGCTCCGTGCCGAAGGGGAACTGAGAACCGTGCTGCTGCGCTTGCCACAACACCACAGCTCTGGCTCAGAGCAGGTTACAAAGACTCCAGGCTTTTCACGTCCCCTTGACCCAGGGCGCATCCTGTGCTCTCTACTTCTTATTTCTCACCGGATGCTCGGGCTTCCTGCCGTGAATAGCGTTCTGACTCCTGTTGCCTTCATCATGGGTTTTGTTGTTCACAGGGCAGTGTTGCTGGTCTCTGGCTCAGAGCTGTGGAAACACGGTGGGGAGTCCAGAGGAGCCAAGAGATACGGCTGCTTTATTTTGGGTCCATTCGTTTTCCCATAGCATGAAGAGCCCCAGTGTCATGCTGTCCAGTGAGCAAAGGCTTTGGGGGCTAGGGACTTGAAAAGGATCATCCAAATAACCCATAATAAAATTCCACTTCAGATTGCAAACTACTAAAAGGGAAAGAAAAATATGTGGGGCTTGAGACACAAGGCCACGGAAAGATACGGTTTCAGCCTTTTTTAGAAGCAAACTAGTTCCGTCTTTTTCCTATCTTGTGCCCCCCTTGTTTTTGGAGTCCTTTTTTTTTTCTTTTTTTCTTTTACTCTTCCCATCATGAACTTTAAATAGATAGACAGCTTTTAAAAAGGATTTGGACCGTGGGAATTTCTGGGTTCTAACAATGCCAATCTCCCTGAGAACATTAAACCAAACTGGGTGAAAAGAGACAGTTTTCAAGGTTTCCTAGAGCATTGTGAGGTGGCAGGGTCACAATAAAAATCAGAGAGACAGGAAAATTAACCTGACCTTCCATGAGGAAGGGCTTACATGTCCCCTAACTCAAGGTTTAGGGGGAGTTCAAAGGCAGAGATGTGGGAATCAAAGGCTATAGTCCAAAATCAAGGTGTAAAAACCAAAGCCAGGGCAAGCATTGCATCTCACAGTACCTGGGCCAAAGCCTCTCAATCAAAGGGTTTCTTACCTATAGCCACTGGACCGTGGAAACTATGTTTAATTGTCCTCACCTCCACTATCACATTACACCTCACCCCAGATAGACTCAAAGCTTTGGAGGAGGGGTATATTAAGAGATAAAGTAAAGCAATGTCAGAGTGTGTAGCTTTGCTACTTTGTGAGTTCTTCTTTTTCCCACCCTTTATGCCCCTCTCCTGGTTTCACCCATATCATTACGTAAGAGAGAAAGAAGGACAGAGGGGGAGAGAGAGAGATAAAGATTCCCAATCTAGTTTCTTTTCATTTCTCCTTTGAGTACAACTACTAACAAACTACAACCAACCCACCTGAATGACCACCACCCACAAACTCCACCTATCAGGGCTCTAGCATTTATAGACCCGCTGAAAAGTTTCCAGAATTCCAAACAAAACACCACACAATTGCAGAAACTATTTGTAGCTCGAAAAACCACTCCTCTGCTAGAGCACGAAGCAAATCATATCAGCTACTTCTTCAGACACTCTGAAGCAGCCCTATATCCTCACACCAGAGATTAAAAACAAAACATATTTTTATAATACTTCTGTGTTTTTTAAAGAAACCAAAATTCCAGAATTGCCACTGTAAGAATGAGCCCACCCTCCTAAGACATGGTAAAAGCCACACCACAGAGTCCTCCCAGCTGAAACAGGGCACTGGGCAGTTTTGAGCTCTCTTCTCTCTCTGGAAGCTGGTTATACTGTTCTCTAACTCGGTCTTGAGGTCTCTTTGTAAATTCTAGCCTTGGCCTGCCAGACCATGTGACCCTTCCACTGGCAAGGGTTGACACAGACAAATGTTCTGATAGTTATTCTTTTCCTGGAGGCAGTTTTTCCTCCCAAGATGTCCACTACCTGACTGAGACTGGAGTATGGTAGTGACATTCAGAGGAAGCAATCCGACAGAGCACAATAACAGATTTGTGTCACCACAGATCCCAGAATCAGTAGGAAGTGGGGAGCGACGAAGATGCTGAAATGGAGAGGGGTGGAGGGAGAAAGAGAAGAAGGGAGGGAAACAAGGATGGAAGGAAAGAGGGAGAGCAGAGAGAGGAAGAGAAAAGAAGAGAGGAGATGTCAAAGCCTTTATTGGGGTTCAGGATGTTGTCTAGGCAGTTTTGTTTTTAGGAGAGTGCTATCTGGGGTTCAGAACAAGCAGGCATGATTCCCAAGAATTCACCCAAACCTTTTTTCTGGTGTCCATTGAATTTCGTCTGCATTTTCAACACATTCACCTAATTTAGCCAACCATCATCTTCTTATTTAGCCTTCTATCAATCCATCCATCTATCTACTTATACATCTATCAGTCTAAACACTTTTAATATTGTATGCTAGCCTAAACACTAAATTTCAGGGAGGTATTCTTGCCTTCATGATTCAAAGATGTCAAATTTGAACAATTCAGTATAAACCTACTTCAAAGCCAATATAAGGCAAAGGGCAGGGTGGCAGAAAAGACCATTATCTGGATCAGAACCTGGTAGTAGGGGGTTGTCAGAATGAAGGGGAATAAGAAAAAATATGGAGTTAGGCTCTAAGGCAAACTTCCTAATGCTGTGACCTCTTAATATACCGCCTCTGCTGTAACCCCCCAAAATAAAACTATTTTTGTTGCTACTTCCTAACTGTAATCTGCTACTGTTAAGAATAATAATATAAATATCTGATATGCAGAACATCTGATATGTGGTCCCTGTGAAAAGGCTGTTTGACCTCCAAAAGGGTTTCAACCCACAGCTGAGAGCCACTGCTCTAAGGAGTATATAGCTAAGAGTGGAGAGGGGAAGGAATGCAGAAGAACCTGGGGCATGGGAGGCAGGATAGAGAAGATGGAGTCCTATGAGGCCAAATGCTTTGGGATTTTCCTTGAAATACTTTGAGGAAAAATGAAGAGACAACATAAGACCATTTTGTAGACAGGGAGCCGTGATGTTGGCGAACTGCTCAGCAAGCAAACAGGTTTCCAGGACCAAAAGAGGATGTAGGGATTGTGGGTCCTCGTTTGGACTCAATGTATTTGAGAAGTGTTGAAAATGCAGAGCCAGCTGCTATTGGTATTGTAGGATATGGGGCATGGGGTACTTCTGAGGCTCCTGTTGACACCTAAGGTCTTAGATGGCTGTGTCCACTGGAAGTGAGGACATGAGGTCTGGGACAGAGAACAATGGATAGACTTATTTCTTGATGGTCAGCATCTCCCAGGTCCCCTTTCCTTATGACCTACTTAGGCTCTTAGTTCACCCTCCAGAGTAAAGGAAAAGCCAGATTGGAAAGGCAGGTTGTGGTCCTTGGCACCAGGCCTATGCTTTTGGGCAAGTCATGACTTCTTAATATTTACAATACAGATTCAGCATCTTTGGCTTTGGGTTACAATGTGGGCTAGCATTGATTCATAGCTTTCTCCAGGTTTAGACCTGTGACTGTTCTGTCCAATCCCAATTCCTTTGTTAGCTCAGCACTGTTCAGAAGTTTTCCGGCATGTCCCATTGTTTTTGTTAAAGGCAAAGGCTGAATGAGTAGCTGACAGTTTGTTAACTACTCCTGGCCTACAGATTTTGCCTATATTCTTAGGACGAGGTAGCAGTTTACAGTCCTTGGATGAGAGCTGGCTGCTATTTCTCAGGTACTTTAAAATAGCTTTAATGAAAACATTGAGGAACTTTTTGGTACCTCTAATGCTAAATTACCCCATGGATACCGACCTACCATGACGTAGATTTAGCAAACATCTCCAAGGACTTATCCTTAAATGGCAAGAATCATCAGCTCAAAGTCCAAAAGAATTTTCTTGATAGGTCTTTATATAAAAGTCATTTCCACTATTCTAGAACAATCCCAAGACTGCTGGGTGCTCAGAGCCTTGGCTCAAGTTGTCTGTTTCTAACTCTGCAGTTTTGCTGAGCACTCTAAGGGGTTTTGTTGTTGTTGTTTTGGTTTGGGTTTTTGTTGTTCTTGTTTTTCTTGAATTGATTTTTAAAGGCATTTCACATCACACTGTGAGTGGAATGTTCTGGTCTCTAATTTGGAGACAGTTTAATTGCATTTGATAGCAGATTAGTCACTTGGTGATCATTCTGGCATCTATCTGACCATTCTCTCTTTTTTTCTGGTAGGTGTAGAAATAGACTACATTCCTTTCAATGTAAGACAAAGCAGCTCCTCCCACAACCCACCCCAGGCATGCACGTGCTGTAAATTCTCTTCTGTGTGTTTCCTTTTCCATAGTGCACAACGAGTACCTACTGTGTGGTTGACAGTATTATCTCTCCACACGTGGTGAAGGCATGAGCTGCACCGCATTGAACTTGTAGCAGATGGAATGGAGAAGGAGCAAGAGAGTGAAGGGAAACAGGCTGACCCCAGTGATCCCAGTAGCAGCTGCCTTGGTGATGAAGGACATGTTCCAAACGTGAGCTAGCAAGCCGGGTACCCCTGAGCAGAGAGGGTCAGTACATTCCATAGGGACAGATGCTATGGAATAGCTGGTGCAGGTTGAAAACCTAAGAGATGCAGGGAAGCAAGTGGTGATTCATCCACACACAAAAAAATTAAAACTGATGAAAACAAAGCCAGTCTTTTTATTTTAGTATTAATTTTTTTGTTTGGTTTTATGCGCACAGGAATGTACATGTATTTATGTGTGTACATGCCTGGAAAATCCAGAGAGCAACCTCAAGGTATTAGCCCTCTGGTGACCCTCATCTTGATTTTTGAGACAGGGAGATAGTCTTTCTCTGAGACACAGAACTTGCTGATTAGGCCAAGCTGGCTAGCTAGCAGGCCCCGAGAATTCACCTATCTCTGCCTCTCTAGTGCGGGGATTACAGATATGCACTGCCTCATCTAACTTTATTTGACTTGTAGAGATGCAACCAAGGTCCTTATGCTTGAATGGTAAGCATTTTCAATTGATCTATCTGCCCAGACTTTCCTTGGATTTTAGAAACAGGGTCTCATACAACAAGGTCTGTTCTCGAGCTCACTTTGTAGCCAAGACTGGCCTTAAACTCCTGATCTTCCTGCCTCTACCTTCCAAGGACTAGGATTACACGCATGTACCAACATGCTCAGCCTTCCTTGTTTAATTATCTTTTTACACCTGTTGTGACTCAGCAGTAACTCTAAGCATGGTATTGATAAACCCCTTCCCATCTCAGGAAAGCTTCTGTAGGTCTAATCTTTTTTTTTTCAATTGTAAAATGTATGTTATTTAAAAAAAATTTTTTTTTAGCAGTTCTTTGTGAATTTCACATCATGGACCCAATCCCATTCATCTCCCCATCCTTTCATACTCACTCTCTGCCCTTGTAACCTCCCACCACCACCAAAAAAATCTGTGTGGAAGCTGTAGTGTGTCACAGTGTGTCTCATCGTATATCCTTTTGTCCACACTTCTTTGCTTGCAAATGTTCATTGGTCTGGTTCAAAGCCTCTGGCTTCTGCTACACTATCAATTCTAGAACCTCACTGGGACTCCTCTCAGATACCCTTTTATTGTCCTGTGTCATAGAGATCCTGAAGCTTTGGATCTGTAGGACCAGCCCCTTCATGTACTTCAGCAGTTAACGGATGGGGTAGGTGTTGCGGTGGGCCAACCCAAAGCCCTAGATCTGGGCCTGAGAGGTATCTGATCTGCTCAGCCTGTCACACCCTCAAGATTGGCTCACCCATGTACCTTTGCCATCAGGGCCAGGTTTATTGTGCTGCCCAGGTGAGGTGCTTGGCCCACTCTCCTGAGTGCTGCAGCCAGTGAGGACAGGGCCAGCTCTCCTGCCCGCATGATGCCAGGGGCTCGTCTAAGCTTTACCACCGTGATTCTCACCACTGTATTAACAATGCACATGTGAGCCTCATGGGAGGCCCTCTTCACTACTTATTCTTTAATAAGCAGAGGTAAACTTAGAGACTCCCAGCTACAGAGCAGGTGTCTGCCATGTGAACCACTCTGTTAACTAGTAAGGGCTTGGCTACCTAACTTACACAAAAGCTTAGGACTACACAGAACCAGGATTTTGCAAAGATAAAAACTTCATTGAGGACCAGCAAGTTAAAGGGTAAAGGCCTTTTTGACAAGCCTGACAACCTTAATTTGAAGCCCAGAAAGAAAAAAAACATGCATACATACAAAAATAGTAATTATTAAAACCTTTATTGAGCAGTGGACATCAAGAAAGATAGCTGTCACAAGCTCCAGTCGCATCCCTAATCAGTTGTGGGGAATTTGGCTAGATGGGAGAAGGAAAGTTGAGACTTCTCTTTTGGTATACACTGTCCTCCAGGCTAAGTGTTTCCTGTCTGGATGATTGTCCTGTTCTGGGAGGTAAATTTTGAGCCTGTGACCTTAAAAGGTCAGGGACTAGACAAGCTGGCTTCTTCTGAAAATTTCCTTTTTTGAAAAGCCTGTTCCAACTGTCCTTGAGTAGGTCCTGGAAGTCTTTCCTATAGGAAGCATAAAAACATTGTTAAGAGTGTCTGTGTCCAGAGTTGGAGCAAGTTTCAAAACTATCCTTGGTCCTCAGACAGTAAGCTAGTAATAGTTGGGGAGTCACTCAGCAGGCATGGTGGCCAAGCTTCTATGACTGATTCTACATCCTTTAATGGGTTCACAATGAGTGGTAATAGCAGAGCAAAAGGGACTGGACAGAACCTGATTCACTAAGAAGCCATCATCCCATGTGACCCAGGGAAGTTCATATTTTCCATCTACAAGTTTAAATACAGTCTGTGGAAACAAAGTAACAATAGATTAGCAGAACAAACGGCACAACAGAATTTACACACACACAAACACACTTGTTCAGGAACCATGAAAAATAATGAAACTAAAAGAGGTCATGTGAGACTCAGGTCCTCCCCCCTTTACTTATCTGTGTAATTTTGAGGCAGGGTCCCTCCCATTTTATAGCCTAGACTTGCCCCAAACTTTTGACCCTCCTGCTTTAACCTCTGGAGTGCGGAGGTTCCAATCACCCACCAGCATACCCTTTTCATATAGGTGGAGTACAGACAGTCTAGAGCAGCCGTTTTCAACATGTGGATCTCCAACCCTGTGAGAGTCAAACAACTCTTTCACAGGGATCACATGTCAGGTATCAGATATTTACATTATGATTCATAATAGCAGAAAATCACAGTTATGAGGTAGAAATGAAATTATTTTAGAGTTGTAGGGTCACCACAAGATGAGGAACTTTAAAGGATTGCAGCATTAAAAAAGTTGAGAACCATCACTCTAAAGAATGATCTGAGGGAGACAAAAGGACTCTGGGATGGAAGGTAGCTTGTCTTTTGAATCTGAACAAACTCCAGGGACGGCTACCAACTTGGACAGCAAGAGCTGTTGCCATTTCTTCCTCCTGCTATAGATGGAGAATTTGGAGGAGCATCTGGAAGGAACCTCCACTGTTGGGTAGGGTGGATAAAGCCTCCAGCAGCACCTGCTTGCTGTCAAGGCTCTTTCATTTAAAATTCCCACTGTTCTAGAACACTGTGTTTTGGAGTGTTGGTTCTGATTCCCAACAGCATCTACTTGAGCTTGGGGTTTTCATGGTCAAATTTTAAGAACACTGAGTAAAGGTTGTGAGAGCCAATATTTATGAACTACTTAACTAAATATGAATAAGATTAGTTTAGTTTAGTTTAGTTTTGAGACATGGTCTTACTCTAGAGCCCACCCAGGCTGGCCTTGCACCTCATCTTCCTGTATCAGCACCACAAGTATCAGTATTACAGATGAGAAATAACATTTTTTTTTAAATTAAAATTTCTCCATTTTTATCTTTTACTTTAGAAGTAAATAATAAACTAAGAGAAGCTATTCGTATTAGTTACAGCACGATTATTTTCCAAAATATTCTGGAGCATGAAGATGTGCATTACTGCACTAGCTCAGCCTGGGCACAGAGATTCCAGCTTACTTTAAACAAAGACATTCTAGGATACATTTCTCACATTAGAGTGGAAGGTTGGAGACTGACGCTTGATCTGCACCGAAGATATAAAAGACATTTGTACTTAGTTCAAATGCCACTCTGCCACTGGCTTTGTGACCTTGGCAAGCTACTGAGCCACTGTGCACCTTTTGTCTCTGCCCCTCCTGGGGCTTTGCCGAAGAGTTCATACCAGGGAAGCCATCAGACAATTGCCGTTTCACCTTCACACCAGGAGCCTGCTGAGCAATGCCTCTGGTTCCTCAAACTCGGGCCTCTTCTGCTGGCTCTGCACTTGGACTGAGCCTCTCCCCTGTCTAGACCTTGTCCTCCCAGCTTATGAAACGGGGAATAAAAACCACCATGGTCTTGTGCTGTGCGGAGGATTAAAGATTAAGAGCGCTATCAGCCCCAACTGCTTCCTGTCAGTGCAGCACATGGAAGCCACCAGTGGGTGGACAATGATATCTGAGCCTCTGACTGCAGCGCAGCACATGGAAGCCACCAGTGGGTGGACAATGATATCTGAGCCTCTGACTGCAGCACAGCACATGGAAGCCACTAGTGGGCGGACAATGATATCTGAGCCTCTGACTGCAGCACGGAGGTGGCCACTGCATCCCCGGGTCTCATCTTCATCCTCTCCCAATCCCCCATGCACAAAAGGAGCAAAATCATATTGCCTTTGCTGAAGATGGGAGGTTCTGTTTTCAAAGTCTTCTATTTGGGAGCCTTTGTTTGGATCCTTGACCAAGTAAACATTCTTCCTGAAGCCTTATTGATTTTTCCACATTTAGTAAATAGCCTCCTAACCTAATTTTCTCATGCATGGTATCTGTGGAAAGCTTGACAGGGCTGAATGTTGTTTTTAAGGTTAACTTGTATCCTCTGCTGACAACCTGCTTTGATAAGCAAAGGCGATTCGTCAGCCTTTGGGAAGAGATAAATCATGAAGGAAAAGGGAGCTCTGGTGAGATCTTTTTACACAGAACCTCTAACAACAGCTGGGCCTGTATTTGTGGCTGGTGCGGATAACATTCAGGTTTCACTCAGCATCTACAACATTTTGGGCAGTTCCAGTTCAGCCCTTTTGAGTCTATGCTATCTCACTGAACTAACACATATAATCCATGTGGCCCCACATGTCAAGATCTAATTCTCTATGGACATAAGAAGACTGATGTCACAGTCATTTGAAAAGAAACCACTGAGCTCACCAGACAGACCTGCTTTGCAGAGAAAATGTAATTGCCTTTGGAAAGAAAGCTGACTAGGGAATCATGCAGATTCCCAGAGAAGTGTAAGCTAGCTGTGGACAGGCAGACATCAAAAGTATCTACAGAGAATCTTCTAGAAGGAGGAAACATCCAGTCAATACTCAGAAGTCCTTGAGGAGGGGTTGGGACTGGAGAGGTTGCTTCAGAGCTCATGAGTAAGTGGGGCTCAGCCTGGTCCCCCGTGCCCAGGCTGCTGCCTTTGCCTCCCCTGGCCTCACTGATAAGACAGAGTAACTCCTGTCTTCTGTAATTCTGATTACTAGTCAAAACGTGCCACTTAATAGCCATGTGCCCTTGGGCAAGAAACTTTCCTCTCTGTGTCTTAGTTTCCTTACATGGAAGTGATGCCCTACCCAACAAAAAAAAACACAGGCACGAGGATTAATGAGATTGCGTCATAAAACTCTTGGCACAGGGACTACTTAGTTAACGGTTGCCATGACCAGCAGTGTCAATACAGCCTCCCACTCACAATTCTAACAATCATGACTATTTCTGTCCTAGCCGATCCTCCAGAAATGTTTCCGAAGGAAATGGATGGGAGTGGTAGCGCCTTTCCGTATCCCCAGCACTCAGCAGCCGAAGACCGAACAATCACAAATGCAAGGCCGTCCAAGGCTACATAATAAGACTGTGTCTCTAAAGGGACAGATGAAGCTGTTCAGTAGTAGAGCACTTGCATGGCATGCCTGAGACCCTAAGTTTGACATTAGTAACACATGAAGAAAAGAAAATGAGAATGAAGGGAAAATGGAGGAGGAGGAAAATGAAGAGGAGAAGAAGGAAAAGGAGGAGAAGAAGGAGGAGAAGTAGGAGGAGGAGGAGGAAGAAGAAAAGTCTAGTATGTACTAAGTCACTATACACTCCCACAGGTCCAGGTATGAAACAGTGCTAGATAGCAGCTCATGTACACACAGAGCAGGCAGGAGATGTAGTCTTAGACTATATCCTGGGAGTTTCTGCTGCCTGCCTTGGGATGATAGCACCCAGGTGTGATGTGAAGGTTTGATACCATGTGGTCAGTCAGTGGTTTTTATGGAGAGGCACAAAAATGATATTGTTGGACTCCTGGAGCCACATAATGTTCTGGGACATCTAGAACTGTTGATGTCACAAGGCACCCAGGAACTGTGCTGCTATAGTTTAGATATGGTTTGTCTCTAAAGACGTTGGAAACTTTGCCATCCATGTAATGTTTTTGGAAGGTGCTGGGACCTTTGAGAAGTGAAGTGTAGTGGTGATTAGGTCATGATAATACTTATGAGGGATTATTTCCAGAGTAAATTAGCCCTAGGACAACACCTTGTATAGCAGAAGGAGCCTGCCCCCTCCTCTGCGTTCTAATGTGCTATCTCCCTTTTTCTCACTGTGACCCCACAAGATACTATCTGCCATGTTGTAAGACAGCCACAGCCCCACACCAGATACTAGCACTGCATTGTTTATACTTTCCAAGCACGGAAACCATGACCCAAATAGACCTATTTTCTTCATAAATACCCAGAATCAGGTATTTTGTTATAGACAAACAATGGGCTAAGACCACTTTTCTTTGGTTTTGGGGATTTGTTTTGTTTTTTATTGTCTTGTTTTTGTTTTTAGAGACAGGGTTTCTCTGTATAGCCTTGGCTGTCCTGGACTCACTTTGTAGACCAGGATGGCCTCGAACTCCCAATGATCAGCTTGCTTCTGCCCCCCTGGGTGCTGGGATTAAAGGCACACCCTACTCCACCTGGCAAAGATCACTTTTCTTCTTAGCAGGTCCCTTCACAGCTTCAAAGCACGGAGCTTCTTTGTTGGGGTCTAGAAAAAGAAGCTGTAGATGTGCCGCATTTGTGACTCTCAGGCTCACTGGGAAGCATTAGCTCTGGCCTTTGAGGCCCAAATGTGCTACCTATGCTTTGGCTACAGGCAAAAGTTAGAGTTGGGCCTCTGCTTACAGCCAGCTGGAAGCACTCAGAGCTGTTGGCAAAGCACAGGGGTTTTGCAACGGATGTTTATGGCGCTCTGCGTGCACCCTGGTGGCAAGACTCAGTCACACCCTATTCTCGAGAGTCTAGTCTTGCTGAGTCCTCCTGGCCGTTTCCCAGAAGCTGGATTTTTGATGTGTGAAGAACAGAACCCTGAGATATAGAACAGATAGCACTGAATTCTCTTCTTCTTCCTGGATCGCTTATGCTCTGTGACTTGCGGGGAGTACCTTGACTTTCCTGTGCCCTTAGTTTTTTGTTTTGTTTTGTCTCCTGTGACAGTACAGTGAGGGACGCCAGGCTCATCTGCACATCTGAGGGTAGTCAGAGCAGCGTAGGAAGGACAACTGCACAGTATGGGCTCCACTGGGTGCTTATTGTATGGATGAATGAAGAACACATGTGCTTGATGCTCCACAAAGAACGAGCTGAATGAACTGGGTTCTCTTCATTCTCAAAATAAGCCTGGTTGCTTTTTAATGTTTCTTTTCTTGGAAATAAAACATGGCTTTCTTTGTCTCATACGCCAATCTCTTGGAAAGTGGAAAGGGAATTAGGAAAGACTTCAGGAGGAGAAGGGACAAACCGAAAGGTCAGGGACACAGTTGCTCTGCACCCCGGCGGATGGAGATAGCCTACAGATGACACACCCCTCGGGTACAGGCAGCTAAGGTGAGGTCTATGTACATTAATGGTGGGGATGTGAGATGTGGGGAGTGGCATGGGCACAGAGTCTGCTCCTGGGTAGGAAGGTGGAGAATTATCCTTATCAATTAAATATCTCTACCATGATGGGATTCTCCAAGACACAAACAAGATTGGAACTTCTCTGCCAGACGCCAGAGTGCAAAGACTAAGCTGAGATGTGTCAGAGGAACTTGGCATGTGGTCCAGCTTGTGACCCGCTGGGTCACAGCCCTTGATCTCCAGCTGACTCTGCTAATCCACCTGTCATGTGTGTTTCTCATCTCTGGGCTAGTTTGTCAAATATTATTTCACCAGTGGCTACATTTCATCATCCAGTTTCCCTTCCCATAACAGCTCTGGATTGCATCTGGGCTCAGTCTGAAACTCTGAATCACGCTTTCATGCCCCACCTTAGTCTTGCATGGAAAGAGTGCCAGCCTACCACAGAAGCACAAATGTGTTCTTCTGAGCACCCTGGTATACCTCGCTCTCTTTTTTAGTTCTTTCTAGAAAGTAAAAGTTGGAAAGTGACCTGGACCTGGGAGAACATAGCAATGTTTCAAGGCCACCCTTGTAACATAAGTGCCCACCCCTGGGCGCTTCCTTTTTCTACATTTTCGTCTCAAATCCATGCCTTCAAGATGAGACCTGTGGTCCCCACTCTTCATGACAACTTCTAGACATGGCTTGTTTCTTCTAGATGAAGGCAATTGTTGGCTTCCAGCTTGGTCCAACTCTTCATCATTTAGTGTTTGACCCATACCCACACTGTGGTTTTTTTTTTTTTTTAACATTTGGACCAGTTGATCACCCTTAATTGTAGAATTTTAAATAAAAATGAAGCTTTCTTTATCTTTTAGAAAATCACCATCTAACACCCACTCATGACCACCGTCAGCCTCACTGGTGTAACAAATGGCTACATGTAGTCCCTATCCCTGACATGGTAGATCTGCAGCTGGAGTTGCCTGGGATCCATCTTGGATCTGGGTTCATTTCCTTTGGTATAAACCAGGCAGTGGAGAATCCTACATATAACCTCTCATGAATTCTGGTGCCTTTCAGATGAATTCCTTTTTTCACACTTTGTATGAGAAGCTCAGTTGTGTACCAGTTGCCAGTGAGTTTCAGCAGATGTTAGCGGATCCCTCTCTCCAGGTGAAGAACCTTGACAGGTCTGAGTTTTCCTGGCATGTCTATCCTCTGGCCAACCCCTGACTCAGGAGGGACACATTGAACAGGCTGTTTGTGTGGTTAGAGGAAAAACTCTGTGCTCTGGGAAGGTCCCACTGGCCCTAGACAAGACAGAAAGAATGCTCAATTTGCCCACCATGGAGGTCTTCTGGGGGCTGTTTTGTAAGCTGATGTGTTCAGTTGAGCCATCTGGAAGTAGAGTACAAAAAGAGAGAAGGCACCTGAATATTCCAAGACTCCCAGGACCTGTGGAAGGACCCAGACACGTGATCAGTGTTTCTGAGACATCTCCTATGAAGTGATCATATTTTCACTGCTTGAGCAGCTTATGCTTAGGTTGTTACTTATGCTCTCAATCTCTAGACTTCTAAGTCCTAAAAGTCCCACTTTGTGGGACAAGAAGTGACTCCAAAGCATCTGAAGTCCTTCCAGGGCCTATAGGTATGTGGTCAGTTTATAGTCAAATCTTCACACAGTTTTTGGAGTCAAACTGTCCCGTCTGTAATTCACCCATCCATGGTAGAGAACAGAAAAAGGCTTTCCAGGCAGTTGCTTTTTGGTGAAAGAGTAACTTCCCTTCCAGGCACCAACTGAGGGGGAAGAGGGAAGTGGCTGCTTACACTGACACAAAGTCCAAGTGATGCCTTGAAGCATTCAAAAAGCACATCTCTGGGAAGGCTGGGTGGTGATGTTGTTTTCTGGAGTGTTCATGATCTACAGCTTGGGGTACAGTGGCAGTGGAGGACACAGACAAGCTCATGGACAGATGCACCTGAGCTGGCCAAGATCTGTAATTCACACCCACTCACTTGCAGCCATCACCTTCTCTTTTCCCACAGGAATGAGAAGGGTGGTATGCAGCAGAGTGAGATAGTCGGCCTGTCCAGGCCTCAACATGCCATAGCTGTTGCAAGCTTACGGAGAGCATCCTCTGCCTGCTCAGGATGAAACTCGGTATTGTCACATCAGACAAGGCAGTTTCACAAGGTTCCCTGAGACAGGCAAAGCCGGATATCTAGGCTTCCCATGCTGCACCTGTATGACTCAGTGAAAGGGTGAGGCGTTTCTTTCAGCTTTCTCTTCTTTTCCTTTTTTGCATCAGGGGTGATTTGGGTGTGTTAATAAGTCATCTCTGGATACAAAGAAAGTTATATTCTTAAATGATGTCCAATGTCTAGGAGTAGGGTTCCACTGAATTCAGTAAAGCAAATGAATTTCTACTCAACTGCAAGTTTGAAGTCATGGAGATAACTGCCCTATGGAAAAATGCACAGCCAGGCCAGGAAAGTATAACTTAGCATGTTAAAAAAAAACCAAACATGAAATGATGTAAATGGCAGTTTGAGTATAGTCCTACTGGGGTTGGAGCTTACTATTAACTTCATTTCCTGTATTGCACAACCTGAGATCTCTTTCTTTCTCTCTCTCTCATACACACACATGCATTGTATATATGTATATTTGTACAAAGTAAGGTATGTGTATATATGTTATTATAAAAATAAGGAGTGCTATTATTACATTTCTACATAGATGTCCTTTCATCATACTTAGCCCTCTTTTACCCTTTCTTATCCCCATTCCCTCTTCTGTGTCCCTGACCATCTTCCATATGAGAGCAAGCACAAGCTATTTGTCTTCCTGACCCTCATTTATTTTGTTCACATTGATAATCTCCAGTTCCATTTGTTTTCCTGAAAATGACTTGATTCATTTGCCATGGCTGAATAAAACTCCATTGTGTGTGTATAGCCCATTTTATCTACTCTCCCATTGGTGGTATCAAGGCAGATCCCATAACCTGATTACTATGAACATTGCAGCAGTGAATGTAGTGAAGTAGATATTATGATTATGAGAGACACAGAAGAAGCAGAAGGTATTTGACCCCAAGTCCAGGCTCCAAAGGCCTTCCTCCTTCAGTCCATCCCTGTTCTCCAACTGTGTGCTTACAAGTACTGTCTTCTCGCCATCTCATTCCAATATGCACTCTCTTTTTGATGTCTTCAGTGTCTTAAAGCTCTTTCACATAGGCTCCTGATCCCCACAGGCCCTGGCAATCTGCAGTTACTACTTGATCCTCAGACATACCTCTCTAGTTCTCTTGTTTGTGGATGCTTGGTAAGTGACATGCCCTAGGTTTCTTCTCCCTTTTCTGATGTTGGGCCTGTCTGCTTCATATCCCATTTATTCTATATAGTTTCACTCACTCCCCAAACCTTCCAGATTTGTGGCTTTTCTATCCATGTCACAGTCTTTTTAGCTCCAAATCAGAGCTCCCAGCTGCCTTCTCTTACTCCTCTCAGGTTACACAGTCACTAAGACCAAACCCACCCTCAACCCAGTGACATACTAAGTGTAGGAGATGCTCTGTCCTCCCATTGCCCCATGCCTCCAAGGCTCTATCTTTCACCCAGACAAAACAGTCTTCACTCTACCATCACTTCACTTCACTCTTGATCATTTGCCCAGCACAATGTAGTCGCTGGAACATTCTGACTGCTCAGCACACATTCAAGAAACTCCCTCGTCAAAACTGGCTTTGCCTGCCATGGGTACGGAAGGGATTCTCACAAGCTCGAGTGTGGCAAGCATGGTTCTTGCAGGCCTTGCCCCTCTGGTTCTAAAAAGAATGTATTCCAGCTGGGTGTGGTGGTGCACCCCTTTAATCCTGGCACTCAGTGAGGCAGAGGCAGGCAGATCTGTGTGAGTTGAAAGCCAGCCTCGTCTACAAAGCAAGTTCAGGACAGCCAAGGCTACACAGAGACACCCTGTCTTGAAAAAAAAATAAAAGAATATATTCCTATTGTGTGTTCTTCTGGACGGCTGTGTGCTTTGTAGGAGGCAGGGTTCTGGGGCTGAAATCAGGACTTCCTGGATGTCATAGTTTCTATCTGAAATGTCTCCAGCACACTCATGTCCTCGGTTGTGGTACTGTTTGGGGAGACTGTATAATCACCTTATCACCCAGTGAGGCCTGGAAGGTTAGTTACTAAGAGCGGGCCTTTGAAGGGTATCTAGCTTCTAGAGCTCTCTCTTTCTTTCTCTCTCTAGCTCTCTCCCTCTCTCTTTTTCTCTCTCTCTGTGGTCTGCTATTATATGACTACTCTGGTTTGCCCCACAGCTTCAGGGACTGACGTAACTGGTGTGAGCAGCAAGGGAATGAAGAAAGAATGGACATACATACACATGGGCAAAGGAAATCTGGAATTGCATAGTTTGATCCTTCTGATGGAGAAGCTGCAGCACCCAGAAAGTACAACATGTTTATTATATACAGTTGAACAGGAATGTGAGGCTACTGCATATAGCTGAATCAAGGCAGTGAGATTTATGGTTGAACAAGGAAGCAAATTTAACTAATCTCAGTAGGACCATCTCTGTAGGAGAGCAGTCTTCAGGAAATAACATCCAAGAGAAGAAAGCTACAGTGGACATTTTCTTCACACAGTGTTGACATTTGCACTCTGGCCATCCCTCTGAGCCTCACCCGGGGATGGCTTTGCCATTCCCATGGGGCTAAGGTATTGGTCCTTGACATGACCATGACCATGTCAACAACACACAGTCACTGAGTATTTCACACTCACTCTCTACACAGGTACACAGAAACTCACTTTCCCGTTTCATTCTTTCTACCAAACTGCACAGTAGGTGCTCCCACACCAGTTTGTTGAGGTGTGTATCAGCAGTCTTTTCTACATAGGCAGGTCTTCCAATACCATTCCCAAGGGTTTGCTACTGCTGAAAACACAGACGAGGGAGAACAGGAGTAACAGAGAAACTAAAGATGATAGTAGAGGAGCCAGGAGTAGTTAAGGTGATAGAGGTGATGATTGATGATGGACTCCTCATAAGTGATAGGAGAGCCAGAGGTGATGAAAGAGCCAGGGATGGTGACGAAGCCATGAATAATGGAGGAGCCAGAGTGATAAGAGAGGCAAGGGTGATGATAGAGCTGTGAGTGATTGAGGATCTAGGGAGTGAAAATGGAGCTATGAGTGATAGAGGAACCAAGAGTGTTGAAGGGATCAGATGATAAAGAAGGAGCATGAATGACAGCTGAGCCAGGCTGAGGGAGGAGCCAGGGTGGTGGCAGTGGAGCCGTGTGTGATGTAGAGCCATAAGAGACAGAGTATCCGGGAGTGATGGGAAACCAGGATTCTGAGTTTGAGCTGGGAATAGGAGAATGGGAACATGGATGAGAATTTACCAACAGCATCTCACTATGCATTTTTTTTTTTTTACCTTGAAGAGTCACTTGCCATGGAGCTTGTCAGAGAAAGGAATGTATAGCCAACATCTGTTGTTCCCTGGGGTCAGATTCTTGTGTATTAATTCTATCTACACATAAAACCCTGTAAGTCTTAGCAATTTTAGTCCTTATAGCCCAAACTAGAAACCAACAAATGTCCTTAACCAAATTAATAGTAAAATAAGCTGTGGACCACTCATATCACGGAATACTATTCAGTAACACCATAATGAGCTATTGACACATGTATCAAGGTAGCAGAATCTCTAGGGAACCATGCCAAATAAAACCGACACAAAGATTATATACATTGTGTGTCCATTTACACAATGATCTTGAAATGATAACATTATAGCAATGGTAACCACATACATGGTTACCAACAGGTGTGAGGAAAGGGAGCAACTTGGCATGCCTTGACTAGGCAACAGAAGACATCACTGGGAAAAGTTTGGGAGGATTGATTACATTAATTGATATGGGAAGGCCCATCTTAATTGTGTGCAGAACCATTGCCTAGGTAGGAAATAGGGGCTTATATAAAGAGGAAAAGGCAAAATGAGCACTAGTATGCCGGTGTTGATTTGCTCTCTGCTTCCTGTCTGTGGTTCTGAGGTGACAAGCTGCTTCAACCTTGACCTTCCCACTACCATGTATTCTGTATTCCGAAACTGTAAGTCAGAATAGTCTCTTTCACCCTTCACTTGCCTTTGTTAGAGCAAAGGCAGCCATAGAAAATGTAACCAAGACAAGTGGTGACCCGGTTTGTGCATAGCTGCCATCACATGAAGCAAAATGATTCACTGAGGAAAATTGGATCAAATCATCTCTGCCGCTGTGAGAAAATGTTTATCCATTAGCACAATGGCTGTTGTTCCACAGGTATTGTCTTCTCAAAAGTTCTACTCAAACAGGATCACACTCCAGAAACAACTCAACCATCACCTTAGCATCAGGAATGGAAACATTTCCTAGAAGAAGCAGACAGTAAACATCTTCCACTTGGTGCCTTTTCAGTCCTTATTGTAACTATTTTCCCCAGTAACTTAAAGTACACATAGATATTATGTAAAGAAATACTCGTCGATGAGTTCCAATAAAACTTTATTTATTATACACACAGGCACTAGGCTAGATTTTGACTATAGGCTATGGCTTGCAACTCTGTCCTCTCTTACTGCAGTTTTTACAGCACAGCTGTCTCTCTTCATCCCAAGGGGCATGGATAATAACTTAATTATTGTCAGGTTAAAGGGAGCACCTATTTAGGTGAAGACCACACAGGACCCCAGAATATAGACAACCAGCTTAGACACATCACACTGGCCCTTGTCAGGATCCTTAGAACCAAGTTAGAAAAGCTAAGGCAAGTGTGGAGTGTGGAGCTGATGTCGATATGAAGTATACTTGAGTCTTCCCTCTTTTTATGCCCCCGAAGTAAGCAGATCCCAAGTGCTTCTGAATGTTCCAAGTATGAATCTTAAAGGAAAACCATCCATAGAATGTGAAAACAGATCTCCTGGCTCCACAGCATGTGATGAGAATGTTTACCTCCTTTCTCAAGGCTAGAATGGGAGGAGCTGGTGAAAGCTCTCCCTGGGTTACCTTCAGGGGCAAATCCACAAAGAGGGGGAACTTCAGCTCCTCCAGCAAGAATGTGGGTTTACCTTCAACGCTTTCAGTCAAGTTGACTGACCATAGTCTTGCTATGGGGTCAAGCCCAGCCATTGTTTTCAAGCTTCATTCCTTCCAGAGTCTTCTGCCCACCCTATATCTGGTAGAAAGCTCCTGGAGAGACAAACAGTGGGACTTGCTGAGCACATTGAGGACCAAGTTCCTTAGCTGCAGCAGACAAAGACATGGGAAATGACTCAAATGCCAGGAAGGAAGTTAAAAAAAAAAAAAAGAAAGAAAGAAGGAGCTCATTTAAAATAAGAACAAAAACTAATGAAAAGCAGACTAACATGACCAGGAAGACGTGTGACATCAGCATCAAGGATTTTCCTATAAGTGATGCCAACGCCCACTCAGAGGAGAAGAAAGAAAATAGGTTAAATACCACGCTTTGCCCACCCATTGTTTCTTTTGTTGAAATATGACGTGCCTACAAGGCCAAGCCTTTAGGGACCCCTCATGCCTGGCAAATTTACACTAACTAAATTCATTTAACCAGAACAGTTGTCCTGCACCTAACCCCTGCTGTCAAATGAAAATGGTATCCCTCTGTTGTCTGTGCCAGCACCTTTGATGGTCACATCAATGGGTCACAAGTTTACGCTTTTGCATCTGGTGTCTTTATATTACTCCTATGCCTGTAAGATGGGACCACAAGGCTGGATGTGGTTGGAGGTGGCCTGCTTCCTCCCATTGCTGAGTATTCCATGCTGAATAAAACCCACGTTGCTGTGATAAGGTTTATACAATGGATACTGCAGCATTCTGTTGACTGAGATGGAGTCCTCTAGCTCCCTAAGTTCACTCTCCCAACTGAATTTCCTGAGCTGCATTGCAAGAGGCAGGGGGACCTGGTGGGTGAGCATCATGCCCCTAATCCCTTCTTCCAGGTGTGATGTTAGTCCCAGACACCCTGAACATCAGAGATTTTTTTTCCCAGCAAAAGGCAGGCAAGAAAGGTAAGGGATGTTCTTCTCAGCCCCTTTGTCCTACAGAGAGCTAGTTCTGCACCTAGAACCACCGTGTCTTTAAAACTCCCCAGAGTACTCCTTGTTCTCCTCCTTTCAATCCACCATTCACCAGCAGTCAGAAGACTTCTCTCAACCATGGAAATTTGGAATAAAATATCCACATCCTCAAGAAGTAGATGGATGGCTTAAAACCATCAGATCAGTTTTAAATAATCATGGCAAGAAGAATCCAGACCTTCCTATGGGTTCCCAGGGTCACACAGTTAAAAGCAGTGTTATAAGAACCTAGGAACATACCTGACTTAGGTTGGGAGACTCGGCCCTAGGTGAAATGGGAGTGTGTGTAAAACCCCACAGACTCTATTCTGTTGTATGTACTCACTCACAAGGTAAGCCAGTTTGCCCCTCCCCCCCCAGACAACAGTGTATTGGAATGCTTGGTAACAGGGACCCAGGTATGCTAAAAACACAGACAGGAATAGTTTCTTTGTGTCCCATTCTAGCCAGCTCCAGCTCCTAGCCAGAGCTTTGTTTGCATGTTCATCTAGAGAAACCTACGAATAGGTTTCTTGGCTTAGAGGACAAAGAACCCAGACTCCAGGGGCATGGCTTCCATGCACTATGCTCCAGGTGGGGTCCTTCTCCCAGCTCCTACAGCCCATAATTATTACAGAGCAAAGTCCTCTGGTTACTGGTTGTGGCAACTGCTCAGAACTAGCTATTTTTATAAACATTCTCTAAAAGATGACCTAGCTTTACACGCACTTGATTTGAAACCTAGGCGGTTCAGTAGATTCAATGCAACAGTCCCTTCTCCGCAGAGTTCAGGCTCACTCCTTGTGGGGAGAGTTTCAGCTAAGTCTTCCCACAAGTTTCTCTTCCAATACAAACATGTCCATATATGTGCAATCCTGCCCTGGCCTATTCTGTCCCTTGGAAATGTCTTCGAGGGTGTCTGTTATCAGTGACTACAGTGACTACAGCTGGGCACTTTTCCCCCCTAAGTCTGTATGCAGTGACCTCGTCCTTTGCATGGTTTTTGGCCATTCCCTGGAACTGCTTTCTTTAGAGGAGTCTGGGTGAATTGTTTATTTTCCTTTGGGATTTGGGTATTTTTCTTGTGGAAATGTGATGCGTGTTTGTAAGGCAACTGCCTGTGAGATGTGTCTGCATGCTCCCTTCTGTGAACTCTTTTTTCTCAGTTTGTCATTTATCTTTTGAGTTCATTTATGGTATGTTTTTATTTCCAGAGAATTCTATTTTTTTTCTAATTAAATGTATTACCCATGTGCCTTTTGGCTTCACATTTGTGTTTTGTGTAGAAAAGAATTTTATTTCTCAGCCACACACACACTCACACACACATACACGCATACACACACTAAAAAAAGAAAAAGAAAAATGGAGGAGAAAAATCCTTTGTTTTCCTTTAGTACCTCTATAATATTTTTGTTTTATAGTTTGTTGTTATATAGAGTCTACTTTGATTGATGGGCATAGATTACTGATGTAACTTAATTTTATTCTTTTTTAAATTTTTTATTAATTACAATTTATTTACTTTATATCCCAGCTGTAACTCCCTCCCTTATTCCCTCCCAATGCTACCCTCCCCCCTCCCTCTTCTCCTCCTATGCTCCTTCCCCAGTCCACTGATAGGTGAGGACCTCCTCCCCTTCCATCTGACCCTAGCCTATCAGGTATCATCAGGACTGGCTGCATTGTCTTCCTCTGTGGCCTAGTAAGGCTATTTATTTAGTTGTCTAATTAAAGAACAAATTATCTGCACTGTTGATTTTAAATACTGTCTTTATTATAAACTAAATTCTTATTTTATGTTAGGTCTGTTGTTTGGGTCTTTTTATCGACCTGTCTGAATTTTACACACCAAAATGCCAAATTGCTTAGACTTCTTTAAGTGAATTATGTTCCAATGTATCTGAATAGCCCCTTTGTCTAATTTCTATTATCTTTTAACCATGTTTTTCTTTCTTGGTTCCTCCATGAAAATTTCCATACATGAAAATTAATTTATCTACAGATATTCAACTTTCGTTAAGAGTCATATCTCCCCCAAACCTAGCAAATAGCTCAAGATGTGAGGCCCACAACCTCATAGCTCAGCAGTGAGGTGCTCCAGATCACAGCTGACTGGGAACAGGACTTCTTGTCCTTATTAGCATCTCAAGAGAGGATTGGTTGGATTGCCCATGACTAACCCAGGGAAAGAGACAAGTTCATCCCTCTGTGGGCACTGTTTTTTACTGCGTATGAATCACTTTTCCACCCTATAAAACCAAAAACTTGATAGTAAGTGAGCCATATCTCCAAACCCTTACAGGTCAATGTTAATGGGATTTTTGCAAGCTAGCTTAGTAATCAAGGACCAGGTTATTCAGTTCGTAATTTCTTATTTGTTTTCAGTCTATTCAAACCCTAACACTTGCTCCGCTTTAATATCCTTAAACTCTATGTTTCTCCTCCAGTTAAGCACATAAATCACACTTAGGAATGGTAAATGACTGTGGTTCTCAACCTTTCTAATGCTGCTACCCTTTAAAACCCTTTAATATAAAAAACAAAACAAAACAACAACAACAACAAAAAACCCTTTAATATCCTGTGGTGGTTTGAATGAAAATGACCCCCATAGGTTCGTAGGGAGTAGCATGATTAGGAGACACGGCCCTGTTGGAGAAGGTGTGGCCTTGTTGCAGGAAGTGTGTTTCAGTTCACTTCCTGCCGCCTGCCAATCTGGCTGAAGAACTCCCAGCTCCTTCTCCAGCACCACGTCTGCCTGCCCACTGCCATGCTTCCCACCATGATGATAATAGACTAAACCTCTGAAACTGTAAGCCAGCTCCAATTAAATGTTTATTATTATTATTATTATTATTATTATTATTATTATTATTATTATTATTAGAGTTGTCATAGCCATGAAACCCTAGCTAAGACAGTTTCTCATATTGTGGCAACCCCCAACCATAAACTTATTTTTGCTGCTACTTCCTAACTGTAATTTTGCTACTATTATTATCCTAGCGTAAATATTTTTGGAAATAGAGGTTTGCCAAAGACGTTGTGACCCACAAATTGAGATCTGCTGTTATATGACATGGCATGCAACTTACACCCTTGCTACAGGATTGTATGAAAATGAGCCTTGCCTTGCTTGTATTTTTACCAAAAATAAGTTTTATCATGTTGGAGAAACAAATATATTTCTTCTAATTCAACTATTGGTTTGTTTGATTGTTTGCTTTTGGTTTGTTTATTTGTTTTTGAGATGGGGTTTTTACCAGGTTGCTGGACTGGCTTCAAACTCCTTTCCTGCCTCCGTATCCCAAGGTTCTGGGATGTAGATGCTGTTCACTGCACCCAGCTGAATTTTCATGTCGGAAATGAGTTCAGTTTAATGAAATACCTTGCTGACCTCTGTGGAAACCATGGTGTCGCACACCTTTGGCTTAGTAGTAGCTGCTATTATCAGAGTGTCCCATGCCATGTCCCCTCAGTCAGCTACCATGAGTAGAACAGTTAATGGCTTACAGCCACCCCTTCAGAATATTCACCTCAAACAAAGAGGCCCTGGTGATGGGGACAATCCAAGTCACAAAGTTACACATCTGAGACAGACCTGCATACAGACACTGTCAGAAAAATGTTCTTAACCTGAATAATGAAGAAGAGGCTTAGAGCTACGGGAATAACCTGGAAGTAAATCCCCACTGCAAACAGAAAAGTTCCTGGAGCACTTCCTTATAACAGGAAGTGCTTTGTTCTCCTGGAACCCTTTTGCAGCTTTGATGAAAGGTTCTGTTCTAACTGCAAGGTGAACAGTTGCAACCAAGTTCCATGGCAGAGTTGGGTAGAAATGTTTTCTAATACCTTTTGTTAGAGTCAAAGTTGATAAGCACCCTGATTACACAGATGAGGTGTCCTGTTTCCTCTATGCACCTCCCCAAGGATCAAGGCGGCTACAGATGTGTTCATTTTTAGGCTACAGTGCAAGCCTCGAAAGTCCTTGAATCTCTGATCCGATCGGCACTGGCAAGATAGACGGGTTCTTTCCTAACAGGGCACCCTCCTCTGTGCGTTAGCCCTTGAGTGTACACATTGAACCAGGCAAGGACACAGCCCACTGTGGGTGCACGTGAGTACACACGTGTGAGTACTAGAAGAGAGGGTCTGCATGTTCATTTGTGTGAATAAAATCCCTGGAAGAGCAAGACAGAAGGTAGCAAGAGCAAGGAGACCAGCTTTGAGTAGAGGTTCAGCACTAGCTCTTACCACACTGCCTCCCCTTATCAGTCCCATTCAGTAGGGAGCATGGAGACTTCTCCCTCAAACCAGCTCTGTTGTCTTTACAATGGTAATGACGTTTTAGGAGTATTAATGCTTGCTTTACTGTGTACAGCTTCCTTTTTTTTCTTTTTTTTTATTCTTGAAGCGGAGGAGACGGCTCAATCAATAAAGTATCATACAAAGACTAGAGCTTGACTTCAATCGCACACATTGGCTAACCCCTGTAATCCTGGCACTGGGGAGGTGGGGAGTTTGCTGGCCGCTGAATCTAGATAAACTGGCAAGCTCCAAATTTAGGCAGAGACAGACAAGATAGAAAGCAACCGAGGAAGCTATCTGACACTGAATTCTGTCACCCACAATTGTGCACACGCACTTACATGTACACATACACACACACACACACACATGCACACATTTCTTTATTTTCTAGAGATTTTCTGAGACGTTAGCAAATAAATTATCTTGTTTGGACACAAGTGAAATGAGGTTGTTTACACAATAAGCTATTGACATAGGTCCATGAGTACATGGAGACCACTAAATTACTAATTATTGCTATAGTCTTCTCTTGATTTCTACGTGTTAGAAAATATCCACCATAAAAGTTTCCAACTGAAAAAGGAAAAAAAAGCTGATAAAGTCCTGTCGTAAGTGTCCAGAGTCTAAGGACTCCATCCTTTAAGATCCCATGAAAACTTATATAAACATGCAAATTAGTGGCAAGCTCAAAGTTGCTGTGAGGAACAAACCTTTTGCAGCCAAGTTGGATGGGACACATTCAGAACCTGATACAGGGAACAATGGAATAATGGCCTTCGTGCGGAATTAAGCAATAATTATAAAACAGATTCTCTCTCCTCAGACTGACTGGGGTCTCTTCCTTTATCACTGTGACTTTTACAGCAGCCCACAGAATAGCAGCACATCACTGTAAAATCTCCCTTCAGGATAGAGGGAGTTTCTGCTGAAGCGAAGTGTTTTGGAAAAGTTGTTTGGCCTCATGAGCCGAGTGCTGACTCTCATGCTTCAGGCTTTGTCAGTTCCCAGTGGGTAGAAACTGTCATAGACATGAATGAGCTGTTGTGGGGTAAACTCAGGGTCCCTGGATTGACAGAAAACAACAACAACAACAACAACAGCAACAACAAAGAAGCTCTATATGGGTTTTCTCAACAGCCATTGATGGACGGTGACTGGCCTTGCAACTGGTGATTGACAGCAATGTCCCTGGGCGAGTGTTACTTACACTTAGCTTTTCTGGTTTTTCTGACCCTTCCGCTATTTTCCCCTCCAATGTTCACCAGGCCTTGTGATGTCCTCTGCCATATGACTAGACCCCCCAGGATGCTCAGCTCCAGCATTGTTTCTTTCTCCCTGGGAAACTGCTGAGGCGCACTCAGCAGGGCGGAAAAGTGCTTGTGATGAGAACCAGATCTCCCACCGAGAACAGCAGTAAGACCAGCAATGACTAATTTGATTAGCAACTTATCAGGTTTTTAAACATTCATAACAACTATGGGAGGGGGTCCCAGTGGTTAGGTCAATCCTCTTCAAAGATGAGGTACTGCTGTAAGGAGAAACTTTCCTGGGACAAGGTCATGGTCTGGTGTGATTTGAATCCCAAGCCTTTGACTCTGCTCCAACTCTTGATACAGAAGGTCTAGCCTCATAGGACAGGCATTCAGAGGCTGGGGACAAAACCAAAATGTTCCCCGTACTTCTGGGTGCCAAGCAAGCATCTTGACAAGGTTGGCTCTAATGCACAAGTTCTTCTACTGTGAAAAATATGAGGGACAGACAAGTACCTGGCATCATAAGGTGCAGTGAAGACCTATCTGATCACTAAGCACAGAGCATGGAGTGAGGAGGGATGAGCAGCCCGGGGGCCATTCACACTCCCCAAAGCCACACTCACCTGGTGCAATACTTCCCATTCCTAAAGCTCAAATTTTCTACCATTAAAAATCTCTAAAGTGTAAAATCCCCAAAACCACAATTCTAAAGCATTAATAATCCCACATATTGAAATTCCAAAATTTGAAATCCATCAAACTGCTAGTCCTATGGAGGAGGAGAGTTCTGAAAGCCATACAGCAACAGCAAAACCTCCCCTTCAGAAACGCATCACTATCTCACTGGTACATTCCTTCCAGCTAATAAAATTCCAAGAGCATCATAGGATCTAAAGCCACATCTGCCTGGAGAAGCCAGCAAAGCCACCGGCTGCTTGGAAGCGGTCACATGCTTGGTAGGGCAGGATGTCACTTAGAACACACTTCACCAAGACAGTACCTGTTGTTCCTGTGGCAGGAATGGTGGACTTGCAGATGACACAGAAGACAGGGACCTTTGATAGCAAATGAGGAGCCTGCCAAAATCTGACGGCATTTCTACTGTGGCCCAGGCTGTTGCTCTCCCAACGTCCCTCTCAGGTTGCCATGGAAACTGAGACATTTGGTGATTACAACATTTTGCATTTGTAATCTATTGAGATTGCGATTAACTGAATGTTAGATTTTAGGGGATTTTGATCTTTTGACATCAATGCTTATAATTATGGTGTTCAAGACTGTGCTGTATACTTCTGGAGTATGACCCAAACCAGAGCAGCCCACCATCCTACAATATTCCCACCATACAGTTATCATAGGCCCAATAGAACTCAACAGCACATATTATAGAATCAAGGAAATCTATCAAGATGTCATACATACAAAGATATTTGGTTTTGTTTTCAGGTTAGGAGTTTACATGGTTTATTTTGTAGCAATGACTGTATTTATTATTAGTAGTAGTAGTATTAATTGTGTAATAATGACTGAAAAGTTTTCTGACAACTATAATCAACATGTGCAGCCCAGCATGACAGTGAACACAAGGGCCCTAGCCCTAGGAGTAATGGGGCACAAAGGGGTTCCTATGACAGTGAGAGACAGGGCTCAGTCACTGGATGTGACTGGCACTGGGAAGACATACCTGTAAGGAGACACGTATAATCAGAAAACACAGACCCCTGAAAATGCTTGGCAATGATCAAGTCTAACAGACAGTGGGAGCACAGCTTCAGTTCAGCCAGCAGGCTACAGATTAAGCCCTAAAATGGAAGCCCAGGGTTGTCTTTGGCAGGACCAAGATAGAATTTCAGGAAATGTGTCAGATCACTCCTTTTATTAGATTCAAGGTCCAGGAAATAGTGTCGGCCTTACTGTGCAGCTGTTGATCTCATTACACAAAGGATCCTCCCAGGTAGTCAGTGGGAGACTAGCCAGTTGTCAGGCTGTGAGTCACTGCTGGTTGCCTAGGAGATATGGTGCTTTGCTCCAAGCTGTCCTGTACGGATGGGCATTAGTTATCTTAGAGCTATGTTCTTGCTTTCTATATTTTTTTCTTGCTGTAAATATCACATGTCAAAAACCCACTTTCAGAAACGCAGTTAGGTTAGGGCTCAGCAATGCTGAGTTTTGGGGAAGGCTCTTAATTTAGAAACCTTAGAGGACTGGATATATGGCTCAGTTGTAGAACTTGTGTCTAATGTGTTCATATATGAATGCCCCACGGTCTAGCCTCAACACTCAGAAAAGAGAAATGCAGGGAATAAGAGAATAACCCTACTTCTGCTCTTAGCCTGGACTCCCAAATTTTATGCAGATAAGGGGTGAAGAGATGGCCGCATGGTTAAGAGCACTTGCCTTGCCGTTCTTGTAGAGGGCCTGGCCTCGGTTCCCAGCACCCACGTGGCAGCTCATAAACATCTGTAACTCCAGTTGCAGGGGATCCAATGCCCTCTTCTAATCTCTGAGGGCATCAACATGCAGGTCGAGCACACACAGATACGCAGGCAAAACATTAATACACATAAATTTTAAAAAGCTAATTATACAGTGTAGGTATTTAATGATTCACCGTCATAAGAATAAAAAAATGGCAGGAAGTGAATACCTTTTTAAAGTACTGCACTGAGGTATATTAACCCGGCCTCACCTACAGCATCTGTTTTTGACCCAGAACAAGTTCAGTGTCTCTCCCAGGACTACAGTTTCATTATCTTGATTCAATGATATCTGTATCACTTCAAAACTGTTTAGGGCTACAAAGCAGAAACACTACTGGGGCACTTAGCTTCGTGGTGACTTAGTTTAGCCAGGTGATTTGGAGAACCTCCATCTCCCTGAGGCTGCAGGCAGATAATCTGTAGACATTTAGGTTCAGGCTGAATGTTGAGGGCACAGGTACTCGCAGTGTGTGTGCAGAATTCAGAATGAGAAGGTCTCTTTCAAGCCCAGGGGAACAAGGAAATCCCCATTTTCTCCCAGATGTTAGGGAATGTGGGCTTCCTGCCCTGCAGCTGTTCAGCGAGGTATCCAGGAAGTAAAACAAACCCACTTCCACCCAGGGTTCCTGCTGCTGTGTAGCTGCAGTGCTTCATGAATGATTCAAACTCAATTCAAATTAAGATTTGGTTTAAAGAAAAGTGCCTGGAGAGCTTTGGATAACTCTTTAAGGCATTTAATTAAGTGTCTTCTGGGGATACAGGGAGGACAAATGAGATGGGCAGGGACTTCTGCTTTCATAAAATGTTCTTCAGCATTCCCTGAAGCCCCAGGCAGTAGCCTGAGTGTTTCACACCTATGTCTGCGTGGTCAGCATTCCTGATCCAGACTCTCAGGCTGGGGTCATTGGGGGTAAGGAAAGGCTTAAAGAGACCAGACCAGGCAGGCACTGGTAAGTCTTTTCTATCAGAGACCACAACGGAGTTGAGCCTTGTCTACTTATGTTTCTGGTGTGATTATAATGCCTCTGGCTTTCATTAGTCCTCAATATTCAACATGAGGAACAATATACTACTTTGGGACATCTAGGAGATGGTGACAGCTGAAGTCATGTGACAGGAAACACAAGGTGGTCAATACATTATTTGGGGTAGGACAGTGTGCCAGAGATTTAACCCAGGGCCTTGTCCATACTAAGCACGTTCTCTACTCCTGATCTGCACGCAGAGCCCCTGCTGTGTTACTTTCCAACTGAAAAGTGATTTGCATTTCCCGAATGGCTAATGACGTTGAGCATTTCTTTAAGTGTTTCTCTGCCATTCGATATTCCTCTACAAAGAATTCTCTGTTTAGCTCTGTTCCCCATTTTTTAAGTGGATTACTTGGATTGCTGTTTTTCAGCTTCTTTAGTTCTTTATATATACTGGATATTAGCCCTCTGTCAGATAAAGGGTTGGTGAAGATTCTTTCCCAGTCTGTAGGCAGTCGTTTTGTTTTGATGATGGTGTCCTTTGCTTTACAGAAGCTTTTCAGTTTCATGAGGTCCCATTTATTGATTGTTGCTCTTAGAGCCTGTGCTGTTGGTGTTCTGTTCAGGAAGTTGTCTCCTGTGCCAATGAGTTCAAGGGTATTCCCCACTTTTTCTTCTAATCGATTTAGTGTGTATGGTTTTATGTTGAGGTCTTTGATCCACTTGGACTTCAGCTTTGTGCATGGTGATAAGTATGGATCTATTTTCATTTTTCTATATGTAGACATCCAGTTAGACCAGCACAATTTGTTGAAGATGGCTATCTTTTTTCCATTGTATGGTTTTGGCATCTTTGTCAAAGATCAGGTGTCCATAGATGTGTGGGTTTATTTCTGGGTCCTCTGTTCGGTTCCATTGATCCACCATTCTGTTTCTATGCCAGTACCCTGAAGTTTTTATAACTGTTGCTCTATAGTACAGCTTAATATCAGGGATGGAGATACCTCTAGAAGATCTTTTATTGTAGAGAATTGTTTTAGCAATTTTGGGTTTCTTATTATTCCATATGAATGTGAGAATTTTTCTTTCCACCCTGAGATTTCACCTTACACCCATCAGAATGGCCAAGATGAAAAACTCAAGTGACAACACATGCTGGAGAGGCTGTGGAGAAAGGGGAACCCTCCTCCACTGCTTGTGGGAATGTAAACTTGTACAACCACTCTGAAAATCAATCTGGCGCTTTCTCAGACAACTAGGAATAGCACTTCCTTAAGATCCGGCCATACCACTCCTAGGCATATATCCAAAAGAGGCTCAAGTACACAATAAAGACATTTGCTCAACCATGTTTGTAGCAGCTTTATTTGTAATATCCAGAAGCTAGAAACAGCCCAGATGCCCCTCAACTGAAGAATGGATGCAGAAATTGTGGTACATCTACACAATGGAGTATTACTCTGCAATGAAAAATAAGGAAATCATGAAATTTTCAGGTAAATGGTGGGACCTAGAAAGGATCATCCTGAGTGAGCTGTCCCAGAAGCAGAAAGACGCACACGGTATATACTCACTCATATAGACATATAACATAGGATAAACCTACTAAAACCCTGAACATCTAAAGAAACTAATCAAGAGAGTGGACCCTGACTAAAACACTCAATCCCCATCCCGAAAGGCAAAGAGGATATACATCAGAAGAAGAAGAAAATAGGAAACAACCTAGGAACCTGCCACAGAGGGCCTCTGAAAGGCTCTGCCCTACAGACTATCAAAGCAGACACTGAGACTTAAGACCAACTGATGGGCAAAGTGCATGGAATCTTAAGTAAGAAGTGGGAAATAGTAAGATCTGGAGAGGACAGGAACCCCACAAGGAGAGCAACAGAACCAGAAAATTTGAACACAGGGGTCTCCCCAGGGACTCATATTCCAACCAAGGAACATGCATGGAGATAACCTAGAACCCCTGCACAGATGTAGTCCATGACAGTGTAGTATCCAAGTGGGTTCCATAGTAATGGGAAGAGGGACTGCCTCTGACATAATCTGATTGGCCTGCTCTTTGATCACCTCCCCCTGAGGGGGGGAGCAGCCCTACCAGGCCACAGAAGATGACAATGCAGCCATTCCTGATGGGATCTGATAGACTAAGATCAGAAGGAAGGAGAGGAGGACCTCCCTTATCAGTGGACTTGGGAGGGGCAAGCGAGAAGGAGGGGGAGGGAGGGTAGGGCTGGGAGGGGAAGAGGGAGGGGCTTATGGGGGCATACAAAGTGAATAAACTGTAATTAATAAAAAAAAAAAAAGAAAAGTGAGACAGACTTTTTAGTATTTGATTTCTACCCAGGCTACATATGAAGGAATGTCTTAGATAGTGCAAGCCAGTCAGATGTCTTCTAAAGCACAGGTTCAAACTAATACAACATGTTAAAGTCTACAAGCCACGTGAGCCCTTTTGTGGACAGCATTTCCACTGCTCCAGCCATATTCTGTTCCCAGGCTTTGACCCCTTATTTCATAAGAGCAAAGTAATCAGATTGAGAAAGGTTAAATGACTTGACCTAGCTGAAGGAATCATCCAGTCAGCTGCGATGCCAAGCTAGAATATGAAGTTTACATGTATGCTCATGTCTTGTTCATGTGTGTGTGTGTGTGTCCATCTGCATATTTTGATTTTATTCTGATAACTACTCTAGAGGTAATTCATCCTAAAACAATTATCTTAATTAGAATACCTGTTTATCATTAATATCATGGAGCTATGGAAACAAAATCAAAGTGTTATAGGAATCCAACAATAATAATACAGTTAACCGTCGTGCAGCCGCAGAATGATGAATTGGGCATAACTGTGTTATCAGAAGGTTTCTGCACATCCTCGGGAATGTTTATCTTTCAACATTCAAGCAGAGGAGCCCCAGTGTTAGAGTCTCTGCCGTCACCTTAGCCCTGTCAACACGGGGAGGAAAGCACTGAGCTGCCAGCAGAGAAGAGGGAAGGAGGTAGGGCACAGGGTCAAGTTTTTGATCCTAGACAAGTCTGCACTCTTCTCAGCTTTCCATAATTATAGATGTGCATAGTTCAGACTGAAGAAACACTTTTAGGACTATAACTGTCTCAAAGCTCCGTATTGATCCTCTGGTGCATCAAGGGATGCCAAAGGATAAAAGGAGGCCTCTTTCTTATAAAGTAGAAGCGTTTGCCTTAAAACGATCAGGTATTTTCCCAAACAGAAAGTTCTATTGACCAGTTTTCTGTCGAATTTTCAGTCTGACATGTGTGCCATGAAGGGCCATGGCCATGAGTAACTTGTGGGGACAGGTTCTCAAACAAATATCACCTCATACCTCAGGAGCAAATGGAGCTGCCTGCTGTTTCTGACTTTCAGTTTCTCCTCCTTTGCTTTCTGAGGCATCATGAGAATCCACAAGCCTCAGGCTTCCTGCTTACCACCATCAGGTTTCTGTAATAGACTCACTAGAGTCAAGCTGTTGGGTATCCTGAGCCTTCAGTGGGCATGGAGGCTTTTCCCTTGCATTCTTCCTTAGCAAGAACTGTGGCCACCTGGTGTGTATGGATCTGCTCGTGGGCTCTAGGGCCAGGCTACCTGAAAGATGTTTTGCCAAACTGCGGTTTGTACTTTCCCTGTTCATAACCTAGAGGGAATGGATCCGGGCAGGTAGCAGCTTTAGGCATTTATGAGCAAACATGGTTTGTTCCTGTGATGTGCGCAGCTAGATAAGGAAGAAAGCTGAACTCCTCCATTCCATGTAAACTAGCAACACTGCCCACTGCTGGATGTCCTCCCACTGTAGACCCTGGGTGAGGGAAGCAGATGTGAAGTCAACTTTTAAATGCCAAGGAAAGTGCTTGAAAAGAGCTTGACCCACAGGAAAACTTATCTGCTGTGCTTTGTGGAAAACACATCCCAAATGACAGCCAACAGCTGGGCCCACTCCAGACACAGGGCCCTTATTAACTGTCAGCTTTTCCTGAGGCGCCAATGTTCTGTTAGGTGAGCCTCTGATGAGGTCCTAGGTGAAAAGGGAGACAGATGCATGGAGTTGTTGCAACTCAGTGTAGCCGTAGACTTGGCAGCCGAGTCTATCTCTGGTCACCATGGTGAGGGGCAGGTACTGTGTTTTTATGAGGGAATAGAAGGTAGGATGGCTTTAAAGGGGGCGCTGGGCCTTTCCGTACCAGGAAGAAGAAAATAGAAATAGAATATGTAAATACAGGCTGGCCCTTTACATAGGTGTGCATCTTGTTATGGTCTGAACAGAAAATATGCCCCTCCCACTCTTAAGGCGTGCTCACCAGCGGGCAGTGCTATTCTGGGATGCACTGAAAACTGTAGGAAGCAGGTCACCTCATCAGCTTTTGTCATGGAGAAGCAGTAAAATTATATAACAAAGAATTGTTTCAGGATAAGTTTCTTTAGGATTTGTTACCAGTAATGTCAATTTGTATCCTTATTTTATATACACACTTGCCAGGGTTGTGTAAAAAGTTCTCAGGCAAAAAGGGATCACAAGGGGAAAAATCTAAGAAGCACAATCCTAGAGGTACAAAGGAAGGGTCATAGACTTTGGGTTGAGATAAGGATGATGAGGTGAAAGAAGAGACCAAGGGACCAGAAATATTGTTGGGCTGTTTAGGAAAGTACTTCAGCCGCAGCCTTGCTCTGTGTTTCCAGACCAAAATGCTACTCAGAATTTCATGTGCTTTTTCCATACTAGGCTCCTCAGGGCTCCACCTTCTGCTTTTCAAAAAACACATGTACTTGCATTCCTTGATTTTTCATTATGTGCAAGCACCTGTCTGGTCCATCATCTCTGGCTGTGCAGTCAGTCTAAAAGGCAGTTTCTGCTGTCCTCGTCTTGAAGTCCACACAGGCCCATAAAAGTGAGGGAACTTGTTGCAGGTTATTCAGTGAGTAAGACTTGACCTTCAGTGTGTGTAATACCCAAAGACACCACTTCAGTCATGCCCTTCTCTATGACATTTTCCATGAGGAAGAGGACAGAAAGAGAGGAGCTGATGCTCACGGGACCAGGTCTGCACTGAAATTCTTTCCAGATATGTTCAGCTAGAAAGATACAACACAATGGATGCCTATCACCCAGACACCACTCTCTCAGCTTTCCTGCTCATATGGGCATGGGAGTTTCTCCGTTCTTACTGGATTTTAACTTTAAACCAACACAAGTGACCCCCCCATGAGAAGCAACTGAGGTTTGTTTTCATTTACGTGTTGCTGATAGGTGTCTACTCTATGTCAAAGTTGTCATATCTAAGGCCAACTGTGTTTCCTGAGATCTGTGATGAGACGTTTGCCTGCTACCATTTTCAATATAATTATGGTTACTCCCCGTTTTCTTCCTCCTCCTCCTCTTTGAGGGTTGAGGATGAGGTAAATAATTTACAACCATACTACATTTATACCCTCAAGATGAATCTTAAAATAGAGTAGATAATTATTATTGTAGATTCTCCTTGATTATCTTGTCCCTGAACAATGCTGTCTGCTTGCTATGTTATCATCCAGAAGAACTTGAAATCAGAAAAAAAAAAAAAAAAAAAAAAAAAAAAGCCTGCAGCAGGCCACTCCTTTTTGGTGCAGGACTCCTGCATGGGGCAACGGCCAGCACCTATTGGCCAGGCATTATCTGTTACCCACGGAGAGATATACAGGAATGGGGACTGTTGAGGAACAGAGCCCCGGATGCATAATGTCAGGACTTAATAACATCAACATAACGGTGTCCACTGCCCTTCCCCACTGGGTGACACTGTCACAAGAGGAAGCAATAAAAGCCACAACACTCTGAGGTTTGTGTTGAAACAGCTTAGGTCATTTTCCAGTTCACATGCTATGTTAGGGTAATAGTTTCAACAATGGCCTGAAGAGTAAACTGGAAGAGAAGAGTGGCTCTCCCAGAAGTCTTGCATTTTCTTGCCCCAGTGTCTTGTGACTTGACACTCCTATCTTGGATTCTTGTTGGGCTAGCTAAAGCTAACAGTCAAAGCAGGAAACAACCCAGATGTCCCTCAGTTGAGGAATGGATACAGAAATTGTGGTACTTTTACACAATGGAGTACTACTCAGCAATTAAAAACAAGGAAATCATGAAATTTACAGGCAAATGGTGGGAACTAGAAAAGATCATCTTGAGTGAGGTAACCCAGAAGCAGATAGACACACATGGTATATACTCACTTATAAGTGGATATTAGACATATAATATAGGATAAACATACTAAAATCTGTACACCTAAAGAAGCTAAACAGAAGGAGGACCCTGGGTAAGATGCTCAATCCTCACTCAGAAAGGCAAACAGGATGGACATTGGAAGAGGGAGAAAACAGTACAGGAGCCTACCATAAAGGGCCATTGAAAGACTACCCTGGGTTGGGTTTCCTTACAACCCAAAGATACCCTGCAGTGTATCAAAGCAGAGGCTGAGATTCATAGCCAAACTTTAGGCAGAGTGCAGGGAATCTTATGAAAGAAGGGGGAGATAGAAAGAACATATTTCTGAATTTTAAAAGAAGTTGGGTGTTCCAGTCCACACCATGGATCTAGGAGACAGATTCTGGCAGAAGACAAATGAGTTGTGTGTGTGTATGTGTGTGTGTGTGTGTGTGTGTGTGTGTGTGTGTGTGTGTGTGATGTGCATGCGTGTGCGTGTATGTGTGTGTTTAAAAGGCATATTATCTCTGTACTTGAGCTAATTGACTTTGGTTTCCTCAAAACCATTACCTCATCCACCCATGATGGGACAAGTAATCCTCAAATTGAGTCTGTTTGCACTGTATATTTGTGTACTGTCTCAGAGGAGCCTTCCTTAGCTTTGGGGCAGATTCTCCAGCTACATAAGCATCTAGAAGACATTTTACTCTAGAGAGGCAAGGAGTCAGGTTCTACCTCTGGCTGTGATATAGATTTCACTGCTCTTGGGATGAGCCTTCATGTGCTCTGTCCCAGAACCTAGTCTGAGATGAACATCAAAATATGATTGGGATGGAGTAAACTGTACTGGATAATCGCTACGGTGTGGAGAGGACACACCCTCTCAAAAATCAAAGTTTATGTGTTGAAGGAATGGTCCCCAGGTGATGCTACTATGAAAGGTGATTAAATTGTGAGACCACTAACCTCCTCAATTAATTGAGACATTGATAAGGTCAAGTTGATTGTGCTATTAGGAGGTAAGGCTGGATTGGAAGAAGTGGAGCATTGTAGAGGACAACCCTGTAATGGTGTTCTTATCCCCAGATACTGTCTCCTCCTTTTTCTCCTTTTCTTTCTCTTTCTTTCTCTTCTTTCCTTTTCTCTTGCTCTTACCTTCACACATACACACTATCTCTCTTCTTCCTAATGTCCATGAAGTGAGCAGCCTTTCTCTTCCAAGCCTTTACACCATGATGTTTCTATCTTGCCACTAAAAGCAAAGGAACCAAGGGGCACAGATTGATACCTGTGAGACTGTGAACTAAAAGTTATTTAAATTGTTTCTCTAAGATCTTTTGTCACAGTAAAGGAAAAACGGACCAGGATAATAATCAATATCAGCTCCTGGTCAATGAAATTGAGGGACTTCTGGTTTGTGGCTTCAACTTCAGAAGAGTCTATCTTCTTTCATCCAGTAGCCTTGCCTCTGGCTCAAGCCTCTGGCATTTATAGTAAAAATATGAATCTCAGAGTCCACACATTGATTCCTAGAAGTATCCAGGTTCTTTTACCACCCCCAAGCTCCCACTGTACTGTAGACAAACCACCGTGTTTTCTCAAGGAGCATCATGGAAATCCTATTTCCCAGCATCCTAGGAAGCACATGGCTGGCCCCTGGACAATCATAGGTAGGCTTCCTGCACTATTGAGCTCTTCCAAGTCTTTTGTTAATGTATCCCCAAAGCAGCAGGACAGGAATCCTTAAAGCTCAGAGAGGTCTCAACATTCATTATCCAGCCCTGGATGAGCCTCAACAATCAGGCAAGGCTCTGTGACTCGCCCCCAGGTCTTCCACATTCTGCTGGCACTTGACCTTCCACCAGCAAGGCTTGTGATAAGGGAATATTGGAGTAGTGAGAATGGGAACTCTGGTAGTAGACAGCCTCTCTGTGTGTTTCATGTGGTCCTCTCCAGTTCTCCTGTTATGAATTCATGAGCATATGACTCTGTTGGGCATTGGGAATCCAAGGTCAAACCAAAAGAGCACTCATGCCCAGACTTCACACAGGAAGCTCAAGGGAGGATGAAGAGTAGGTGGGTGTGTTTCCGTAGGTCTCTGCAAGTGATGCTCTCTGCTCCTTCAGGGTCAGCCCATTAGGGCAGCCAGGCTGGTGTCAGCCTTACACTGTGACTCTGAGAAAAGGGGTAGTGTGTTTCTAAAGAGGACAAGGCTTGATAACAAGGACACTCTGTGAAGCACTTTCAATATTTTGGATCAAGAAAAACAATGGCATCAAGAAAAACACAAACCATACACACCATGTGTGTCTGGAGCAAGGCTTCATAATTTCTTTGAGCAGTATGTTGAAGAGACTCACTCGGAGAGAGTGCAGACATGCACAGACACACCATGTCAGAGGTGTACACACACACACACCTCTACAAATTTCCCAGTGTTCCAAAGAATAAATGGAAAGACAGTGTTTTTCCCAACTCTTTCTTGGGTATCTTGTGCTGCCCTATGGTCCCAATTCCTAGACTCCCACCAGAGAGCTTCCTTGATTAGCGGTTAGATGGACAGCTCAGAGGTCTTCAGGCACCATGGTTCTCTCATAGGACATACATGATGCTATCACTTTAAAGAGAAGGCAATACGCTGCATGTGTCCATGCAGTTGCCTGTGAGAAGAGTCACTAAAGCTTAGATATGGCTGTGGTCATGTTATAGACAAGCCAATCCTAATAAGGAACGTGGTAAATGAGTCACAATGTCTCCAGCTTCTAGCTCAAGACACAAAAGCTCCCCTCTGACAAAAGGGGTATATTTGATCCTAGAGCTACCATCTTCCCTTCTTGGATACACTTGACCTCAGTAGCTTCCTTCTATCAGGAGTGCAGGGAGATGCCTTCACAATACTTTCACATCCTCTGCTGTGGGAGATGTGACAGCAGCAAGTTCAATTCCACTCATCTGGAACCACCACCATGTCTGGCAGGCGCCCCTACTCCACTCAGTTCTGAAGAGAACACTGGCTTGACCTGACTGAGGAGTTCTGAGCCTCTTCATGCTAGGCTGGTTCCTTCCTTCCTCCTCTACAGGAGGTCAGCCTCACTTCCTGTACTCCCTCCTCCTATGTCTACTTCACTGACATAAAACTCTCAGATGTTACAGTGGCACAGGACCTCAGACTGGGCAATTTTGGCAAGAGACATTTATTGACTTACCTTTGGAGGCTGAAGTCTGAGATCCTGGTGTGAGCAGGGCTGGCTGTTTCTAAGGATTGAAAGAACAGTCTCAATCCTTAGGCATGCCCAGTTCTCTCCCTAGGACCCTGTTATGTGTACAAATCTCCTCCCTTAGATGGACACTAATTGTAGTTTATTTTAGGCCTGCTGAGTGGGGCTAGGCTGTCCCCCAAAAGTCCATGTGTGAAACACTTGGTCTTCAGTGTGCTGCTACTGGGATGTGTTAGAGACTTGAACAGATAGGATTTTGTTGGAGACCTTAGATCTCTGGGGCCATGCTTTTGAAGGGGGTTGTGGTCTTTCCCTCCTTTACCCTTTGTTTCTCCACCATGATTTTCTACCACATGCTCCTTCCATGATGCTGCTGCAAGGCCAACTCAGTAGGACCCTATCAGTCATGGCAGAAAGTTCTGTAACAATGAGCTAAAACAAGCCCTTTTTCTTATTAACTTGATTTATTTCAGGTTTTGGTTACAGGAATGAATAACTGAGTAACACAGGACCCATCCTAATAATTTCATTTAAATATGATTACCTCTTTAGAGGCTCTGGCTCCAATTACGGTGTCATTTTCAGGCACTAGCAATAAATGTAAACTTCGAAGGGATGTTATTTTTATTAGTTATTTTTTTCATCGCTGTTACCAAATGCCTAGCAAAATACAATGTAAGGAAGAAAAGGTTCTGTTTGGGCTCAAGGTTTGAGAAGATAAAGTCCATCGCAGCAGGAAAGCCATGTAAGCGGGAATGTGAAGCAAATGTTCACCTTATATCAGCCGTAGGTGAGCAGGGGCTCTATTGACTTTCTTTTCTTCCTCTTCATACTCAGTCTGGACCTCAGCCCATGGGACAGTGTTAACCCTCACTCAGGGTAGGTCTCCCTTCATTTAAATCTCTCCAGAGACAAAGCCAGGGACATGTTGATAACAAAGATTAGCCATCCTGCCATGATGATGTCTGATCTCACAAGGAAACTGATTCTCAGAGGAGCTGGCCTGACAGAGACACCGTTTAACTTTAGTTTTTTCTTTTTTTAACTTTACTTTTTAAATTATTTTTATAATTTATTCATTATATATCCTGATTGAAGGACCCTCCCTCAACTCCTCCCAGTCCCACCCTTCCTGCCTCTTTTCTCCATCCCCTTCCCTTAGTTCACTGAAAGAGGGTGTTTGCCTTCTCTGCCATCAGCTCGTAGCTTATCAAGTCTCATCAGGACTGCCTGAATCCTCTTCCTCTCTTCCTCTGTGGCCTTGTAAGGCCTCATTGCCAGGGTCAAGTAATAGCTAGAATCTGGAAACAGCCTAGATGTCCCTCAGTGGGGGAATGGATACAGAAATTGTGGTACATTTACACAATGGAATACTACTCAGCTATTAAAAACAAGCAAATCATGAAATTTGTGGGTAGATGGATGGAACTAGAAAAGATCATCCTGAGTGAAGTAACAGGCATGAGGTAACAGAAGACAGGCATGGTATACACTCACTTATAAGCAGACATTAGCCGTATAATATAGAACAGCTATTTACAGACCTAAGGAAGCTAAACAACAAGGAGCACCCTAGGGAGGAAGCTTAAATCTCATTCAAAATGGCAAACAGGATAGGCACCAGAAGCAGTAGAAGAGAGGTAACAGGATGGGAGCCTACTCTAGACAGTCCTCTGAAAGGCTCCACCCAACAGGGAATTGAAGTAGATGTCGAGACTCACAGCCAAACTGTAGTCTTATGGAAGAAAGGGTGTTGGGAATAGAAGGGCACAGATAATCTGGAACCCCACAAGGAGACCAACAAAGCTGAAAAATCTGAGCCCAGGTATCCTATAAAGACTAATGTATCACCAAGGACTGTGCATGGAGAGGACCTGGACCCCCTGTTCATACGTAACTTTAGCTAATTTCAGGTGTAACTTTAGAGATGCTTCCAGCATACACAGATCACTGAGCCCCATAAATCTTTGGGTCAGTGTCAAGACAACAGAGAGTCAATCCTTATGGGTTACCGAGTGAACCACAAGGAAGAGATCTAGACTAGGATTTGAGTGTAAGCAGAAGCAAGGAGAACCCTTGATGCAGTCTTCTCAAGGGAGAAGGGCTAGACTATGGACATTACAATAAGTAGAGGGCTGAAAATGAGGTCCTCAGGGAGAAAATGCAGGATAGGAGAGTAGAATGAAGGATCCCTCAAAATATAATGTCCTGATGGGTCAGCTCACCTTCTAAGGCCTTGCCTCATCTTTAAGTAAGACATGATCAAGAGGGCCTTAAAGCACCTTTACAAGGTGAACATAGGAACCTTGGTCTGAGCTGGCCACTTACTTGAGGGGAGAGTACAAGAGCTGATTGGAGAAGCGTTGTTCCTGGAGCCTCCATAGGCCCCAGCCTATAGAGCCCTGCTGGGTAATGGACAGGCTCTCTGTGCAGGAACAGAAGTACTTTACACACTCGTTCTTGCATTTGATCCACAAAAGCTCATATGTCCACTTAATTCCAAACCCTGCTGCAAGCAACAGGTTCCTGAGGAATGAAAACAGCATGGCTCCACTTCCTTGTCTTCATCTCTCTCCCACCAGACTTAGGGGTAAAAATCACTCATTTTAGGAACAGGGTAATATTAGAAGCAGGAAGGGAGCTACTCAGCCAAACCCAGGCCCAGAAGACCTGCTGAGAGACAGGAGGAGGGAGCAGAGAGGGCAGATAAATAAACCAGGAGACTGTGGGCAGTGGCCTCCTCGGTACAATAACATTTCTTCCTTCCTTTGCTTAGAACAATGAGTCACGCCATGGCAAGGAGAAGGCATGGTCAAAAAACGTCCATCAGTCAAAGAGAGTTTATGCAAACTGTCACCGTTAGGAGAGAGAATGGCTCGCTCAGCGCCAAGGACAGAGACCTTCAACCTCAGACCCTGAGCATGACTCTGCTGCTGCCTGTCTCCTGCTTGGCCTGGCTTACCACAGTCCCAGGCTAGCCCAGCTCCCCAGCCATTGTCACTTCCTCTAGGTTTCTCAGTATCTGCTCCCTTGGTGTCAAGGTTTAGGAAGATTGCTCAATGTTCCTTGTGTCTTCCAGAGTCTTCTGAGATAACAACAGAGGTCTGTTCCAGCTGTCCCTCAGCACCAGATCCATGTAGAAGCATGTGCACATTTTCATCCAGAAAAAAACATCTGTCCAGATGGCTTGACCAACTGGACCTTGACATTGTCCATTCTCCCTTCCACTATGATGCTCCTGCCCCTATATCCGGCCTGGCAAAAAATCTGGGTGCCCGTTCTCAGATGGCTACATCCCACCTCCAACACTTCCCAGAAGGCAGCTGTAGACACCTACGATTGATTGCTAGGTTTGCATCTAGTCTTCCCGGGAGCACACCTGGGACCCTTTCAAAGTTTGTAAATGATTACGGACACACCCTTTAAGAAACACCCCTTGCTTCTCTCAAACCTGGCATTACTTGGGTGACACTTCCTGTCCACTTTCATGGCCATCTGCTCTTTCTGTACTTAGGGTCCCTTCCTCTGTTTCTGGCTAAACTTTTCTCAGAGTTGATCAATATTTTGATTTTTAAATCACCTACACTGAGGCAGCCTTTTCCTATAAATGTATATAGTAGGAAATGATTATGTTAGTGCAGTACTGAAACTGTCTGAAATTCTGTCCTAATCATGAAAAAAAAAAGTGATTGGACTTCTTTTAAAACTCAAGTCAGCAGATCAAAGAGTATTTTTTTTCACATTTTTATGTATTTTTTCTGCATTGTATTTTAATCATATTCCCTTTCCCAATTCCTCCCAGATGCTTCCTACCCACTTCCTTATCCACCCACCTTGATGTTTTTCTCTCTCTTTCTCTCTTTCCCTTTCTCTTCCTTCTCAAAACAAAACAACCAATAAAAAAACGAAAAAAAAAAGAAATACCAAAACAAAAGTACCCCCTCTCTTGCCCATATACACAAACAAACAAACAAACAAAAACCCCAAAAAGTCTGTTTTGTGTAGTCTGTTTACTTCTGGACACAGAGCCTTTCTTGAGTATGATAGACATACCCAGTGACACTCCTCTGAAGAAAACTCATTTTCCCTTTCCCAGCAGGTATCAGTTGCAAATAGCTTCTTGGGTAGGGGTTGGGCTTTGTGGCTACTTCCTCTGCTCAGTGTGTTGGGGTGAGAGGCTGTAGGAGGAGGTTGGGTTGTCTGGCCAAGCAGCAATTTTTAAAATTAACCATCTAACAACAATACAATGAAAAGATAGGCTGAGGAATGATGGTAGTACATTGTCTTCTTTTCTGTCTTCATTTCTGTAACAGAACTGCGGCTGCTATAAAGTCTTAAGATATCAAGTGAGTAAGTGCTGCCAGAGATACATTAATCCATTATCCATTTGGTCTTGACTTAATTTTTGGCTATTTTGTGTTCAGAAGCCTTTTACTCCTGACAATTTTCTCATGACTGCCACATTAAATGACACTACCCCATGTGGGGGTTGCAATTCAGTTTAAGAAAGGGAGTGCAGAAAGAGAGAGAGAGCTCAGTGGTTCTTATTACGTATCATTCTTGCAGAAGACCTAGGTTCAATTCTGAGCATCCACACAGTGGCTCACAACTACTTGGAATTCTAGATCCAGGGGATCTGACACTCTCTTCTGGCCTCTCTGCGTTCATGCATCCATGTGGCTAACACACAGGCATTATTTGCCAAGCCTTCAGTCTGGCCCACCATATTAGAAGATAGCATATAATCCACAGTGACATACCTAGCACCCAGATGTGTCCCTGTCAGGCAATAGGTGCTCAGTGAATGCTGTCAATAAAGTATAGCACATCATTACAAAAGCACAGAGTCATGACATCCTACCTTGTTCTAGAATGCTCCTGCCAAATGATTACAGATTTACTGCTGAATAAGCTCACCCTTTCTCATTCTTTCTTTCTGGGCTGTCTGGTTCAACTCAGCATTTCTGCTCAAACTCCTCTTCCAACTAACTTATTCAGTTTGGCTTTTCTCTCTGTTTCTGAATTGCTCTGCTTGGCCTCAAACTAACTCAAGCAATCTGCTCTAATCTCCTAGCTTCTTCTCATTCTCTGGCTTGTTCATCTTCACCTGGATCTTGCTTGTTCTTTCTCTGCCACTTCTCTCTGTTACTGTCCTGGTGAAACTGCTTCCTCTCTCATTTCCCCCTAAGTAGCTTCCCTTTCCTCTCTCTTCTTGTGAGTGTTGGGCATATCCCATTCTGTCAAGTCTCTCTCTGATTTGTCACTATTTCTGCCATATCACTTTCAAACATGGGTTCTTCCTTCTACAAATTAACTTTACTTTCATTGTTTGGGATTAAAAGTTTGTACTATTACCCCTGGATCTAAGCTCTTCTTTACCTGAAACTTGCTCTATACCAGGCTGGCATTGAACTCAGATCTGTTTGTCTCTGTCTCCTGGATTAAAGGCTTGTTTGTGTTCCAGCCAAGTCACTCAGACCTTGAAGGTCTCTGGATGTGATCTCTTGCCAGAACAGCCATGTTCTGAATTAAAGTTTCTCTACACACACCATCTATTTTTACCTCTGCTTATCATACCATCTGCTCACACATATGCCATAGCCACAGAGCCTTCCATCCTAGACCAGGACTGAGGGTTAAAATGATCACTTCCCATGGTAGAAGACTCCAGTAGCCTGACAGAGAGCAAGGACATAAGAAAGAGTGCAGAAGTCAGTAACGTGACCCAGCGTTTGTTCTCTTGGAGCGATGGCTAACATGCACATGCTTAGCTCCTACTAGATGCTCACCATCCTCCTGGGAAATTACATTTTCTGCTGCTCCCTCCACCTCTGGCTTATTTTCGGGTTTTGTTAATCTTAGCAAGTTAATCTTAGTAAGGCCCAGAGAGGGACACTGACTTGATCAAGCGCCTCAGCAGAGAGGTGATGGAGCCCCAGCTCACAGACAAAATTCCAGCTCTCCCTGATTTTAGGAGCATGACTATGTGTCCCAGTAACTTTCTTCACATCAGTGTGGTTCTCAGGCCAGAGACCCACAGCTTCCCTGATACTGGAACTCAGTGCTTATTATAAATCACTAATAATTGTTTTGGCACAGTAAGCCACATTGGTGGAGCCATCTGTGGTTCTTTTATATAGTTCAAAGATTTGAATATCTTATCTAAACTCATTTTCCTGCACTTCATTCTAAAAGCATCATACAACAATAGAAAACCGCATCATCCAAAGATTAAAATACTTGAGGGTAACTGAAGTTCTTGATCTCCCAATGTCTTAAGCGCATGTGGCACACACACCATCTCCCACCACTGAAGAAGTCCCTGAGGTACACTGAAACCAGGTAGGGCAGTGCTTACTGAATACCTGTGGCCAGTTTCAACAGAAAAAAGCAGTTCCAGAAGCTGTGTATCTCATCAAGGTGTGTATTTGCACGTCCCAGCCCTCCAGGTTTCCTGTGTGATTGAAAATGTCTATAAAACCTAGGAAACTATAGGTGGTTAGATATTGCATAGTTTTGTACTCCCAGAAGTACAGAAGAGGCCCTTCGCTCCACTTTGTCACCAGTAGTCAGAATGATCAGACATTTACTGTGGCCAGCATGCAGTGCCATCGGATTGTGAAATACAAAGTATAATCAGGAATGGAAAGGAGCCAACTATGGAGGCACACCACATCATTCCAAGTCACTGTGCCAAGAAAAATAAGTCAGGCAGGAGAATGTGTATGCCGTTGCACTTTCTTAGAGTGAAAATGAATCTCTAGGGATGAATTTCTTGGTCATTGGTACTCGTGACACAGGACAAAAAGGCTGTTCTGCCAAGGGACTTTCAAAAGTGAAAACACTCAATATGTCTGTGGTGGTGGAGTTACTCAGGTCTCTAAAACCACCAGAACTCCTTGTACTGTGTACCTTTAACCTGCACCATAAGTAAGTATACCACACGGCCCCTAAGTTACTCTTTTCTTAATTTAAAAAAATTATTTATTTATTTTTATTGCATGTGCATTGGTGTTTTGCCTGGGTATATGCCTGTCTGAGGGTGTCTGATATTGGAGTTACAGACAGTTGTGAGCTGCCATGTGTGTGCTGGGAATTGAACCAGGGTCCTTTAGAAGAAAGTCAGTGCTTTTAACTGCTGAGCTGTCTTTCTAGCCCCGCCTAAGTTATTCTTAAGTAAAGATGATGGGGAAAAATATAAAACTTTTCTCCAGGCACAGAAAGAGCAATCCCACACCATCTTCCCATCCTGAAAGGGGCCTAATATGAGTCCTAATGGCAGTGTATTATCAGATAAAATGTGTGAGAGGCCCTTGGTTTAGTGTGGGCTCCAGTCCTGAGCACAATTAGACCAAATTAGTCCAAGTTAAATCCCAGGAGGTGAGTATCAGTTAAACCAGTTACAACTCCCTAACAATCAACCAATCTAGCCTCAGCCAATGGAGCTTTCCTGCCATAAGTGATTTCCTGTAAATGCCATCAGTTCAGGCCATCTAGCATCCTCTGACTTTCCTTTGGTTCTGGGAGCTGCCCAGTTCAGATATTATTTTATTTTGTTTTGTCTTGTTCTGTTTTGTTTGTTATTCTTCAAGTATGCAACTAAACTTTTAAAGTCTGTGGTTTTTCTTTTCCATTTGCCTAAAAGTTAAAAAGTATTTGCTTTGTATCAGGTATTTGCTAGGGTTCCATGCGTGGTATGGCTATGTGCCAATAAAACTTCATTTGCAAAAACAGACAGATGGTCAGATCTGGCTAAGTGGCTGTCATTAGTCAATTTCCCCGATGGAAAAAATGCTAGCAAGCTTGAATCTTAGGAGCCCAAGATTTATTCCAACAAAGGGTCCTTGAGAAGATTCAATGAGGTGAAACATGACTGTGGGCAAAAGGTCACCAAATTGCTTATGTTTAAAAGTGACACACTCACAGGAGAAAGCACATTACCTAAAGAGAACCAGGATCTACCTCCTGGGAAGGCGAGATCAGATGGCTGTCAGATCTAGCTATCCCTAGCACAGGTCCTGCAGACCAGACCTGTAGTCTGCTGCCCTGGACCTACATTTCTCAACAGGATGCAGAAAGGAATTGGGAAAGAGAAAGAGCTAGGTGGGTGAGTAAGGGTTGGTGCGCTGTTGAGAAGGAAGCACACAAGTCAAGGATAAGCAAGTGGCCAGCTCTCAGAGGCATTGCATTTGATGTCCCCCAAGCCTGTCTTCAGTAGGCTCCTTCTTGCTCTGATCCTCAGAAGCAGCAGGAACGCCTCAGACATGCAAGCCTCCATGCCCTGCCTGCTTCCAACAGCTAACTTCCTTGTTTTCAAACATATCCAGGCCCACAGCACTAACAGCAGTTCCCCACACAATAGTCTGTGGGAGTAGAGAGTGAAGTCCATATACCAACTTGGGAGTCAGGCTTCTCAGTACTAGATTCATTGAGTTTCCTCTTACCATCTCCACCTGAACCTTGAAACACAGGTTGATGGGTGGATGCTTCCCGAGATTTCTTCCACTCACCCAGGAGTCCAAGGTCTCTTGTGGGCTTCTCACAAGAGCCATCCAGTAGAAAAATGGGGCAGGAAGGACACCATATTAGAAAAAAAAAAAAAAAAACTGAAGAAATCTACTTCTGCAACACATGACTCAGAGAAAAGAGAAAAAGAAGAGAGAAAAATAAAAAGGCTGTTGAGGGGAAAGAAAGGGAGCAGGGAAAAGGTGAGGGGGCAAAGGGCCCAAAGATAGGGGGACTAAATGGAAAGGTCATAAGGAAATAAGGAAGGAAGAAAGATGGTCCCATGGGGACCTGTGAGTGAGATCTTAGAGGGTGACTTTCAAATCAGAAAGTCTAGCCTCCTGATATAAGATGATCAATAATTCCACCTTCCCAGCTGGATGGCTCCTGGTGAGGCCCTAACAAGCTGCCTGCCCCCACATAACTGGCTTTCTTTTGTCTTTGGTACCCTTCTGCCCAGATTGAGAAGATATTGGACTCTTGGGTGAATGGAGGGGATCTGACCAGGACTAGAGGGGGAGAGGCAAAAACCCCACTTCAGCAGCATGCAGGAACATCCTAGGTCATCTAAGCTCTAGGTCACACTGACCCAAGAGGCTGGAGAGCAAAGCTAAGTATACTAGAAGGGTGATCAGGAAGAAGGCTCATGAGTGTGGCCCAGGAGTACAGATGGTTGAGTGCTTTTGGAAAAAATAGTAACTGGGAGGGGCCTTGGGTTCTAGGAGTCGGGCTTTCTCCAGAGAACCCACATAACTCTAGACCTTCGCTTCTGCATATCATCATCCAGCAGAGACTATTTTAGTTCATCACAATTAAGCCATGCATAGGCTACACATTCCCAGAGCCAGACCTACCCATGGCCCCTGGCTTCCTACAGGACAGCAAAGACAGAGCTCATCACTATAAAAAGCTTGGTGTTAACACTGCCCTATGCCAAACAAAATGCTCATAGTAGGAGCTTCTGGCCTTCTTCCATGCACTCTGCACTGGAGACCCCATGACTGGAGCTATCACTTGCACCTCAGGTCCTCCTGTTGTGGGCATTGTTGGCATCTTTGCCACATTGTTCTCTAGTAGGATGTGGTGAACATTAGAGTTGAATAGAGCTATATTTCTCCATTCCCTGTGGAGTATTCCCAGTAATGACAACACAAACATCTCAAGCGTCACCTGTGTTGTCTAGTGGTTGGTAAGAACTGCTCTAAATAGAAACAATGTGATTTTGGAGTAAAGAATGCTCTCAGAAGGTACTTATATCTGCTTCCAGAGATCAAGGCTCCCCCAAATCCTGGCAGAGGTTGGGAGCTCCAGGGATTCAGGTTGGGCCTGACATGTTCCAAATAGGAGGTCCTAGTATGGGTTTAGAAGTGATGGAACAACAGAAGCATGATAGGTTCAGAGGGAGTGTCCTTTTAGGGACTGATAGACATTTTTTTTTTCTTGAAAACAAAACAAACAGAGACCCAAGGGAATCTCAAGGAGGACAACACTATGCAGACTGGGTGGGGGTAGGTGGAGACCAGAGAGGCCTAGCTTTGACCGGAGTGAGCTGAGGGTGAAGGGGCTAGCTGGAACACCACATGTGTTTAACCCTAAATGCACAGAGTGAAAGTCTCATGCTGTGGGCACACAGGCCTTACCCAATGAGCACAGGTACCTGCTAGTGTGTTTGTGTGTTGGGGGGAATCTGGTGATAGACGTCAGTGTACAGGAGCCCAGTGATAGGAGTATCAGACCCAGGAGAGAAAATCTAAGCAAGGTGTTTGACCTTCAGCCTAATCAGGAATGAGGAACAGGGCCCCAGTGACTCAGGGCATACCTGGCCTGAGAATGAACATACAGCTCTGGACAAAGTGGGTGGGGAAGTCAGAAGCCTGACTGAGGAAGGAAGTGTATAGTTTGCCGGGCTGGGTGAGCAGGAAGTAAAGGATAACTGGACTCTGATTTGCCTGGGGCCTGGATAAGGGGCTGCAGGGTCAGGTGAGGCCTGTGGGTTGTATTTGAGTTGACCAGACGGTAATCCACAGGACTCGAGAGTAGAGATCAAGCTAAGAGAGAGGATAAGTTGGACCAGGAAGGCGGGGTTGGGGGGCAGAAGAAGCTGGGGACACAGCAGACAAGGAATCCGCATACCATAGGACTGCCCTATCCAATTTCTGGCTGTAACTAGATGGTGAGGTGTATGGGGTGCTGGCAGGTGGTGGCAGCGGAGTCACAGTGTTAGAACATGCAGGAAAGCAATGACACCAAGAATGAGGCTCATCCATGCCTATGTGCCTGACAGAACTCCAGAATCCTGAAGGTCTCCATCAGACAACCCAGCATGTATGTGCTCAGTGCTGGTCCTGGATGTACAGTGATGCCTGTAGGCCCCTGGGAATGTTGGATGTAGCCCAGAGGACAACATCTGGACTTAGGGGCAGACACCACCAAAATGAGCTTTTGAGGTTATTGGGGCCATCTTCTTTCCATGTGCCCAAGGTCCAGTATAGTCTGGAATGCCTCCCTGGGAGAGAGGACCTTGAAGGGCACAAAGTGGCAATACCAGAGAGAAAGAACCCTGCCGATGGCCAGGGTTCATGCTCCATCTCCCACAGCCTTCCAGTAAAAGGTCGGTGTCATTTGAATAGGAATCAGCAGATACCTTCCTGACTACAGAGGGGCTGCCAACTTTTCTCCATTGTCTCACCCCATTTCAGCTCACACATAAGCACGTTTCTAATCTATCTGGATAAGATGTACGGGTCAGGAGCAAGTTCTCAAACCACAGTTGTCTTAAAAAGCTACACAGGCTCTTGCTAGTTATTTAGAGTCACATGTGTCATCCTGTCTTAACGGAAAGAAACAGAGAACTCAGAAATGGGACCCTGTAGAAGGCTCCCACTAGATCCTTCCACAAGCGACTGCAGAAAACACAACTCTATCATTAGGCTCGAAAAACAAAATTCTGATCATCCTAGAATTTAACTGTAGGAATGAGAAAATTCCTCCATCAGATTACCTGTAGGCAAATATGTAGTTTGTTTGTTTGTTTGTTTTGGTTAATGATTGATGTGGGAGGGCCCAGCCCATTGGAGGTGGTGCCATCCCTGGGCCAGTGGTCTTAGGCTGTTTAAGAAAGCCCTGGGGAACAAGCTAGTGAGCAGGGACCCTCCATGGCCTCTGCTTCAGTTCTTGCCTTGTGGGGCCTGATAGTGGACTATAACTTGTAAGCCAAATAAACCCTTTCTTCACCAAGTTGCTTTTGGTCCATGGTGTTTTATCACAGCAATAGAAAGCAAAGCAAGACAGACCCTTTAAGACAGTCAGGGTGTTGAGCTTATCTGTTTCTATGGGGAACTTCTGCATGGGTTAAGGGAAGAGCTCCACACCTTAAAAAGTGCATCAGATACATATATGAACATACCATAGCGAAACCCACTGCTTTATGCAGTAATTTAAAAATAGTGCACATATACAAGCATGTATACACAAACAGAGAGAGAGGGAGACAGACAGAAAGAGAGAGGGAGAAAAAGAGAGAGAACCGCATTCTCACTTAATAAGCAGCAGGCAGAGTGAAATATCAACAAGATCCAGGGCCTTAGTTTCAGCCACTGTGGCTGAGCAGGGTTATTCTTTGGAGGCTCTCCAAGGAGGATGGTACTGTCTGCTTATCAAGACCACACTGGTGGAGTTTATAAAGTTCATTGGCTCCAGAGGCAATCTTTCCATTTCTGGCCAGAATTGGAAGGGAGAGACTGAGGCCTCCCTCTGTGGTACTACAGGTGCCAGCAGAGTATTTTCTGCTTGCCCTGAAAGATCATAGTCTGTGCATCTCTGAGTCCTGAGATGTGAGTGGGGTTTGGGAGGAGACAAGCAGGAGACATAAGGTTCAGGCTGCTTTTCACGAAAAAGAGAGGTCAGGGCTGAGAGCAGATGCAGACTGGACAGAGAATTTGGCCCATGAGCTGCAGCTCAGAAGAGGTCAGAGGCAATGAGGAGTGGCAGACATTGAAGGCCATGAAGCAGGAGGAACGCACGGGCTGGACATCATTCACAGGTGTGACTCCTAGAAATGCTGGGTTTAAAAGTCACACCAAGAGCCTGTCCCTATCACCCATCTGGGCTCCTCAGCTATCTCTGCTCCTGCACGAACACACACTGGAATTTCATGGGGCTCCAGGAAGGGACAAACACAAGCAGTTACTGTCCTTGGGAACAGACCTCACATGTCTGGAGGGATAGAGATAAGTGTGGAGGAAATAACCCAAAATTCCTCATTCTCAAGAGACAGCTGAGCCCTCCTCTCTCCTTCTCTGTTTCTCAGAGGCACCTCTGGGGATAGGTTCCTAGCTGCTAGATCAGAGGATGCTCTTGGGGTCCCTCTCTAAGACACATATATAAGTAGCTATTATATGTTCTATAAGTAGCTCACCAGACCCCAAGCCATGTCCACACCCAGTGGCTTCTGGTGCAGGTAAGAACACCGTAGACAAGAAAAAGATAAGAAAGCAGGGGTTTGTTGTAGTTGTTAAAACTTACACAGACTTAGAAAGTTGGCACAGTGCCTCTGGCTTAATCTGGTGTTTTTGTCTTCCTATGATGGATACATCACACAGAAGCACCAGCACAGCAAAACTTCTGAGGACTCTTTCCAAGGACAATCCTGTCTCTGGATCACCAAGCATCCAAGCTTCACCCATGCAAAGGCTTTGAAGCAGTCAGAAGACAAAAGACACCCCTCCCTCTCCTTCAATTCTCTCATCACCACCCCCAGAAAAAAATGAGTACTTCATACAGATTAAATGTAAAATATTCCTTATCTGCAATATTTTGGCAGGCATTTAGGAAGCTGCTGTCTTTGGAGCATGTGTCTCAATATTTCATGAAAAACAAAAATAAAAAGAAAGAAAACAGAAGTGTCTTGTCAAATAAGTTGAGTGTCATTTCCTTGTCACTAAATCATGATAGTACATTAAAGGCACCACGAGTTGTAATCAGAAACTGTTTTACTTTGAAGTGACATTTTCCAAACTCATCAACGTTTTTTTGTCCATATAAGGCACATGAATGAATATACTGTAAGTTCTATGGCTCCAGTGTCCTGCTACTGATTCCACCAGCCAAATCCATGCTGGGTATCTGATATGGTCTGTACAGCTTCCTTTATGTACCCAAAGTTCAGTGGGAATGTTCGGCTTCCTCCCTTAACTCTGATCTTGATCCAGGCAAGTGGCACACAGACACACCTAGAAAAGCCAGCATCTAGCCTTTCTTTGGAACATCTTTGAATCTACAAGAACACAGCCCGCTTGTATTTCTACAACACTTCCTATTTATTTCATAACTGGAAGTCTCAGTCTCATGAGCATTGCCTGAGTCTCTGACAGCTGCCAGTTATCATATTTGTAAAGATTTAATGACATTCGTGAGCTCACATTGGCCCCAAACCTCATGATCATCTTGGTTTGCCGTCTGTAAGCTGAAACAGTTCCAGAAATTTCTTCCACACATGAAGTATTGGGAGGCCTTGCACAAGCCACTCACTGTCCTCTGAGGCTACGTGGTCACCTTATCGCAGACCTTTGTCTTCATCAGTTAAGCCTCCACTCATTGCCTTTCTGCCATCACAAGTCTGTTTTCTGGTATGTGGATCATGCACTCACTATTTCCTGCTCTTATCTTTTCACCCACACCCCAAGACATCGCAGCTATCCAGTCAGCCTGGACATAGGTTTATCCTACCTTGAAGGTGGCTTCCAAGATCACTAATACAAAGGTCAAAGAATCTGTGTCCAGTAGCTGAGAATCTACAAATGAGTCATGGTATATAGTCTTCCCTTGAGTCCTCAGGGAGCTTGTTGGGACAACGGTGTGTGTCTCAGGAAGCATTGGGTAGATTGCTCTGTGGGCAACTGCAGTGCCCTTCTTTGGATCCACAGGCATCTCTTTGCTCACTTTAGCACCTAGCCTCAAGGACAGCATGAATCCAGTACTTAAAGTATACAACCAGGAAAGGCTAGTATTGTCTCTCTTTCCAGCATGATTTCTTCTTCCTCCATTGTCTGAGAAGATCAGAAACCCTTAAAATGATGAAGACTAACCCCATGTACTCTCTTGTTTTTGAAATGGTTGTAACTGGGAGGAAAAAACATATTGCTTTCAGACGGTGGGGTGGGGGCAAAGACTATCTTAGTGCATAACAGGAGACAGAAGAGGCCCTGAAGCTGATGGGTAGGTGTGACCAACACCAGAGCTTGGTTCTGCTACTTATGCAGTGCAATGAATATTTGCTAAATGAATGGGTGATTATACCATCCCAGGAGCTGACACAAAGCAGAGGGAAGGAGTCCTCTGCAATGAAACCTCAGCATGATGTGGAGGACAAGAATGCAGGCCTGCTTCTACTTGCCTCCTTCCACTGCACCATTAGCATCTTTGAATTCTAAATGCTTGCTTGCTTGCTTGCTTGCTTGCTTGCTTGCTTGCTTGCTTGATTTTTTAAGATAGGGTTTCTCAGGGGCTGGAAAGATGGCTCAGAGGTTAAGAACACTGGCTGTTTTTCCAAAGGTTCTGAGCTCAATTCCCAGCAAACACATGGTGGCTCATAACCATCTACAGTAAGAGCTGGTGCTCTCTTCTGGTTCTCAAACACACATGCAGGCAGAATACTGTATTGATTAATTAATTAACTAATTAATTTAAAAAAAAAAGATAGGGTTTCTCTGTGTTTTCCCTGACCAACCTGGAACTCACTCTGTAGACCAGGCTGGCCCCGAACTCAGAGACTGCCTGAGTCTGCCTCCAGAGTACTGGGATTAAAGGTGTGTGCCTCCACCACTATTGGGCTCTCAGCGACTTTTTAATAAGATCATGAGGTTTTGTGGGGCCACTTATGCCTCAGTGTGCCTTTGCAGTCATGAGTAATTATGTCTCCAGGGATAGTATAATGAGCTGACTGTGGGTAACTGTGGGTGAAGTCTCCTGTATTGTCAGGATAGATGAGATCTGGAGAGGAGCTGGTTTTTTTCCTTGATTTCCTGGATGTCTAGATTTCATATTGAAAATAAAGATATAAGCTGTATATGTCTTTAAACGTTTCCTTTTGAGGGAATTGAATATCTATATGTAGGACCTTGTCTTGCTTCACATTCTGCCTGTATGAGCCAGCAGACTCTGAATGTGATTGGGCTCCAGCAGAGTCCTGCAGCCAGACAAGCCTTTCCCTTCACAGTGCATGAACAGCAGCTTGAAGATTTAACTTCCCAAAGGGATTGTCCTAACAATTCCAGGAACTGTGAAGTTAGAGAAGGTCACGGGTGGAGTGAGGTCACTGGCCTGGCTCCAGAAGTATGGCTGCAGATAAGGCACCTTAGGGCGGTGGCTAAGCTCCCCAGCTGCCAAAGTCCAAATAGTTTTCCCTGGGGACTGCAGATCTTAGAGAAAGCAGCACCAACAATAGCGGATGACTCCCTCCCCATAACTGGGGGAGCCTGCACACTTTCCTTGCTAGCAACACATCACCCTTCCAAAAGAGGGTGAGGACCACGTAATGCTTTCCCATCTCTGTACCTTTGTGGGTACAAGTGGGGCATCTGTATCTCTTTCCTGTATTGTGATTTCAGCAAACATTTTTTATTTATATTTTAATGTCTGTTTATATGTTCAATTTATTAAGGGTGAAACCAGGAGATTGGCCCATATCTACAGAGCATCAGTTCTGATAATATGCCAGCATCAGTTATGATAAGCTGCATGTTCATTTTCAATATCTACGGGCATGGCAAGCATAGACAGAAAGTTTTAGCATCTTCATTGAGCAAAGCTTGATAGAAGCCAGTTCTTGCTGCTCTATTTGTCCCATGACCACTGGCTATCATCTGAGCACAGGAAGCAGCTGCCTCTTGAGATGCATATTCTTTCTCCAGGGCTAACCTGAGGTTGTCCAGGTATCCTGAGCTATGCAGGTTCTGAAAATCTTACTGCCTTGGGGGGTTAATAAGTCACATCTACCAGGGCAAAGTTCACATAGAATCCAGCAACAACGAACAATCTGAAAAGGAAATTAAGTAAACATTTGCCGTTACAATTGTAACAGAAAGATAAAACACGTAGGAATAAACTCAGCCAATGAGAGGAAAGACTTGTGTACTGAAAATACACATCACTGATAAACAAGATAAAGGAAGGAATAAGTAAATGAAAATCCCTTCAAGACCATGTGCATAAAATAAGATGTAACATTGTTATTATAGCCCAAGATGATTGATGGACTTAAATACAATACCTACTGAAGTCCAAACTGGAGCAGTTTTATTTTTGTTTCAGAAATAGTAAATTCCATCCTTAGAATTCAGTCTTTTTTTCTTTATTTTATTTATTTGTATACTTCATTTAGTATTTTAGTTTATTCTTCAACAAATTCATATTTGTATATATCGTATATTTTTGTCATATTTACCCTCACTACCCTCCTTTATCCCCCTCGTATCTTTTCCTTCTTTCTTGTATTTTTTTTTTTAACTCAATGAGCTTATTTAGGGTTTCTTGATGAACGTGGGTGAGGAGTTATTTATTGGCGCATGGACAGCTTGCCACTGGGTACAGCACAGATGACAAGTGACTTCCCCACCCCTAGCGACAATTAAACGCCGCCAACAGCCCAGCAACGGGGTGGGGACTCGTTGTCCCCTCCCCCACCCCTGCTGGAATGTGGACTGCCTTGACTTTATGTCGGTCTCCTGCAGATGACTCCAGCTGCTTCAGAGTTCCTGAGTGCAATGACCATGTCACATCCAAAAGACAACATTTTACAGCACTTCTTCCTATCTTCCAACTCTTATATACTTTCCATCCCCTTTTCCACATGTTCCTTAGATGCTCCTTTAGGCTGCACACTTCATGATCACTTATTTTCATCACTTTGACTAGTTCTGAGTCTCTGCATTAACTACTGCCCACTGCTAAAAGAGGCTTTTCTGACTGAAAGTGGCACTAATCTATGAGTATAAAATTAGAAGACAGTTTGAGAGCACATCCATTCAAGGAAAGAACAGTAGTCAGTTTCCCATTCCTCTCAGAGTCGGCAACCTCCCCCAGTCATGAGCTTCTGACCAGGTTTACGGTGCCAGATCTGAATTCCTTTCTGTGAAGTCAGCCTCAAATCCAATTAGAAAGCCATTACTATCGCCACAACAGCTATGCCACTATTGTACCAATGAGCATATCTAGCCTGACGGGTCAGTACTTTAGTGTGCAGGATCCATCAGTGGGTAACAGCATTGATGACTTTTCCCCAGCAGCCTACACAGCGCCTTTGTCACTAAGAAGCTATAGCTTCTAACTCAGTTTTAGCCTTATTTCTATCTGTCCGGCAACCAAAGTGTGTTGTAGTTTCATCAATGAGTCTTATCATCTAGTTCCAGCGGCCAACCAGAGAAACGGCAATGGCCGAGAGAACTGGCACTGAATAGCCAGAGTGAGCTTAAAAAGCAGAGCAGAGCTGAGAATCTAACACACCACAAAGTTATAGTAAAGAAGTGTGATATCTCTTTTACCCCCTTCTCATTCTTTCTGACTATCATGACTTTTTTTTAACTCACTCATTGTTGGCACAGGCACAGCCATATCAAGGACCAAGGCCTTGGACCCATGAGAAACTGGCAAAGCATTCACCTTCAAGTCAGGGTCAGAGGGATGACAAAACCTTCCTTTGGCGGAGTATGAGGGTTGACAGGGTGCAGCATGCGTGTTTACAAATATTAATCAGTTTGTACAGAAACAAGCAGCTCCAGTTTTTTCCTCCTGAATGTTTACAGTCTGAGACCGACAGCCTACAGATCTCCTCTCCTACCTGCACTAGCAAAGCACCCCTCTCCTCATGTTATGCCTAATAAATTTGTGTTAAGGTTCCAGGTTATGGCATAATCGGTGCCCTCCACCAGAGTGAGTATGGCCCACCCGACCCCAGGTTTTCTGTATGTGTGTCTATGTGTCTGCTTTTTCTTCATTCCCTCACCCCACTTAGGGTTCCCAAACCCAAGCCAATGGGTCTAGATGCTATAGACAGTCTCTTCAATAAATGATGCTAGGGAAATGAGATTGCCACAGAAAAGAGTAAGGATGGCCCCTTACCTTAAACCATATACAAAATTACCTTAGAATGTATCAAAGGATCAAACACAAGACTTGATGTCCTAAAACTCTCTGAGAAGAAAAGAGAAAAATCCTTATGACATTGAATTGTTGATAAAACCCCAAAACAAAACATAAAACTCAAAGTTCAAATTGTGTGTCAAGGGACATAACTGACAGAGTGAGACACAATTATGTGCAGTGGAGGGGAAAAAATATCTACAAATTGCGTCCAATGGGGGAAAAGATCCAGAATATATAAGAGGGTTAAGATCCAGGATACACAAAAACTCCTACAACTGGACAATAACAAAAAGCAAGAGCATAAAAATGGCCACAGAACAATTCTCTAAAGAAGGCAATGTATAGTAAACACAAGAAAAGAAACTCAGCATTGTTGGTTATTAGCAAAACTCAACTCAAAACTGCCATGACATCCCAATTAGGGTGCTATCTTAACAAAGTGCACAATATTCCTGAGCATGTGGGAAACTGGCCCCATGGGAAAGAGACTCTTCAGAAAAACAGTTAGAACAGAGGTAAAAGCAGAAAAATCATCCAATTCAGGCATCCAGTTTCTAGATATACACTTAGAAGGCATGAAAGTTGGGTCATGAAGAGATATCTATGCTTTCACATTCCAAGCAGAATTGTTCTTAATAGCCACGAAGCAGGAGGAATGGGTGGACAAGGTGTCCAGTAAATTAACAAATCAACAGAATGTGGTCTCTATGTACAGTAGGCTCTTATCCAGTCTTAAAAGGAAATAAATTCTTACATACGACACAAGGATGAACCTTAAAAATTATGCTGTGAAATAAACCAGTTATAAAAGAATACATACTGCCTGGTGTAGTGGTATACATCTTTGATCTGGTACACTCAGAAAGCTGAGACAGGAGGCTCATAAAGTTGAGGTCAACTTGGACTACACAGTAAGACTATGTTTCAAAAAAAATTTCAAAGAACAAGGGGCAGGAGAGATAGCTCACTGGGTAAGAGTCCTATCTGAGCAAGAATGGGGACTTGAGTTTGAACCCATGTAAAAAGCCAAGCACGGCTACATATATGCACCTGTGACTCCAGTCCTGTGGAGGTTAGAGGTGAAAGAGCTGGCTGGTCACCAGGTTAGTCAGCTCCAGGTACAGTGAAAATCTCAACAGAATAAGGTGGAGACTAAAAGAACAGGACACCCAACATCCTCTCCTGGTCTCTGAGTGTGTGCACATAGGCAAATGCAACAGCACACACATACACACAAATACCGCACACATACTTACACCACCTCCACCGCCAACACATGCGGTAAAACAAATAAATGGAAAATTATAAAAGAATACATACTGTGTAATTTCCCTTGGAGCAAAGCTTGAAGTAATCATCTCATAGAAACAGAAAACAAAATGGCATTGGCAAGACCTGGGAATGAGCTGGATGGGTCCAGAGGTCCAGTTTGGGGAGCTACAATATTCTGGAGATGGGCTGCACTATACTTTGTAAGAAAGCTTACATATATTTTACCATATATTATTTAAAAATATTAAAAAACAGATGCCATAAACAACCAATCAAACAATCCATGGGGAAACCTCACATTTAACGAAACTCAAAGCATCAGAAAGTCACTCTGGGTCTATGGGCCACTCTCTGGCCTGGGCTGAGGGAGGTCCATTAATGCTCCATCCACTCTGGCTTTTGGGAAACAAATTTTCTTCTCCAAGAAGCTTTATGACTGGTACAGATGAGCTCACAGGCGGTGTAGGGGACAGCTTGAATTTGATGCTGAGGCTAGAATATCATGTCCATATTTCTTTCTACAGTAGCCGAGGAACTCTTTCCCACAAGGTTGGATTGATTAGACTGACTGCATTTTCCTCCCTGGTGCTGGGGCTGACCTCAGGGCTTTGCACACTCTGGTCAAGCATTGTAACACTGAGCTACACTCTGAGCCTACTTACATTTTTTTATGATCTAATCAAATAAGAAAAGAAATTCAAGAAACCCTTAGGAATCCAGCCAGGCAGTTTTGCAAGCTCAACACTGAAAATGCTCAGACAGGTTTGTAAGACTCCCATGACATGTCCTCCACCCCCTGGCTGAGGACTTGCATATGCCGCAGAAAACCTCACTCGGTTCCATCTCCTCTTCACCCCGAGGGTTGCCCTTCTGAGGTCTCAATTTTTTTAAGATACCTAGCTGCGACTCTAAAGATGAAGTGGGCTTGTGTAAGGAAGGACAGCTAGTTCCTGACAAGGCACTTGAGATATTTTAGCAGAAATTCCATTGATATGTTTTGGGCAAGTATATACTGGCTCCAACTGCCATGATGCTATTCTTCTTCCAAAAGTTAGCTGATTAAGGACTTCCAGGTACACAAAGTGAGGGCACCTGCCCTTGTCCAGGACAATTATGTGGGAACCTGCATGGAACAAAGGGGAAGAGGGGCAAAGAGCCTCAAGTCCTCCAGGGATGCCAACACATTCCCTGCCCACATGAGTATGATAAGAGCTGCTTCTTGAAGAATGGAAATGTAAGCTCTTTTATTGACCTGTTTCCTTTCAGTTGACCACAAGTGATAAACCAAAAATTAAGATACATCTTTGGCTAAATATAAGTATACTAATTTAATGTCAGTCTCAGGATATTTGAAATTGGGAGTAAATTTTTAAGATGAGACGGCTGGATAACTGGGGAGATAGTTCAGTCAATGTATGTCATCTAGGACACCTATAAAAATCTGGGAATGGTGGTATATCTTGTAATATCAGAACTGGGGAGGCAAAGACTGATAGATCCCTGGAGCTTACTGTTCAGCCGGCCTACACCAACTGGAAAGCCCCAGGTCCCAGAGATAGACCCTGTCTTAGAAAAATTAGATGTGAATAATAATTAAAATGTGGTACACTTAAACAATGGAATAATCACATTTTTAACATTTAACCTTAAGGGGAGCCAACATTTGATATTAACATACTTGATCCATCCCAGCTAAATTCTTGCCTTTGTTTTGTTTCTTGTATGCTTTTTCTTCTGTTGTCTGTATCATATTTCATATTTCCTTAGGGCATACATGCTTCTCCCCATTCGATGTTTAGAGCCCATGTTTAATTTGATGGGAGTCTTGATTTTTGCAGGACTAGGCATCCTCAAGTAGCACACCACCACCACTCTCCTCTGCTGAGCTTTTAGTTTCGTTCTTTCTTTCTTTTTTTTTTAATTGTTTTGGAGTTTATGTTTGTGGATGTCTCAGTGAGAATGGCCTACCATAACTTCATATATTTGAATGTCTGCAGTTGGTAGAAGTGTTTAGAAAGGATTAGAAGGTGTGGCCTTGTTGAAGGATGTCACTGGAAGTGGGCTTTGAAGTTTCAAAAGCCCACAGCATTCCAGTTGGCTTGCTCTCTGCCTCCAACTTGCAGACCAGAATGAACACTCTTAGCTTCTGCTCCAGCACCATGCCTGCCTGCCTACTGCCACACTCGCTTTCATGGTATTTTGTTAAGGCAATAAAAAAGTAAACCAGACAATGTCTGTCCCTTAAGAGTTGCTTGACTTTGTCATCATGAAGTAACTTTATGTAGACCCTACAATCATCATGGCATGCTGTAGTGTGTAACCAAAAGGGCTGAGATGTCATAAACCTCAGGACCTGTTGTTATTAGCTCTGCTCCTCTAGTCAGATTTTCCAGATCTTGAGGCTGCCCTGGCTTTTCTTTCCCAATAGGGAAAGTGTGAAGGGGCACTGACCACACCCAGTCCACGGCAGTCTGATCTGAGTGTAGTGTGTAAAGACTTGGCCATGGCTGCGAAGACACAGCTGACCACGTGGACCTCAGGCCTCTGAGTCATGCCTAGGCAGCTTTGTCACAGAACTGTCCCACCCACCCTCAGAGCCACAGAAGGGAGGCTCAGAACACAGGCCTTGATCTTTGTGGAAGACTGTTTTCATAAATGAGGCCCTGGTTACAAAGTACTTCCAGTAGAGGAGAGCCTGCTGCCCCTTTCCTTGCCCCTGCTTCCTGATCATAGGCTGCAAGATCTCCAGGGGCAAACAAGCCTGAAAGTATTAAATGGGCATTCATGTCCCAGGACCAGGCTTCCAGAAACAGGGAACATGCCCCTTGCTTCTTGGAGCTAGTGGTATTTGGGGAGAAGACACTTAAGTAGCTAACAAAAAGCCAACGTTCTGGAGAGCCACAGACCTGCAGCAGTTACAGAGATGTCAGCTGAAGAGAAGATGAGCTAAAACCTGGAGGGGTAAGCTAGAAGATGGCTAGGCAGTCTGAGGAAAAGATTGTTCGGGCCTCCTGTCCCTGGGCCTGGGGCCTGGACTCCCCACTTCCCCATGTCTCCTACTGGAAATCAATGAAACTGAACAAAGGATAGAGATAAATCATCCCATGGCTTTGGTACTCTCATACACCCAGGAACACTCCTGTGCTCAAACTCAAGGTATTCTGCCTAATATCTCAGGAGACTAGGGAGCTAAGAGGTAGTACATATTCTTTCATTCACTCATCCATAGTACGTTTGTCAAGCTCCTGCCATGAAATACTAGGGACATGAACCATGAAAACTGGACCATGTCATGTCTTGTATGGGGCTTATCTTCTGGTAGGGTGACCACCAACAGCCAACTAGGCACTGTGTGTATCAGGCAGGTATACAGCATAAACAAAAACATAAATCATGGGACCTCAAAAGGCAGAAGGGTGTGGTATTTTGAGGAGGGTAGTGTTGTGTTCATTTTAAAACTCTGTTTTATTTGATGTTCCTTAAAGCCTCTCCCTTCCAACCCCCAAACTCTAGGTAGGATAGAGAAGGTTAGTGGGGAGAGGGGATGCAGACCCCTTTACATCTCCTGTTATTTAGGGTTAATAGGATTTTTTTGGGGTCTCTACCAATCTCTGTCAACAGCAAACACAGCAAGCAGTCTCCTTCAAGCCGCTGCACCATGAGGTGTTTCTCTCTGTTTTTCTGCTCCAATAAGGTCTCTCAAACTGCCATATGCCCCTCTCCATGCTGCATTGAGAAAGGCCATTCCCAGCTGGCAAAGACCACACTCACAGGACATAATTATCAGCTGTGGACAACCTAGAGCCCAAATAAAAATCCCACACATTGGATTAAAACAAAAACATATTTACATAATACAATGGAGTTTTAAAAGAAACCAAAACTTTCATTACAGGCTGGCCAACAAATGCCTGAGGAGTTGACATTTGATCTGTGGCAGAACCCTGATAGTCAGGAGTGACTACTGCCCCAGGCAGAGGTAATAAAAAATGCCCAAAGCAACAAGCTTTAAATTCATCAGATAACAGTTTGAGTTTTAGATAGAGTGAGTGGCCAAGCATAGAGAGACCTTCATGGAAAACTGAAGTCAACAGATTTTCATCCACACATCCACAGCTCTCCTGCCTCCTAGGCATAGGCCAAGACATGAGTAAAGAGTGATGCCCCTAGCTGGGTTTAAGATCAGCAGGAGCACCATTTGGCCTGGCTAGAGAAGTCACTGGCTCCAGATGAGGGCACATAACAGAAAGTTTCTGGGGGATGTTACAACTAGATGAGTGATGCTACAGGTAAGATTCAGCAATATCTATTGTCTTTTTTTAAATTAAATTTTTATTTTTTTAATATTAGTTACAGTTTATTAACTTTGTATCTCAGCTGTAGCCTGCTCCCTCATTCCCTCCCTCAACAACTCCCTGCCCCTTTCCAAGTCCACTGATAGGTAAGGTTGTCCTCCCTTTCCATCTGACTCTATTTTCTTTTAATTGCACTCATATCCCATTCCACAGCTTTATATAAGATAGAGATAAAGTCCATATCAGCTGAACATTCTGTATGGTGGCATTTTGTGCAATTTATGGTAGTATACTAAGCCAATAAACAGTGACATTCTGATGGTAACGGCATTCCCTGAGCCTCAACAAGACTGATTACCAAACACAGGCATATTGCCTTTAAACACCACTACCCTTCCTTGGAGCCAGCTGTCTAACCTAGAGCTTGCCTGTGTGTCTTTAAACATTTACTGAATTTTTAATTTAAGCATGTATCATTTGAACGAGAAACTTCTGTCCTACATGCTTATGTTACATGCTTTCACCCCCAAAGCAGGCAAAGGGATCATCCCTGCAGCTGATGACCAGAAAACCCCAGATGATTTGAATTCTTGGAACCAGGCCAATGTCTGTGATGTTATAAGAAAGTAAGTCAACATAAAATCCAGAATGTGTGACAGAGTCTGTCATCTCATGGCAGGGATGAATAAAAGGGACTTTTTGAAGAGAATGCCAGTAACACAGTCTTGTGGGAATCCTTAAATAGTCACTTTAAGTACACTATTTCAAATCTTCAGAAAGTTTCCATTAACCTTGGGATTGTGCTAGATGGAAAAAGAACAAAGAAAACTTTTACAGAACCAAGTTTTGATGTTCTGTAGGCCCGTAAATTGTATACAAAGCACACAATTTTTGGAGGCCAGAATTATTATACCCAAAGTGATTCAGAAAATAAAAATGAAAAAATTCTGGTACTTTTAGAAACTAGTTATTTTGGAAGAAAGTTCTATTTCCACAAAAAGAATGGAAGGAGACAGAGAAGGGAGAAGAAAGGAACACAGAAATAGATACATAACAGACAGACAAATGACTGATAGGTATTTGATGGCTGGAAGGTTATACATGGATGAGATATACACAGACGTGTACATAGAGACATAGACATTTGTGCGCATCTCTACTTGTGTGCGTGTATGTGCACACGCACATACATCTGCATATCCCTGTGATGTATCCTAGTCCTCAAATTCATTTGCCCTGTTCCTGTCTGAATCATGTCTACTGCCTTTCTTCTCAAGCGACAAGCCTGCTACAGGGATGGCTGAGGATGAAGAGGGTTTGTCTTGGCAAATTCATGTCAACATTTCATAAATTTGCCTCTTCTTCTTCTTGATGTCCATCCTATTGCCAGCTCCGTCTTGTGGGTGGCCTGCATGTACCAGTGCATGTTTTAACTCAGCTTGAAGTGAACTTGAAACTCAGACATAAGGCAAAGAGCCTATTTCTCATACAAGTGTGATGCTAACTCAGGCAGAATTTTGTATCAGCTTCTTCTGGGATTTCAGGTGCAGGGATGTCAGACTTGCTATTCCTAGGAACAGGCCATCCCCACATGAAGTTGTGTTTTCAGGGTCAGAGACGCCTGCTCTGGTTCCCCAAAACTACCAATATCCCATTCTAGATCTGTGCTGGCTTATGGCCTCTCCTCCTCATCTCAAACACAGGATGTGGTAGGAAGCACAGTAATCCAGGCACCATGTCATTTGTTTCCTCAAAACATTGTTGACCAAAGTTAGCTCCACAAAACACAAGTCCCTTGAGACACTCTATGAAGTATGAGTTTGTTTGGTCTGGAAAGTTTTAATAAATGTACTTTTCCTTGTTTTGGTGTTCTAGCCACGACTCTAAGAGGACTCTCTTGTCCATAATCTCTTTGCCCTGGCTTCACTGCCAGGTAAACCCTTTCTTTTAGCAGAAGTGAAAACCAAGCGAGGAGGAGGTGAGGGCTACCAGTCTTTCCAGAGAAGTGCATCTCTCTGTGGGCTGATGGGAATATCCTCTTAGCTTTATAGATTCAGTTCTATTCTCGAGGCACAAAGATGTTGTTCCAACACACACATATACTCACTCACACACACAAAGAGCCATTCATGGGGCTGCTGATGTCAGAAAGTTTCTTTCATTTCAGGTGACACGTACTACTGGTCCAGGATTAGGTCAGTGTTGTCGGTGAATGAAAACAGATTACTGTGACAGAGCATGGCTAGTGGTCTGTGACAAGGTTGGGGAAATTCTGTTTAGGTAAAAAGACAAATAACAGTAAGAGACTGGGAAAGAGGTACTCAGGAAGAAAGAAGAGCCTGGGCAAGGGAAAGGCTTGGTTTAAATAAAGGGAAAGAAGCCAAGAAGACCAGTCATATGATTCCAGGAGCAACTAGAAGCTGACAACAGAGAGGCCATGAAAGGAAAGTTCCCACAGGCGCTTTGGGATATGGCTGTAGACCTGCTGTGGTTCGCACTAGCATCCCCTAGAGATCCATGTACTAAAGGCTTGGTCTCTAGAACACCACAAGGTAGTGGAACCTTTAAGAGGTGAGGTCGAGTGAGTGGAAGCTAGGTCTTTGCAGGAGACTTGAAAGGGACTATGGGACTCTGGTTTATTTTACTTCTCAGCTTCCAGGAAGTAAGCAGTTACTCAGTTACATATCCACCACGATGTATCACCTCCATAAGGTCCCAGAATGATAGGCCACTGACCATTGACTGAACACTCCAAAACTGTGATCCAAAAGCACCCTTTCTCTTTTTTAATTTATATTTTTTATATTTTTGAGAATTTCATACATAAGTACTTTGTTTATATCATTTCCATCCCTCTTCCTCTCTCCCATCTCAAGCTTCTCCCATGTCCCTCCAACCATCTATTCCATCTTGAATTCATGATATGTATAATTATTTCTGCTACGTACATGGACACACACACACACACCCCTACTGAGTCCAATTAGTGTTGCCCTATTTTTTTACACAAGGCTTATGATTAGACTCTTATACCTGAAAACAAAAACAACAACAAAACAACTGTCTAGCTCTCCCTCAGCAGCTATTGACAACCTATACTTCTTTGCCTGTGTATGGGGCCAACTGAAACTTTCTCTCACCCATGTTGGTGTGTCAATTGGTGTGGTATTTGGAGGCCTTTTGTAGGCAGCCAAATTGTTGAGATATGACAGGTATAATATCTCTATTCTGTGCAAAAGGCCTTATCTCATAGTGGGCATACCGGTCCTCAGGCTGTTAGAATCTTTTTTAGCCACTGTCTTCAATGTTCCATGGACTGTAGGTATCAGGATAATGTTGTAGATATGGCCATTAGTCACTTATTCTCTGCCTTTTAGCCAATTGTAGATTTCTGTTACAGAAACCGACTCATGCTTGTCACTGTAAATAACAGAAACTTAAGTAATGTAGAATTTTCAAGAGAAAAATACAATAATCTGACCAATTTTTTAAAAATGAAGTGGCTCCTGACTGGTATGTGAGGAAGGGATGAGAGTAGAAGATTCTAGAATCTGGAGGGTTCTTAGGAGGCTCCAACAGTAAGACATGGGCAAGGTGAGAGCCATGCAACAAGGATGAAGTCAAAATGGAGTCTGTGGACTCATGTGGAGAATGACAGATAGCAGAGAGTATGTGCTCTCAAGGGCAAGTGGCCACAGATACACAGGCACCCTAGGAATATCAAATAGGGAAGGAGCCATAAGAGGATTCCAAAGCCTGGCTAGGTAGGAGTGACTATGGTGATGACAGTCAACTGTGTCATTCCTTTGACCCTGTGCAGCACAATGTACAACAGGAAAATAAGATTAAATATAAGCAAAAACATCTTGCGTACTTGGGCGGGGGGGGGGAGGGCAAGTGAGCTGTAGTTTGCTTATGAAAGTTTTCCATAGAGATGGATTTCACAGAAATAAAGTGATTTTTATTAAAATAAAAATATGCTTATAAAAAAACAGATCCCTAGTGAATAGTGAATGGCCATCGGCCTATATATTTCATTGTAGTCAATGATACACATAGAATTGGTTGTGTCTCATTGGAACAGTTTTAGATTACATCTTCAGTTCTCTGAACAGTGTCACAGGTCACCCACAGTGAGTCTGATGGCTCAACAGCCTCCCCCTAAAGCATCTGGCATCTTCCAAGAGGTTAAGAACTGCATGATTAATCAATGGCCCTGTGCTCTCGGAGGATCCAGTTAAATCCAATGATTCTGCCAGCTTCCTAGAAGCTGAAACAACTCTGCTGAGGGCCTCCTTATCAGAGGAGGCCGCATTACCACTTCGCAGGGCCAAGATCAACCCAATGGAATCTGCACAGACCACACAGACCTTCACAACCTTCCTCACAGGAATGTCTGCTCTAGTGACCAAGCTGTCAATGTGAGGGCTACACATAGCACAGCACATGTCTTACATTCTCTCTGCTCACATTGTTCCATCCTGGGAGACCCAGTCTCAATGATCAGATGGTTGTTAGGAATCAGGAGCTGGGGGTATTCCCCATGAAGGAGGGGCAAGGTTTAAAACAAAGGACTAAGCAGGTAAAGACAAAGTTCTGAGGAGGGAAGCACAAAGAAACAGTTCCTTGTGTGGTACTAAAACAACAATGAGAAGCATAAAAGATGAATGTTTTGTGAACTATTGAGAGAAAAATGCAAAATGTTAATTTTTGCCTGCTCACTCCAGGCTAGGAATCTAGCAAGCAATCAACAATGAACGGAACTGGCAAATGATTCCAAAATCCTAGGAGCAATAACACTTCGGGAGTGGTGCAATGAGCTAAACTTCCTTTGGCAGAGTTCAGAGCTGCTTATCAAAAAGCGTGTTTTCAGGGTCGCACTCGCACACAGCGGCTGAATTAGGAGAAGCAGAGCTGGACCCAAGAGTCCACATCCTTAGTGTGTGCCCCAGGAAATGTGATGCAGTTACCTTTTTGACCGACCCCTGTCTTTCCCCAAAGGGCAACTGCCGGTGTGGAATGGTTCTGCTGAGGATCTAAGATGACTTCATAGCCAAGAATTCTACCCTGGACCCATCCTGCAGGTGATAAGCTTAAGGATGCTTTTCATATCCACAGGGGCCTAGAGGCATCTCCTAGTAAGTCCTTCTTATTAAATCAGGAAAGCAGAGACAGGAATGTGCCCAAGGGCCAGAGCTAACCTGAGTATCACCAGAGTCACTGCTGATGTCTAGTCCAGAGATCTCTTCTTTTTTCCAAGCCACTTCCTCTTTTCAACTTTACTCTTGCTGGGTTTAAAGAATAATAGCTGTCCTCAAGCAACCACAGACAAATCCGTATCAAATTCCCACCTTCCTATTAGGAAAAAAGGATGGAAAGAAGACAGGGGTATGTATGTGTGAGGCACTTTACAAATATATTTTTTTTAATTTTCACTTTTGTAAAAGTAAAATGAGGCTGGAGAGATGGTACTGTTGTAAAATGGCTGCTGTGCAGTCATCAGGACTTGAGTTCAGATCCCTAGAACACAAGTAAAAGGTCAGGTATGGGAATATACTTCTGCAATCCCAGCTTTGGGAACAGAAAGAGCAAACCTGTCTTTAAAAATAAGGTAGAAAGTGATTGAAGAAGACACCCAACTTCTACCTCTGGCCCTTACACATATACATACACATGTACACATACATAAATATGCTACACACATACATATGTGTAAAAATGCAAATGCATACACACAGAAGTAATTATAGTCTTGGAAAATTAAGCATCCACATCAATAAAATGTTCATCGCTTTACAATGAATTTGGCAAATTGAAAGATATTCACAAAACTTTCAATGGAGAGCACGATTCCCCTATTGTACCACATTTGCACACATCTGAACACACATGCTCTATGCTCACACACAGTGGGAAGGGAAGAGAGAGACAGAGGTATGCTAATCCATTGTTAGCCGTTGTTTTGGGGGTAGAGTTTGCATTCTTTTTTTTTTTTTTTAACTTTGGCTAATTTTCCTCCAACAAATGTGCCTCACTTGCATAACAGCTCATGTTTTTAAGAAAGTGGAAGCAGCTATTCCTTGCTTGCTATCTATCATAAGTGCTAAGCCTCAGGAATGTGGAACATCCATTTGCCTGGGAGATTGTGCCCATGGGACCAAAGCCATGATAAGGCATGCAGCTCTCTCCCCTGCCCCACCTCTCCCTGTGAATGAAATACAAGCACAGGATTTCTTATCCCAGCTGAGTAATCAATGACGCAAAGGTGACAAGTCATGACTCAAGACAGAGAAAGTAGCGTCATTGTGCATGGGCCAGGAAGTTGCCCCAGTCCTCTTACTTGGAGTTCTAGGACTGGAAGGGACAGTCAGGGGTCATTGCTTCTTTCTTTATGCTCCTTTTCTGGGTACAAAGCAGGGACACACAGGAAAGCAGTGGTTTGTGGGGAAGGCTAATGACTGCAGCAAGCTGTAACCACAGTCAGTAGTCACATAGACTGGCCAAAGTTTGGTAGTCAAAACAGAGTAACAGCAGCACAACATGAAGAGGAGGATGCTGGGATGCAGAGTTTGTGAAGTATGTGAGGTCTGCTCCTGTTACCTGTCAACCTGAGTAAAGCTACATTGCTCAATATTTGCTAAATAAAAGAGCAACCAAACAGGGGTTCAATTGAACTCTCTGTTGGATGTGCTCCCTTTTCAATTTTTTAAATTTTATTTATTACTTATTTATTTACTCATTTATTACAATTTATTCACTTTGTATCCCGGTTGTGGCTCCTTCCCTCATCTCCCCCAATTCCACCCACCCTTCCTCTTCCCCTATGCCCTTTTCCTAGTCCCCTGATAGGGGAGGACATCCTCTCATTTTTTTAAGCTGCATACTTGGCTTGTGATTGCTGTATCTTCTCTTGAATGCTCCCAGGGGCATGTGACTCATTGCCTCATTTTAGACAGCGATACCTGTTTTTAAGAAGAGATTTTCCTTATTCTTGGAAGTGTGGGCCTTGCTCCAGAGCTTGTATAGAACTACTGAGTTTAGGACGAGCAGAGAAATTTGTGTTTCTGTTAAGTTCCTAAAGAACTGAGTGGTGTTTTAATATAAAGATATGCATTATACATTCTGTCTAGCACCACACAGTGAATCTACAGATTTCCAAATACCACTTTAACACTGGCTATTTTCCTCCTCATTCTCCAATCTTGTAGGGAAAAGAAAGAATGCCAGAAAATAAAGCAACACTCACTCACACAGACACACAGACACACGGACACACACACACACACACACACACACACACACACACCACCCTTATCACCCCTGGCTTGAATATCTGGGTACAGGCCCTTCTGTTTTCAGTCTTTCAAACATGTGGGTGTGTCTCTCATGTCTTCTTAGGCCCCTCTTTTACCTGAATAGACAAGACAGCCTTGGCCCAAAGAAGACATTTTCTTCTCTGTGGTCCCAGTACACAAGAATCTGCGAGCACAGCTCAGACCAGCCAGCAGCCTCTGCTACCGCCCTCACACTGAGGTCAGGAGAAGGTGGGGTGGCCTGTGCACTCAAGACAAGTTGCACCAACTTTCTGCTACTGACTCCTTATTCCCACACTGTGATTTGCAAATGTTCCCAGGAGGATAATGGTGGTGGGTTGGAGGGCTGAGATCTTGTGGTGTAATCTATGGTCCAGCCACAGAGACCTCAGAATCTACACAAACTGCAGCCACTTGGCCTCCCAGGAGTGTGGACATGTCTACGCTCCCAGCCAAAATCTGTTCACAGAAGCCCACACACTGCCACCTTCTCCTACTTGGATGGTGAAGCAGCTCATGGAAAGGGACAATCTGTGAGACAAGCTAAGTGTTTCCAGGAGTCCCTCTATGACATGCACCCCATCCTTTGTTAGTTAATTTGTCATGGGAGAACTCCATCTAGACCCAAGCCCCCAGGTGGCAGTTCTCTAAGGCAAGACTCATCTCCTACAGTCATTGAGGGCCCAAGACCCAGCTCTGTTCAGGGTCCAAATCATGTGTTCTCCACAGCAACAGAGAGAGGCAAGCCTCACCCCACCTCTTGGAGGACATGCAACTGAGCTTGACTCTAAACATCAGCATTATTGCTGCCTAGATGATACATTTCTATCATTTTAGAGCAGATGCAGCCTCAGTCTACCTTCCACCTCATTGTGGTACCCTATATGGCTGTCTAGAATAACAGACTTCCATGCAGAATTCACAGAGTATTGTCCTGCCCACTGAAGCATGTCTTAGCATTTTTAAATTTTCCAGAGAGTGGTCTCTTTCCACAGCTGATCTTCTCCATTTGACAATTTCTATAATGGATTGGAATACTATTTGAAAACTGGACGGTCAGAGGGGAGAGGTGGAAAGAAGAAAAGAAACTTCAGGAGCTGATATTGATCTAAAGAGGGAAGATAGGTAGAAGCCAGATTACTAGTGCCTGGCCCACGCCATGCAGTCCCTCGATAGCAGGTCTCAGATTGTCACCTCAACCAGCAGCCAAGCCTCTGCCTCACCCTAGAGAGAAAGAGAGAACAAAGGCCACCCTGAAGTTCCTATGTTCCTCATCAGAGGAAGAAAACAATATTGTCCATAAGAAAAAAAATGCATGCTAAAACACACACATGCACATACACTGGAAATCATACATGTAGCTTTGCCTTCTTTAGTAATTGCTACAAATCTTAGAGAAGAGACCCCTCCTTTTTAAGCATTGGACATGGGAGAGGACCGTTCTGTTGCTAGGGGATAGTCAAGAGGATTGACTAGACAGGGGGTGCCAGACATAGAGGTCTCCACCTGTTGCTCCTGACCCACATATACCATAACCTTCACCTCTGTTTCTGTTGGAATGCTCATGACTACCATTCACCCTGATGTAAATGACTTTGGAGAATAAAGGCACAAACTTTCTGTAATGCATACATAAGCTCCCTGCACAAACTCTGCTGGCCTGGCCTCTACTTCTATTGACCCAGTGGCTATCCCCATGTCACCTAGGTTAGGCACACAGACTGCTTGAGTTTATTTAAGACTGGGGCTGACTATGGCCCAAGGCTCATCAGACCACTTACTTGTATATTTCTCAGTTACTTTTATAACAAAGTAAGCCAGCCCAAATCTTCAGTTTTAAGTAGCAATCACTTATCACTCTTGCACTGTTAACAGGCTGTGTGGTTCTTTTGCTGTGTGCAATACTAAATGTGCCATGGCATTCAGGACGTGCCTTGGGTGGAATATCCATGGCTGGCTCACAATGGCAGCACCATGGGGACAGTCACAAGGCTGTCCTCCTCCAGGGCTTTGTTGTCTCAAGGTCTTCCTTTCCATGTGACCACTCCTGTGCTCTGTTTATTACCCAGAATTTAAGAGACTAGAGCACAAAACAGCTGCCATGGGCCCATCTAAAGGCTTAGACTTAGCATAGGCAGTCTCTTCTACCACACTGATCATTGATTTTTTTTTTTTAATTTGGCTTATATTTTAGTGTTTTGACAGAGGCCCAGACTGACCTGAAACTTGTGATCCTTCTGCCCCAGCTTCATGAATGTTGGCGTTACGGGTAAGTATCACCACAGCCTGGGCCTGCTCATACATGAGCATTTCTTGGCACTAATTCATAAGCACTAAGCCATAGCTCAGTTTGCACTGAAGGAGACAACATGGCATCAGTGTGGATGGAGGGAGTTAAACAATGTTGTCACAGGCCTGCTTGCCCTGAGGAAAAATGAGAATATTAGGAAAAGTCCATTTCTCATCCTGACTGCTAAACAATTGTGTTACAGCTTCACTGTAGACCTAAAGACCCTGACAGGGGTTTTATGTTTAGAAACCCTCTGATGTGTCAACACCACTCAACAAAGCAGTCTCCGTGCTGGCAGTCTCCTCACGCCAAAAGGACACTGAACTTTCCCACTATCGTCACTGTGCACACCACCTTTTGTAACACTGTGTGTGTCACCCTTTGAGGTAGATCTTGCATCCTAATGGGGCCTAGGGAGCAGTATTGCGATGCGTCCAGTGACTACGGTACGTGACCTGAAGCCACTTAGCCAAGACCCGCAGAATATAGCACATCTGAATCAGAAGCTCTGGCCCCTGTGTCACAGGCATCACAGGAGTGAGCCACTCCAGCCCCTCTCCCCAAGCACAGACGGTGACTAAAGGCTCCAGCATTTCATTTTGAGCCATAAGCATTGGCTAATAAGCATTAATCATGTCCCTCTTAAGTAAATGTTTGAGCCATTTTATGGGTTTTATCAGAATAAAATTCAAGCATTTAGGGCATAAGCCATCTTTGGTGAATGCTAAACTGTTATTTTACAGACAGAGAGAGAGAGAGAGAAGATATGGGTGTCATATGCTTGTAACTTAACTCAGGTTTGAAGCAATCTGAGGTTGTCCTTTTAAACTTAATACGGAAAGAAAATACAACCTGCAGGTTAGAGCTCAGTGGTAAGAAATGGGTTAAGCGACTTTATCAGATATAACATAAATTCCAGAGTCTTCCTCTAAGTCAGTGGTTCTCAACCTCTGGGTAATGACCCCTTTGGGGTTGAACAACCTTTTCACAAGGGTTGCCTAAGACCATCAGAAAAGATAGATATTTACATTATGATTCATAACAGTAGCAAAATTACAGTTATGAAGTAGCTATATAAATAATTTTATGGTTGAGGTCACCACAACATAAGGAGCTATATTAAAGGGTTGCAGCATTAGGAAGGTTGAGAGCCACTGCTCTAAGTATATCTATATGATAGAATACTAATTTCAAATTAACAGAAGAAGAGCTGTGGGCTGTGTATTAGTCAGGATTCTCTAGAAGAACAGAATTGGTAGAATAAGTGTGTGTGTGTGTGTGTGTGTGTGTGTGTGTGTGTGTGTGTGTGTG
>NW_026586816.1:1846562-2002651 GCF_907164565.1 Psammomys obesus | reverse complement strand
GTGTGTGTGTGTGTGTGTGTGTGTGTGTGTGTGTGTGTGTGTGTGTGAAATTTATTACAATGCTTTACAGGTTGTGGTCTGACTACTTCAACAATGGCTGTCTACCAAAAGAAAGTCCAAGAATCCAGTAGTTGTTCAGTCCACAAGGCTGAGGCTGGATGTCTCAACTGCTCTTCAGTATATGCCAGAATCCTGAAGAAATCGGCTGTATTGTCAGTGACTTGTCAGAAAGAGCAAGAAAAACAAGCAAAGAGCAAGTTTTCTATTTTCACGTCCTTTAGACAGCCAGCAGGAGTGGCTGAGATTCAAGGTGTATCTTCCCACCTCAGAAGATCCTGATTAAAAGTGAATCTTCCGACTTTAAATGATTCAATTAAAAAATTCCTCAGAGGTGTGCCCATCCCCTTGGGTTTTAGTTAATTCCAAGTGTAGTCAAGTTGACAATGAAAACCAGCTATCACAGGCTGTCAGCTAAACTGTTTCCCGTCCTTGGTGCCACAGTTTTCATTAGTCAGTAAGTGGAAAGATATCTTCTGTGCTAGCCTTGAATGTCTTTGAAGAGTTAGAATTCTACTAAAACACATGCGGTTAGTCTAAATAAACCTCATGGCACCTTTCTTCTTTCTGGTAGAGGAAATAGCCACCCTGTTTACTCTAGTGACTCTCTTCCTAGGTGGCAGCTTAGGCCAGAGTGGAACCCTTCCTAATTTTTCATAGTATTAACACAAACAGCCCCTGCCCCAAACTTACGTCCATGTCCTCCTGCCGCTGTTAGGCAGAAATGTGCAAAAGTCGCCATGTTCAACATAAGCATCAGTCTTGAACTCCCTCCCCCACGTAGGTTCTGACCAGGGGAGTAAAGCTTACATGACAGGACAATATTACCAGGCCAAGGTCCCAATTGTCTTAGTTTTTATTCTAGAATCAAGCAAAACTTTGTTCCATAAAATGGGTCATGTGACCCCTGGGCCCAGCGGAGGAGGTAGACTTCATAGGCAGAGAAGAAGAAAGAAGAAGAAGAAACAAAAGCTAGTCATTTCAAAGTCACTTTCTTTACAATCCAGAGTTGACGGAACAATAGGAAATTAACTGATCAATTACCATTAGGTCAAACAGAGTCACTTCCACAGAATAAGGACTGAGGCTGAAGGAACTTCTAATCCTGATCTCTTAGAAGGCCAGACAGCTTCATTTTAGGCAAGTCACTGAAATTTGAGTATGTTTGATTCTATTTTAATTTTTACCCTGATCTGTTATGATTCAGTGCATGAGCCTTATCAAAAGCCTGGCCTCCTGGATTTTTTTTCAAAGCTAAAAAACCAGGGCCTATCAAGTACACAATAAAGACATTTGCTCAACCATGTTTGTAGCAGCCTTATTTTAATAGCCAGAATCTGGAAACAGCCCAGATGCCCCTCAGTGGAGGAATGGATACAGAACCTGTAGTACATCTACACAATGGAATATTACTCAGCAATAAAAAAAAGGAAATCATGAAATTTGCAGGTAAATGGTGGGATCTGGAAAAGATCATCCTGAGTGAGCTAACCCAGAAGCAGAAAGACGCACACAGTATATACTCACTCATATAGACATATAATATAGGATAAATCTACTAAAATCTGTACACCTAAGAAACTAATCAAGAGGGAGGACTCTTGCTAAAATGCTCAATTCCTATCCAGAAAGGCAAAGAGGATGGACATCAGAAGAAGGCGAAAAGAGGTAACAAGTCAGGAGCCTGACACAGGGGACCTCTGAAAGGCTCTGCCCTGCAGACTATCAATGCAGATGCTGAGACTTATGGGCAACCTTTGGACAGAGTGCAGGGAATCTTAGGAATGAAGTGGGAAACAGTAAGATCTGGAGAGGACAGGAACTCCACAAGGACAGCAACAGAACCAAAAACTCTGAGCACAGGGGTCTTTCCTGAGACTGATACTCCAACCAAGGACTATGCATGGAGATAACCTAAGACCCCTGCTCAGATGTAGCCCATGGCAGTTCAGTATCCAAGTGGGTTCCATTGTATTAAGAACAGGGATTATCTCTGACATGAACTGATTGGCCTGCTCTTTAATTTCCTCCCCCTGAGGGGGAGGCTGCATTACCAGGCTACAGAGGCCGACAATGCAGCCACTCCTGATGTGATCTAATTGACTAGGATCAGAAGAAAGGAAAAAAGACCTCCCCTATTGGTGGACTTGGGGAGGGGCATGCATGCAGAGGGTGGAGGAAGGGAGGGATTGGAACAGGAGGAGGGAGAGAACCACAGGGGGGATACAAAGTGAATAAAGTGTAATTAATAAAGAATTAAAAAAAAAAAAAAAACAGGGCCTAAAGGCAAGTGCTTTACCACTGAGCTGCACCCCAGACCATTCCTGTGATGTCTGTTTAACATCTGTAACACAGGTCTGACAGAGCTCACAAACAGCACATTGGTATTCTAGAAGTCTTTGAAACAGATGCTGATTTCCTGGTCTTTCTAAAAAAGAAACACCTAAGGTCAAGGTGGGGCTGTTTGGGCTCCCTCTGCAGCCCCTTGCCTTTCTAGGATCTCATGTCTTTTCTCTGTGTGTCGAAGGTGCCAGACCTGCCTTATCACCTCCAGAAAGAGCATAACTTCAAACCAGTTATTTCGGGAGGTACTAGGGGTGGGCACTTTGGCATGATACTAGGGAGAAGGGAACTATCCTGTGGCAGAGGGTGTTCTAATCACACCACTGGACTACTAGGGATGGCCTTACCTCCTAAATGCAGTGTGAAGGGCTCAAAGATAAGCAGCCAAGTGTGTTAGTGCACACTGCTGAACAGAAGAGAAAAGGGAGAGGTACCCCATTACCACAGAGACTCCGGGAATTCCCGGCTCACCAAAGCCTAATGGGGGAAAGGAGCTAGGGGTACGGCCTAGTGGGCAAAGTGCTTGCCGTCTGATCACATGGACCGGAGGTGCCCCAGAACCCACCAACAGAAGCCCGGCATGGTGGTCTATTGCTGGAATCCCAGCACTGGACATGCAGAAACAGGAGAATCCGTAGGGTTCATTGGCTGTCAAGTTGGACTTAATTTGTGAGCTTCAGGTCCCACTGATAGACCCTGTCTCAGAAAACAAGGCAGACAGCACATGAGAAACTACACCCAAGGTTGTCTTCTGGCTTCCACATGTATATACACACGCATGTACCCACTCACACATGAACATGCACACACCATTCATTCATTCATTAAAATAAAAAATGGAAGAGAAATGCTGGGAAGGGATGTAAGGAAGAAACTTCCCTGTGAAAACCAGGCTCCCTCCTGTGTATGTGGCTCTGACAAAGGGTTTCTAAATGTAAGTCTGCCGGGTCTATCAGCTGATCACAGGAAAGGGTTTGTTATGAGAGGCCTGGTCATCCGTTCTTTCCCACCCAACAGAGAAACAAGTAAGAAACATCCTTGACATTCTCCCTCCAACTTCATAACGACAATCAGGAAGTCGTTGCTGTGACAGGAGTTCTGACTCAGTGGTAATTCCTGCACTTGCTCCTGGACCTTCCAGGGCCCAAGAGGGAGATGAGCTGGGTCCTGAACCAAACTTTCCCAGCACCCACGCAGTGCATTGGAGGACCACTCTTGGAAGGAGATGTGTCTCTGAGGGCCTGACACTGGGCTTACTCTATGGTACTCTGAAGATGTCACCAAGCGTCATAGACAGGGTTTTCTGGGACATTGTAGTCTGAGTAGTACCGGTTAGAGTGAGGTCATTTGAGTTGTTTCCCTTGTCATCCCATCATTCTCACTCTAGCCTGCCACCTGTCTGTGCTGTTTCAGTCAGGTTGAGGGAGGCAGAGGTAGCATCAGTCTCAGGTAAACCATCTGTCCTTAGCCAGTGGCTGAGAGCAATGGGACTGGGATATTTGGATATTGCCTCCCCTTGATTAATTAATATATAGAACTCTGAGCCCACCTCCTGACTGTCAGAATGGCTGGTACAAGTGCCCTGCTTCAGACAAAACTCTCAGAGATGGGCCCAAGCTATGGCTACCATTTTTTCACGGGATTTTTGATCCCAGAACCCTGCAGATGATAGGAAGACAGAAAGAGAAACATAAAAAGACTCATTTGCAGCCATTCCTCATTCCAGAAGAGCCATGAATTTGTCCACAGTCACCCAAAACAAGACAGGATCCTATGTAACTTAAGAACATCCGGAGATAGGTGGCTCAGACATTGTCAGTGTGATACCAGGTAGTGGACAGGAGGTGGGCTGGGGGCTTAGGGATAAGAGGTCAGGAGTCTTAAGACAAGATGGCAGCCAGAGGCATGACATCACAGGGAGAAAGGAGATCTGAAGGTGTCCCTGCCCTGAGTTTACTATAGGTAAAACAATACATCAAAATCTTTCCTACAAAATGCATCCCCCTGGCACATGTCACAGAGACACATATGCAGGAGGCACTCATGTACTAGGATCAAGTTACCCAGTTCCAAATCCCTGCAGGCAGTTTCTCAGTTTAGAAATCACCAGAAATCAATACTTTTTTTTTTTAAAGCAATGTCGGTTATAACGTGATCTCATGGATAATATTCCTAGTTGAAGAGAAAACTATGAGTGGCGGTCCTTTCCCTAGAACTTAGACGCAGGGCACAGTGCAGAATGATACGGCCTGACGTGATCTCTTAGCTAGCAACTGAGAACCCATGAAATCACACATCATATCTGTTCCCCTGGCTACCATCTCAGATGCGCAGTATATACTTGCTTCATCATGTAGTGTTTATCTTATAGCTTCATCTTCTTTTGATACAAAGCATGCATTATTACTCTTTTTCTGTCTCCTTACTCTTCCCTCTCCCTCCCCGTGTTTGGTCTTTAAATAGGGAGGGGTAGCACTGCACTGAAATAATGTTTTAAGTCTATTTCACAGGATTGCATGTGTGTTCGACTCAGTGGCAGAGCACATGCCTAACACATGGACTTCTCTAGGTTTAATCCCAGAGCTGATTCATACACATTCTTTAGTTTTCCCCAAGTCCTGTAATACTTCTCATAGTCTTTTTCATCTCCTCCAAGGGGCATATGGCACTCACTGTGGACACTGGATACTGCTGTTCTCTCCCAGGGGCAGGTGACACTCACTGTGAACACTGGCTAGTGATGTTCACCGAGTTCCTCTTTCCTGGAGACTGTTAAGTCACCTGAAATCATGAGCGCTGTGAGCTGAGCAGGCTGTGGACCACAGCCACTGGCCATCCAGGCACAACAAGGTGCCTTTTCCTCTAAATGTGTCTGGAGGAGGCAGCAAATCCCTAAAGAGCATCTTGGTTCATCTAAAAGTGGACACTCAGAAATGCTGTGTTTCTTCCTGGTTCCATTCTGGGACAAACTGTCACTCCCAGGAAGCACTGAGTGTAGCCTGTGCGTGCCAGGACAAGGGACCTTCTGTTCTCTACCATCATATGTCATATGATAGCAGGAATGGTGCTTAGTAAAGTAGATAATCCATAAATACAGTCATTTCCTCCCAAAAATATTAAGTGAAAAATTCCAGGAACAAACAACTCATGTGTTTTAAATTGCACTGCTATGATTATTCTATCTTGTTAGCTAATGTGAACCTCATATTGTGCCTGGGTAAATTTTTCATAGATATGTGTATACGGGGGAAAATGTCATGTACTTGGGATTTGGTATTAGCCATAGTTTCAGGTATTTGGTCAATGTTTTGATAGTTCCCCCCATGGATGGTAGAACTATATTTGCCAAATTACTGGGTGATTTTTGGCAGGTCACTTGACTTCTCTGAGCCCTCATTTTAACAAAATGGAGACTTAATTCAGGGCCCCCAAGCATTACCCAAAGGGATTAACTGAGATTCACAGAAGACTGCTATGCAACATCCACAATGTGGAAAAGGACACAGGATTGTTGTCTCTGTTACTCAGAGTCAAAAACTAGCAAGCAATGCCCAGAAAAGTGCCTTCTGCCCTAAGAAGCCACACCCTCCACTGACCCCAGGTCTCACCCTCCACTGACCCCAGGTCTCACCCTCCACTGACCCCAGGTCACACTCTCCACTGACCCCAGGTCTCCTGCAGCTGCAGCTATGCCTGTTTACTCAGGAGGGAAAGCAGCTGTGAGGGCTGAGGGTGGAGCAGTGGAGGAGTCCCTGCTCTGTCTCTACTCTGAGGACAGCTAGGTCCAGAGGGCAGTGGAGGAAAGGTCAGCTATCACACCAGGCCTTCTACATGCCTCTGAACCAGCCATTCTGGAGGTCATTGTGCTTCTACAACACCACAATCAGTGGAGGATCTACCCACTAGACCTCCCTGATGGAGAGCCTCCTTGGCCATTGAGCTGAGATCCTGCTACATCCCTCTACATCCCTCTACAGCTCTGTCTCTGGGAAAGAATTGGGCTGTGGACACCCCCCCCCCAGCAGACATAGAAGCAACTTGGGAAAACTCACCTTGCACTAGTGCCGACAATTTGGAACAAGAACACAAAAATGCTATTAAAAAATTAGGGAGGAACATATACATTACACAAATATCCAATACCGCCCTTTGACAATATTTGTGTTCTAGTAAAAAGATGTAACCTTAAAAATAGAAGTCACATTTTATGTTCAGTGTTTCACTCTGGTATAAGAGGATGGGAACAGTTGGGCTGTTGTATCCCTCATAGTGACGGGATTTTCATGTGGGCTCATTTAGCATTCCAGGCTTTGCCTAGAGCACTGTCAGCAATTGTGAATCCTGTAGACTGACTACAAGACTAGGGTTTCTCTATATGACTGGAAGCAGCTGTGGCTAGGTAGATGCAACCATCTTTCATCTTCTCCACACACTGGATTTATTCCTAAACCAAAGTCTGGAGGTAAGGACAAAGGAAGAGGTTAGTGTGACATTTCCCTTCCCTGGGTTGAAGTTATTAGTGACACAGAAACAGGAAGGGGGCAACGCCTTGTTTGGAGAAGGGAAATGCAGAGGAAGTGTGGTCAAAGTGGAAGGGGGCTGTTCAGACGGTCACTCCACTCCTAGCTCAGGGGAGACACCAGATAGAGGTGGCATGGGCAGCCAGTCCTAAGTGGGGACAGAAGGGGAGTCACTCCCAGGATTGTACTGTAAGGAGAATTTACAGGAGACATTGTTGGTTTTTCCACTGGACACAAAATGCAAGCCTAGGATTACCACACATTTTTGCCTTGGGGTTTTCATCCAGGTTCAACTCACAACGGCTGGGCTGCAGTTTTCTCCACAAGTCCCAGGGATTTTAGCAACCCTCGTGAACACTGAATGTGTCCTCAGGAGGAGGTGGCCTCCCCAGTAAGCCATTTTGATTGGATAGGGCTAGATGCACTGGCTGGAGCAGATGACAGGGCTTCTTTTGTTACCACTTCTTTCCCCCGCAGGGTTCCAGCAACGGGAAGACTTTTCTCTTAGCTTGGACATGACATCTTTTGAAGGTAATAAGTACAGCCTTTGCCAACGAAGAAGGAAGAAACGGAATAAAACTGCACTTGAATCAGCCCATGAGACAGACAGGAAGGCTTGCTGGGTGCACGCATGGATGTGCGCGGTGTGGTGGGTACGCCCAGCTGCTCTCCAAATGCATTACTGAGGGGTGTGTGTGCGTGTGTGTGTGCGTGTGTGTGTGTGTGTGTGTGTGTGTTGAAAGAGAGAGAGAGACACGAACTCTTTCAAAGGTGGTGATGTGGCTCAGCAGATAAAAGTGATCATTATGCAAGCTGGATTACCTGAGTTCAAGCCCCAGGACTGATGTGCAGGTAAAGAAAGAATCAACTCCACAAAGTTATCCTCAATCAACACACACACACACATAATAATATTAATAATATTAATAATACTAATAATGAAGAAAAAGATGAAGAAGCAGAAGCAGAAGAAGAAGGTCAATCAAAACAGAAGAGGACTCTTGTTGCTGATCCAAGAGGCAAGACTCTCCTTCCCTCCCTGCCTTTTGCCTAGTCTTTTCTTTATCCCTTCAATGGCTCTGAATCCCCATCCTAACTGGCTAACAGCAAGCTTCCCAGGAACAAGCAAGGGTGAGACTGAGTTGTGACCTTCAATGTTCTGTGCAAGACACTGGTGATATATTTCTTGCCCTGCACAAAGAATGTGGCAAAAAATCTAGAAAATGTATTTTTCATGTGAGTCAGGCTGTCATAGTACTTCCTGTTTTAAGCAGCATAGAATTCTGCAAAGAAAATTCCATGGTGATATGTTCCAGTCAGAACAATGCAACTCACAGGCAGAGCCCTACACTCCTGTTTTCCTGGGGTGAATGCCTCCCTCTGGGCCATCTCTGAGATTCTCTTGAGCTAACAATTTTCAAGTTTCCCCTAGACTTCAGGTTGTCTGGCAAATCTAGACAAGGATTTTTGCCTGTGGACATACAGAGAACAGGCCTTGCTATGTCAACTTCTTCAAAGCTTCTGTGATCTTCATGCCAACACTGCTGGCATTTTAGTGCCCTATGGCTGCAAACTCCTTGCCATCACTTCACAACCAAAACTTCCATTCTGTGCACATCATATGGAGCTCCAAAGAAACTGCTCAAAGTATGACTATGCAGTTTCAATGTGCTTGAACAATGCCAGCACATGAGTATTGTGTGTATGTTGTTGTATGTATGCTGACAACATATATGTCACTGGCTTTCTAATCCTCCGAGGGAGGATGGCAGCACTCTAGCTGTCTTGCTGTCTATCAAAACATAGGCAGTGGCCTGCTGTCCTACATTACAGATATGGACAGTGGCCTGCTGTCTGTTACAGACATGGACAGTAGAGGGGTTAGAGGAGGAGCTTTGAGCCACAGAGTGTGGTTGACTGCCATTACCCTCCTTTAGACATCAAGATGGATCCTAGGTTGGACAGGACCTGGATTTACGGCACACATAGCTACAGAGAGGGAGGTGGAGACTCCTGACCTCCACTTCCACACTGCTTTGGGAAGGAAGCCATAATCTGCAGTGCCCTTAGGGACATCTGCCCTGTCTCAGTTCCTACCAGGCACCTCCCACTGGGTATCTTCAACAGCCTGGAGCAATCTGGGCAGCAAAGAAGCCAACTATGCCCTCTGCTGGCAGAACCTCATTCAAACCTAGAAGCCAGCATGTAAAAACGAGATTCTTCTCTAGAGTCCTCTGTCCACGTCTTGATCTCTCAACACACACCCTCTGTGTCACAGAAAGAGTTGTCTGAGAGATAGGAGGCAGTCTTTGTTATAGCTGATCCAGGCAGGTATTTTGCATTCAGGCTATGGAAGGGTAGGGTGTGAGTGCCTGGCACACAGTGGCTGAACTTGCCAAGCTCCGTTTGTTTCCTGTGCAGCAAGCTTATATGCTACACAGGAACCCGGAGGTACATATGTACTATTTAATTTTAAAATTGCCTTTGTGTCTATTCACAAGCCTCTAAGGAAAAGTACTCTGATCTTTTATGACCATAATCGACCTTTTCCTAACACAATATTGCCCAGCCAGAGCCTTCTTTTACCTATCTGATTAGGCTTACAAATGCATTTGGCAGTTTTCAAAAGAGTGACCCAAACTTCCAGGACAGTGACTGAGTCACAACAAAGACGTTGAACAGACAAAGCCACAGATTTGACAGGAAGTCTTTTTTTTTTTATTTTTATCTTTTAATATACTTACAGTTTGTTAACTCTGTATCCCTGCTGTATCCCACTCCCTCTTTCCCTCCCAATCCCACCCTCCCACTCTCATCTCCTCCCTGCCCCTTTCCAAGTGCACTGATAGGGGAGAACCTCCTCCCCTTCCATCTGATACTGGTTTATCAGGTGTCTTCAGGACTGGCTGCAAAGTCCTTCTCTGTGGCCTTGACAGGAAGTCTTAAAGGGAGTTCCAGAAGCATCACTGGAAAAGCTTCCCCAGGTTTGCAGCTCTGATAAGGTCAGGGGTAAAACCTCATACAGCCCTGGACTACAGCCCAGTGGATGGCCTAGACAGACACAATTAAACACATCTGCAGACCAGCCCCACAGACAAAAAATGAGTCAGTGTGAAACATCTGGACACCAGGAACTAGATAGACCAGCAGGAATGGTCAAAGACAGGACTAAGTACAGAGAGTCCAGTTTTGTTTCAACAGAAGAGGGAACATTGCTAGACCCTGCCATAGGCTTTTTCAAAGATGTCTCTTCCTCCTGTGTAGCGATGAGGTAGGAGGGTCACGTAGGGCTGGCAACAGAGAGCAGAAAGAGCAAAGAGGAAGCCTCACTGACAGCCTGGGGAAAGGCAGTGCAGAACAATGAGAACAGACCCTAAGCATCTTAGCAATGATGCCTTAGCGGCAACTGTCATTTTAAACTGCAAAGCCAGCAAGCATCTCAGGCTCTTCTATATACCACATCGCCTTTGTAAAGGATCTGGCTCCTAATGTCCAGCCACCTGGATCTAATTCAGATTCTTCTGATGTAACTGAGGCTTTAGAATTATGGCCTACCTCACTACCTATGGCAGATGGGTGAGCTGGTCCTTCCCCTCAACAGCTATAGCATTCTGAAGAGCAGGCCCTGCACCTTTCCAGGGCAGCGGAATAGAGCTGACCCTGGTGGCAGGATTGTGGGTGAGCCTAGCCAGGAGGGCATGAGCGCAGGGGAGCTGGCCCGGCTCCTTGTCAGGTTTGGCATTGGGTCAGTTGGCCAGAGCCATGCTGGAGGACTCACCCTGGTGGTGAGAGCACAGGAAAGCTGGTGGGCTGACCAACTCAGCTACCTCCCAGGTTCAGGTCCAGACTTTGACTTGGCCCACCCCAACATCTACCCCATGTATAATCTGCTGGAGCACATGAAAAGGCCAATCCTGCAGATCCAAAGCTGCAAGATCTCCAAGACACAGGGCACCAACAAGAGATCTGAGAGGAGCCGTGGTGACAATCCTGTATTGATTACATAGCAAAAGTCAGAGGCCTTGAACCAGACGATGACTCATTGCAATGAGGCTTGCAATTAGAGATATGTGGGCAAGGGATGGAGAGATGGCTCAGAGGTTAAAAGCACTGTCTGCTCTTCTAGAGGTCCTGAGTCCAATTCCCAGCAACCACATGGTGTTCAGAACCATCTATAATGAGATCTGGCGCCCTCTTCTGGCCTGCAGGCACACATGCAGGCAAAACATATGAAAAAAAAAAAAGATGTGGGCAAAAATGTATACTTTGTGCCACATTACTGCTTCCACAAAAAAAAAAAAAAAAAAGAGGGGTTTTGTTATTTTTTTAAAAAAAATTCTATTGTATTTTATTTTATTGGGGGTGGGGGAGGTTGCAAGGGCAGAGGGAAGATGCAAGGGGACACAGAGATGAGTGGGATTGGGGTGTATGATGTGAAATTCACAAAGATTCAATAAAAGGTTTAAAATATTTTATATACTTTATTCCATCTTTAGTAAAACCTTTCCTTTTGGAAATATATACCCAAAAATGTGTAGCCTATGTGGTTAATAAATAGAAAGGAAAATCCAATATTCATACTTGACTGGAAATACTTGTAGTATCAGGAACTCCTGTGAGGTTCTCCTTCAGAAGCTTGTCCTTCCCAGAATTCCATCGCCCTGAATTATCACTTTATTGCCAATGTTTCTATTTGTAAAAAGTATAAATTATCTTTATGTGATTATTAAAATCTATGTCCTTGTGTTTAAATCATAAAGCCACAGAAAAGTAGCCAGTTGGTACAATAAACTTTTCCACATTCTTTAGCTAGATTCCCAATTTTAGTGTGTTACTGTTTTCTTTGTGTCTTAGTCTCTATGTGTGTATATACGTCTTGTATGTACATGTACATTTGTGTGTATTGTAGTGAGAATTTTAGTTTCTTTAAACCCAGTTATGTTGGGAATATGTTTTTGTTTTAATCCCAGGTGTGTAATATGGGGCTGCTTCATATTGTTCCACAGCAGCTGACTATGATTTGCCTCATGCCCTGGCAGGGATGTGATTCTACCAGCTTAGGACAGTTTATAGTTGGAATTCTGGGGGCTCTTGTGAGGGTATATAAATAGCATAGAGAAGCAGCAGCTGATGCCCCTATTGCTGCACCTGCTCCTCTTGTCCCTTCTACTGCTGGTTCCTGTTTTTGCTGTTTGCTGGACTGGTGGTTACTGGTTGGAAATATCCTGACTATGAAGATTGGACTTACCCCTTGAAACTCAACACCCCTACTCATCAGGAAGTAGTTTAAGAGAATCTATGTCCCCTTTCCCCACTATCCTTCTTTCTCTCCTACCTAGTGTTCGTGGCAGAGGAAGGGTTTAAAAGGGTGTAGGGAGGTAGGAAAAGAACCCAATAAAGTAGCCAAAAATCTGGTTATAGCATATATATTATTTTCTAAAACACTGAAATAAATGTGAAACCTTGGGAGTTTTTTTTTGGGGGGGGGAGGGGACCTATGGCCTCTTCAAAGCTCTTCTGACCTGGGCTGAATGGTACCTTCAGCTTGAGGAGTCCTGGTCCTCTCAGGACAGTCTTGGCTATAGGGGTAGGAGTCTTCAAGGCCAAAACAAAACAAAGGCTAAGCTGAAGAACCCGAGAATTTATTGTTTTCTTTCTTCTCTAGCCCACACCAGGCTGAAGAAAAAGAAGAAGAATACCTCTTCTGGCATTCACTGTGGTGAAATGGCCTGGATCTGGGCTGGGCTTAGGTAGTGTACCACGCTACCTATCACTGTCGCACCACAGGAAATGGTGGGGCACAAGCTGATGGTGGCCTGTCTTCAGTGAAGAGATGTGTGTACCTTGCAGAAACATGTCCTTTGCTAAGATGGTTCTGACATGGGAGAGAGGGTCCCTCCTTGCTAGGAGGAATTACAGGCTGCACACAGGCAAAGCCAGTAGGGCCCTGGTTTCCAGTGCTTTCTGCCTCTGCCAGCTCTGTTCATTGGGATGTTTTCCAGGTGAAAAGGCCTCCATTCACTGTGAGAAAGTGCACACACATTCCTGAGGTATCTGGTGAACAAATATTATTTCGTGATCCATCCTGCCAGCCACATCGGGTGGATGTGGTTTGGTTTCCCGAGTTGCCATCTGGTCCCTCCTTTGCTCCTTTCAGCTTATCTCTTTTCCCCTTCCCCTTTGCACTTCTGTCCTTGGGCTCTGTATCTCTCCCCACTTAAAAGTTCAGCCTCAAAAAGGAACTGTTTAAAGTTGTTTTTCATCAGGTGTCAAAGAGAAGGAGATGGGACAGGAGCAGAGAGAGAAGAAAGAGGAAGACAGACAAAATTTTTCCTTGGAACAAATTCAAACTGACCTTTACCAAAATGGGGTCGGCTTTAAGTTTGGTGACTAGGTTTGTCCCACCGGGAGGATGGGGTCTATCAGTAGCTATATTCCTGGTGGGGCTCGGTAGTCCAGAAGGACATTCCCATACCTCCTACTGTTCTCAGTCTTGGGGGTCGCAACTTGTGCCACAAAAGCCAGGCTCAGCTACCCATTTTAATAAAACATTTAGAAGAACCAAATAATACTGGAAAGCAGAAAAGGGATATTTATTCGATGTAGCCACATTGGGAAAAGGAACAAAGAGATCCAGCACATTTTCCAAGTCTGTCTTTGGTGTCCTAAAGCTTAAATACAGGGTCAAGGGTATGTATATCTAAGCACCGCTTCGAGTGAGAGACACAAGCTTCTCTTGAGAATATATTTCTGCCAGGCCAGCTATACTGCCTTACAGCAGCACTTCTTATTCCTCACTCCTAGCAGAACTGTGACTTCAGAAGCCACCTAAGTTCCTTATGGGTCCATCTCCAGCATGCTCACTGGCCCTGCTAATGTCCAAGTGGCCACCAGCCATTTTCAGCCTGGAAAAGATCATATCAAAGCAGAAAACAAGGGGTGGGAATGTGTCTCTGGCTGGGTTACCTGGTGACTGTTTGGCCTTAAGATGGTGGCAAGCAGGTAAGATGATCATAGATCCTGTAAAGAACAGAAAGGAAGTCAGTGAGTTAGAGTGGAGCAACACCAGAGTTCACCACAAAAGATGTTTGTCCAGCACCTCTTGTAGGTAATGCCTAAATATACAAAATCCAAAGGAGCTATCTTATCACACATACAGCAGAAGCAGAGGTTTTGGCCCTGTCTGGCTCCTGAGGATTCCTGGACCATGCCTAGGATGAGTGATGGACTTGGAAAGATCACTCAGGAAAATCAGACATCCAGAAGGCACACATATTTACTGAGGACAAGATTTCTCCTTTAATATACCTCATAACAATGTCTGTACTTTGCAAAAGTACTTACATTTTGCTTCTTCAGCAATGTGGAAAAATTCCCACATAACCTAACAATGCCAGACAATGGGACTTGAGTCAGCATATATTCTGATCTGGCTTTATTTTATCTCCATTTTATGTGTGGAATGTTGCAGGAATGAGAGCCAACACTCACTCAAGAACTCTTGGGCCCAACATGTGCCAGTCAAGCTCTGCTGAGGATGTTGTAGATAGAGACACAGAGAACACAGACAGAGCTCTGTGCACATAAGATTTATGATCCGGTGGGGGTGGGTCAGACAGCCACACATCTGTGGTTATCTGCAGTGTTTATCACACTGCACAAGGAAAGGGTTCTTCCCCCAAACTAGAATTAAATGGTGTTCTGTGGTAGGGACTGCACAGAGCGTCTCCTTATACAAGGTGTTCAAAGACAGGGTATCCACTGAACTGGGACTTGATGTGACAGTGGGGCTAACTGCAAAGATCCCGAGCAAGGCCCATGGTTGGGAAAGTCAAGGGCTTCAAATACCTCAGAGGATAAAGGGGCTGATATAGCAAAGAACAAAAAGGAAGTCAGTGTGTTAGAGCAGAGCAACATCAGGGTCCACCTTCTGCTTGTCCAGAAGGAAGCAGATCTAGCATTCTTCTTAGGGCTGATGATGAGCTGAAGGCATGACAGTCCATGCTTGCACCAGCAATTGTGTACTGTAAATTTTGTTGTGGAAAGCCACACAACTTTGTGGGGATGGATATACTAACCAAATCTATGGGGATGGATCATAATTAAAAAACAAAAAAACAAAACCACAAAAAAACACCCAACGTTATACTCAACCTGTCTTTGAAACCAAAATATTATTGATTGTCATCCCTGTTTGGTGATCAATAAAGATCTTTTAAGAATGCTGTTCAAGAATGTAAACTGATGTAGTCACTGTTGAAACCAACACGGAAATTCTTCAAAATATTAGATGTACAATTATCATGGGATCCAGCTATTGGAGTTTCATATAATTCCAACTCACCATACATCAAAGATGCCTGCATATCTATGTTTGCTGAGACAATTGTCACGGTAGCCAAGCTATCAAACCAACCTGTATATTAACTAAGAGAACAAGAAGCATGTTTGAAATTGCAGTATACTCATCCCAGAAGCTTCCTTTTGAAGCAGATTATCTTAGAATTATCTTAGAATTTTATTTACTGTAAAGAGACAATATGACCACTGCAGCTCTTACAAAGGAAAACATTTAATTGGGGGAAGCTCAGGTTCAGAGACTTAGTCCATGATCTTCATGGTGGCACACAGGCAGACATGGTGCTGGAAAGGCAACTGAGAGTACTAAATCCAGATTGGCAGAAGCAAGAATTGGAGACAGTGAGCCACTAACTCTGACTTGAGCTTCTGAGACCTCAAAGCCCACCCACCAGTGGCACACCTCCTCCAAAAAGCCACACTCCTACAAAGCCACACCTCCTAATAGTGCCACTCTCTATGGACTCACGGGGGCCATTTTTATTCAAACCACCACAGAGAGGACTACAACTGGTCATGATGCACGGAATAAGAGACTATGAAATGTTCAATCCTATGTGAGACATCTGTGTATCATTGTGGAAGATGAGTGGAAATGCTGTAAGAGCCAGAACTGATGGATGACTACTAGAAAACATTGTTTTCTAAACACATCAGAGCAATTACACATATGGATTCACAGCAGTTGAGACAGCACGCACAAGCTCAAGCCAGAAAAATTTTCAGAATAAAGATCTTCTCAAATAGTACCACCCACTGGGGACCAAGTGTCCAAACCATGAATCTGTAGGGTGCATTTCTCACTCAAGCCACATCTGGGTTCCCCCTAAGCCAACAGAAAAAATACCTTTGCTTTAAAGGAAATAAGTGCATTTGCTATACAACTATGAGATCCTGAGTTTAGATCCCAGCATCATATTAAAATCTGGGAATGGTCCCAGTCATTGCTGTAACCCCAGCACTCTAGGAGGCAGAGACAGGAAGCGCACTGGGGCTTGATATATGTCAGCCTAGTCAAAAATGCAAGCTCCAAGTAAAGGAAAAGACCTTGGCTCAAAGGAATAAAATGGAGAAGACTAGAAGAGGACAGTTGATGCACACGTGCGCCCATACCACACTTACTCACACATAAGTAGATATTTTTAAAAGAGGAAATAGTCTACATGATGCACAATAAAGGACTATGGTCCAGGAGAACAAAGTTAGTTATGTAGATACTTCTATGAGCCACATGCTTCCATGGAAGAAGTGGTATGAACTATATAGCCACAGAAAAGATAAGATAATAAATCAACGCATTTAATTGAACATGCTGACACATGGAAAGTGTGTCAGGAAGCACAAGGAAAGTGGAGTTCTGCCAAGCAAGGTCTCTCTACCATAGATGTCAGGTGTTAAAGCCTTCTTGCATTTAGAACTAATGAAGAATGAAGACCAGCTAAGCACAGCAACAGTCAGAGACATTAGATCAGATACAGGGGTTGAGAGTAAATGGCTGTTAAAGACACTAAGGTGGCCCAAAGATAACTTTGGCTGGAGACCTGCAGTGTTCCATCGTGAAATCAACACCTTCTACTCAGCCAAGATCAACAGTCTTCAGATGCCTAATACAGATGTAGCTTCTTCAAAGAGCTTCAAACCACAAAGCCAATGTTATTAGTTAAGTGGCTGAGGTTAATCCCATGCAAGGAGCTCCAAGAAAATGCAAGTCCCAGAGCCATCCTGACAATGTTAGGGCACTAGAAGAGGCCAGGGTAGTGCAGTGAGGGGGCCTGGCCTTCACAGCTTTGGCAAGAGCATCTCCACTAAAAGTCAAGCAGAGAGAAGGGCCAGGGAGAGCAGGAGGTAGGGCATGTAGGCAAAGGTGAAATCCCCCAGAAAAGATTATGATTGCACAATTTCTACTATATTTCAGTTGGCCTGATTTTCCTCCTAAAATAGTCTTATTTTATAAACTCCAATTGAGACACAAAACAAGCATAAAACATCTGGCATGACTAGACAGTGTAAACTCTCCTTCCAAAGACAAAAGCAAATCAAACAGTGGACAGTTCAACCTGGTCACCCAAGAAAACACCCTTCAGGAGGTTTTTATTTTCTTGGTTTTGCTGCATTTTCCTGCTTCTTCAAGTCAACAACTCCTCAGCAGACTTTATGCTCTAAAGCAACTTGCTACCACATTTAAGTCCTTTGCCTCACCATGCATTGCTCTCAACAGCAGCAAGTGGTAAATCATCTATCCCAGAATTCTGAGCAGGCTGTCACCTAAAAGAGACACTCCTGCCAGACCCTAAACCTCAGATGTTTCTGTGTGTGCTATAGATGCTACACCATGGGTGAGAGGCTCCACCACTGTGAGAGAACCTAAGTGTCTGAAGACCTCTCAAGAGCTGTATGTGTTAGATAAAGGACACAGGCTGTCTCAATAGCACCCTGGGCTGAAGGAGTGAATCAATTAGCCCTGTCAGCAGCTTAAGATCACGGGTCAGCAACTCTAGAAAGGGCAGAAGGAGACAAAGTGGTGATATACTCCAGTTTAGGTTAGAAGCTGACCCAAGATGATGTTCCTCAGTAAAACTTCATTTAAAAAGTAAATGACAGCTGGGCAATGGCGGTGCATGCCATTAATCCCAGTACTCAGGAGGCAGAGGCAGGTGGATCTCTGAGTTGGTGGCCAGCCTGCTGTACAGAGCGAGTTCCAGGATAGTCAGGGCTACACTGGATGAGTGTAATGACTACAAATGTGTGCTACACCAACCCTCTATCTGACAGAGGACTAATATCCAGAATATATAAAGAACTCAAGAATTTAAACACCAACAAACCAAGTAATCCAATTTAAAAAATGGGGTACAAAGCTAAACAGAGAGTTCTCAAAAGAGGAATATCGAATGGCAGAGAAACCGTTAAAGAAATACTCAATGTCCTTAGTCATCAGGGAAATGCAAATCAAAAAAATCCCCAAGATTTCACCTTATATCCATCAGAATGGCTAAGATCAAAAAGTCAAATAATGACACATGCTGGAAAGGATGTAGAGAAAGGGGGACCCTCTTCCATTGTTGGTGGGACATGTAAACTTGTACAACCACTTTAGAAATCAATCTGGTGCTTTCTCAGAAAAATTAGGAATAGTGCTACCTTGAGACCCAGGTATACCACTCCTAGGCATATATCCAAAATATGTTCAACTATACAACAAGACATTTGCTCAACCATGTTTGTAGCCGTTTTATTTGTAATAGTCAGAATATGGAAACAACCTAGATGTCCCTTAACTGAGGAATGGATATAGAAATTTTGGTACATTTACACTATGGAATACTACTCAGCAATTAAAAACAAGAAAATCATGAAATTTGCAGGTAAATGCTGGGAACTAGAAAAGATCATCCTGAGTGAGGTATCCCAGAAGCAAAAAGACACACATGGTATATACTCACTTATATGTGGATATTAGACACATAACATAGAATAAACATACTAAAATCTATACACCTAAAGAAGCTAAGCGAGAAGGAGGACCCTGAGTAAGATGCTCAATCCTCACTCAGAAGGGCAAACAGGATAGATATGGGAAGAGGCAGAAAACAGGAACAGGACAGGAGCCTCCCATATCCCTTTAAATATTACACTTCCAGATAAGGACTGTAATAGCAGCACAAGATGGAATTCAGGTATTCAGTATTTATGTAACTGAAGACTATTATGCAAAAAGGGGATGGGCAATCAGACTTCCTTTTGTCCCTAAAGGATGGTCCTACACTGAGAAATGCATGTACTTGACAAGCTTCAATTCAGAAGTACCAGCTCTTACACTTGAGATCTGCCTGTCATGTAATACTTCTTCACCACCGAGTCCAGCATAGACTCTTGGGCCTCCTTTTGGAAACTTCGGAGGGATGCATTCTGTTGATGATATAAACAGTGTCTTGCTTTCACAGCAGCTTGATGTCATATCCTTCTGCCTCAGTACCCTCAGTAGAATCAGGCACACAGGTTCCAGCCCCTGGGGGTTCTGCACACACTCCTGTGGTTCTGCAGGCACGAGCAATAAGAACGCAAGTAAGGAATGACAGCATGAAGGCAGTCATGGATGCTGCAAAGAGAGCGGCAGTTCTAAATCACTGCTAGGCGTCCTTCGTAGCGGGCGAGATGTTAACGCCTCAGGGGGGGATGTACAAAGGATATAAGTTCTGCAACTCTCTGTATTATTCATCCAGGTAAAAGACAAATGCCTGGCCCCAGAGGTCTCAGCTACATGGCTAGCCCCTTAGAGATTTCCCAGGCTAGAAAGACCACCTCCTCCAAAGGCATGCCCCTTCTAGGAGAACAACTAAAAGAACTTCTTAATATCAAGGCATGATAACTGGGTCTCCTGCCTCTCTAAAACAACTCCAAAGGGTCATCGAAGCATTGGAATTCCATAGTGGGATGGGGCCTCAGAAGGGCTGATATCAGAGGCCACTGTTCCCCTCCCCATTTCATCTCAGAGATGATCTCAGGAGCACACTTCGTATGGGGTTTTCCCCTCTCTTCCCATGTCAAGATCTTTCTTGCTGAAAGCTCAACCAGCATGACTTCTTTTGCTATATTTGGAAAATTTCTTCCTGCTGAAAAGATCTGAGTGTCGTCCCCATGGCTGCCACATATGTCTTTCTGGAAACCACAAGACATGGTTCTTTGTCTTTGCATCTGTCCACTATCTTCATTAACCATAACCCACTATAGCCATGTTAGCAGGGGCTCGGCAATGTCTGTTGCACTCATGGTCTTTACACAGGCAGGCTCACTGGTCACAGTGAGACAAGGTGACTGGCTAACAAGACACCCATCCTAAGGACAATGAACCATCACCTTGAGCAAAAGTCTTAGCTCCTCTAGGCCTCTATTATCTTCACTATGAGATTGAGCATATAGAGCAATTGTACCTAAGGTCAACCCCAGCCATAAAAAGTAATTTTTGCTGTACTTGAAATAAGAATGTCAAGTACCAACCAGCTTCACCTTCATAGGATTGATGCAACAAGTCCTCCTCCCGATGCTGTCCTCCCCATTCGGTCATTGCACATGAAATATCCAATAATTGGGACACTTTCAAAGCCAAGGAGACTTCTGTGGGACTTGAGGGGAGAACAGGGAAGACTAAAGTGTGAGCTCACATATTTTCTCAGCATTCCCTGAAGAGGAAAGGGTTAAGGATGGACTAATGTTTCTTTTTAGCAGCCCCAGCTCTAAGCAGCTCTTTCCAAGGCAACAAAATGTAGCAACTGGGCTCCTCCTTTTTTTTTCCCCAACTAGTGGCTTGTTGGGGCCTACATGCTAACGTCAGTGGAGTCAGACCCCAGAGCAGGCAGACCCAGGAGCTGTGGGCTGTTGCTCTTCCTCTTCCTCCACCTCTCAGGAAGACAATGGCAGGATCCAGTTGCTTATCTGCTTATCCCAGTGGCTGCTTTCTGGTCTGGTTGCTGTGGGACTATAAAGCCCTCAGCACTGTCTTTCTGTCTTGTTGGGCTGATAGAGGGACATTCATTGAGCCTGGACAAATGGCATAAGCTGCCAACTATCAGAGCTCTCACCTGAAGAATTAGGAAAATCAAACCTCCTCACACTGAAGACTTGGGAGGAGTAAATATAGAACATAGGAAGCCCGCAGGATGGCATTCCCAAAAGCCAGACACAGGCATTGTTGTCTCTGCTCTCTGAACTTAGAGTCACTGGTCTGGGATCATTTACAGGGACTCTGGTGACTTCCTTCCCCTACAATCATCTTCTCTTAAAACTACAATCCCTATGGGTGCTTACGGTGGAGAAACATGCTTTTTCCAAAAATCAGCTTGCAAGAACCACTTGCTTCCTGGTTGTTGGCTTTAAACACATTATCGTGTTGAGTCTCTTGTTTTCTCAGTTGGCAGTGGGTCTCAGCAGCCCCATCCCTCTGGGATGAGTGTGAGTCACAATAACTAGCACACAAGAAGAGTGGTCTTGGCCTCCAACAAGGGATCTCTGCTCGAGAAGCCACAGCTTGGAATGCAGGTGTGATTTAATGCTGCTAATGAGTTAGACTGACCTGGCCAGGAGATGCAGGAGAGGCTAAAGAAACTCAGAACATTGTGGGTGAGCAGTGGCTGGCCAGAGAAGACTCCAGGTGACTAGGCAGAGGGGTTACATGATGGTGTATTGAGGAAGATGTGCTTGGAAATGTTGGGCAGCATCCCTGAGTGTTTTCAGACCAATCTATCCTTCCTGCAAGCCAATATTGCCTTCCTTACATATATTAGCTTGACCCATGCTTTGAACAAATTTGTATGATCTCCTTCCATGTTAACTCCACTCAGGAGACTCCTTTTCACCTCTCAAACTCCAGCTCCACTGCCTACTCTTCAAGGAGGGTTCTTCCAGTCCACCTGTAGCCAGGGCTATGAGGACAAGTAACAAGGGTAGCCACACCTTATGTCACAGACAAAAACTGTAGAGTAGTTATTAGGGACAGACTACTTGTCATCACAAGACCAAAGAGCTCTCTGGGTCATCTTTCCCAGAAGAAATAGCCGAAAATTGGGGCAGACAGTCCCAAGGAAGGATACAGGGCACCTGCTGGAGCATGGGGAATGTAAATTCATAACCACTGTCATAGGTAACCAGAGATTAGGCCCATTAAAGAGGTGACAGTTTCTGGAAGAAGCTCAGAATAAGGCTTGTTATTTGGTTGCTGCCCTTTTCTTTCTAGATAGAACTGGGTGTGAGTGTCTCTAGAGATAGGTCCCCTGAGTCTCATCATGCTCATTGGCAGCCATCTGGACAAGTCCTTCCAAGGGACCAGTGGGATGTAGTAAAGGTCAAGGAAAGCATCAGGACCATAGCATCTGCAGGATGGACTGTGCATGAACATCAGGAGTAAACTGGAGTGACCTCTTGCAGTCCAGCTCCCTCCCTCGGTCTCATTCCAGATCCTGGACCACACACCATGCACTGTAGCTCCATTACTGTAGTGGGTGGAGGGTAGAGGCTAAGGAGCAGAGAGCCACCCAGGAGGCCTTCCTGAAGCACTGAGACCTCCCTGGTGCTGATACAGTCTTCTTACTGAGGTAAGGGTCCCAGAGCAATGTGCCCTCCCCAGTTCAAGGAACAACACAGCGGCAACTGCACACGTAAGATAGGATAGAGCTTTCCTAACAGCAGGGCTAGATGAGTACCACCTATATCTCTATGAAAAAGGAAAACAGAATAAAGGATCCTACCTGGGGTCAGGCACAGCGCGAGCCCCACACTCTGCAGCAAAGATCAGCCGGCAATGAGCCTCCCTGTGTCCTGGGTTAAGTGGCTGAAGATGTGTTACCTGAGGGTCTAGTATCTTTCCCAAAAGACACCCTTTAGGTAACTGAAAACTTTCTGAAGCTCCAACCTATCTTTCTCTGACCCTGTAAGTTTTCCTTGTCTGTCCTCCACAACACTCATCTTCAGGAGCCACTGTGCCTCTTAGAATGTTGGTAACCACATTTATCAAGTAGCCATGGTGTGCCCAGGCTGTAGATTAGAACTCTGTGCTAAAGTGGGCCCATCCCATTATTCACATGGGAAAGGAGGTTTTCTCTGCAAGGTTAGTTACATTGGTTGTAAAGTTAGCAGCTAATGAGGTTTGGAATTTAAACTTTCAATGTTTGGACTTATAGCTTGCTTTATTTGTTTGTTTGCTTATTTTTGCCACAGCAAGTGGCCTGTGGAAAGATTTAGAGGCTTCTGGCTTTGGCCTGTTGGACCACTAAGGAAGCTGAGATACTACAGCACTGCTTCCTTAGTTGCTATCTTCCTCAGAGAAGTTCCTGCCTAATGAGGAAGGCAAGAATTATTTCACAGGTGAGAAGGCTAAGGGACAGAAGGGTCACTTGCTTTAGGCTCTACAGTTATGTTGGGCTTAGGCTAGGAAGAGATCTGCTCATCAGCCCCTCAAGTCAGAGGACACAGACATGATCTCATTGCATTTTACAGTCTTGGCAATTGCTTGAGACCTCAACTCCATCTTCACATTTGCATCTCCAGTCAATTACCTAGGGACAATTGTTCAAGCACACCTAGGAAGGTTAGTCTATGGTGGGGTGATGAACCCAAGTTTCAGACCTGATGCTTCAGGTATAGACAAGTAAGCACCCATCATGCACTGAGCTGTTTCAGGCACAGACAAGCCTCTACCCACAGAAGCAGCATCATGAGAACCCAATGGCCTCACTTCCTGACTGTATCCATGTGCTTCAATTTCCTTGTTCTAAAATGGAGATGGCTCAGTAGTCAGGGGCACTTATTGTTTTTGCAGAGGGCCCAGGGTTGATGCTCAGCACCCACGTGGTTCTGGGGAATCCAATGTCTTCTTCTCATTCTCATGGGAATCCCACATACAAATACATACATGCAGAGAAAGCACACATAAAATAAAATTGATAAATCTAATTTAAAAATTAAATGCATCTCTCATGTTCAAGGATTTATAAATATTTTCTTCCAATTAGTGGTTTTCTCTCCACTCTCTTGACATTGTTTTTTTATGTCTAGAAAGTTTCTAATTTGAGTCTAGTTTAGTTTATTCATTTTTAATTTTATTGCCTGTATTTTTGTTTTATGTACAAAGCCACATTCTGTGAGTCTCCTTGCATGTTTTCATATAGTTTTAGCTCTTATATTTAGATGCCTGATCCATTTTGAATTAACCTTGTATATGGTGTCATATGAGAACTGAACTGAATTGCATGCTTTTGCATTTGAACTTATAAATTTCCAAATACCATTTTTGGGAAGTCTCTAATAATATCAAATGGTCTTGACAACTTTGTTGAAAATCAGTAGATCACACATGGAAGGGTTCAAGCCTGAAGTCTTAATTCTATTTATCTATATGTTTGTCTTCACACTAGCCCCATACTCTTTTTGATTACTATAACTTTATGGTAAGTTTTGAAGTCAGAAAAATTTCCAAACTTGCTTCTCTTTTTCAAGATTCTTCTGGCTACTTGGAATCCATTGAAATTAATATGAAGTTTTCAACGGAACTTTGTAACTTCTACAATAAAAATGTTGCTACCATACTTATAGACATTGAATTAAATCTACTTGCATTGGATGACATTGATATTTTAGTATTAAGACCTGTTCATTACTAGAAAGTTTTCTTTTGACCCAAGAATAGAGACTTTTGCATTATTTGCTCCTAATTTCTTTCTTTCTTTCTTTCTTTCTTTCTTTCTTTCTTTCTTTCTTTCTTTCTTTCTTTCTTTCTTTCTGTGTATTGGAGTGTGTGTTAGTGTATAGAGTAAGTACACGTACATGGGTGCCTGTGGAACCTGAGATAATCTTAGGGCTACACCTCAGGTGTCCATTCACACGATATGGGAGAGGGGTACGTGAACTATCATAAGCATCAGCAGAAACAAAGGACATGGGTAAGTATCTCCCCAAAGGTCTGCCAATTCAGTAAAGAGTTCCCAACCCTGTAGGTGAGAGCAGGGGTGAGTCTCAGCTTGAGGCAGACCTGAGGCCCTGTTCACTCTCATCCCTTCAGGGGCTTCTTGCCGCAGTTTTTGGCATTTTTTCTAATGTACAAACTCAGAGGTAACGGGATGGATACTGAAGACAGTCTGTGCACATCTCTGGATGTGCTTTCTCTGTCTCTGCAGGCTTCTTCTCTTGGGGGCTCTGGCCTGTGAATTTCTAACCACTTGAGTTTCCTTGAACTTCCAGTTAAATCTTTTAAATTGAGACTCAAGGAAGCTCCAGTTGTGGAACTCCCTCCTTGTTCTGTGACCTAGAACGTCTCATGGCAGAATCAGGATGGGCATGGAACACGTATCTCATTTCTTTTTTCCTGTCCCTCAGGCTTTTTTTTTTTAATCTCCCGTGCCTGTTCTACATTATCTATATCCCCCCTGTGTTTTTTCCTTTCTTTTTCTTATTTTCTTAAGATAGGGTCTCATAGCCCTGGCTAGCCTGAAATTTCCTTGTAGGTCAGATTGGTCTCTAATTCACAAGAATCCAACACCCAATGCTGAGATGAGAGTCATGCACCTACTCTCTCAACTTACCTATCTACTGTCTTGAAAATTATTTTTTTATGTTTGCTTCTGTTTGCTTGTTTGCTCTGCTGTTTTTTTGTTTTTTTTTTTTTTTTTTTTTTGGCTTATTTTTAGGCTAGAATTGTTCCATTTCCCCAGAATTCTACCCTCAGTCTATATTATGAATAAAACGTGTTTTTTTTTCCCCCTAGGGAAAAGACACTTTAGAGATGTGTGATCCCAAGCATGTAAATGGTCTTTATCTCAGCCTGTATCATCCCACATGCATTGCAGCATGAATACAATACCCCTTAATGTCAGCAGGAGGCAGTCATATGCTCAGAAACCATAGTGAATGCATCACCTACACTGACCTCCCATAGAGGAAACTGCACAGCCTGGATCCCTCCTAAAAGGTAGCAGCCGTTCAGTGCTACATCCTGGTGCTGAATGACAGGCATCACCTAATCTTTGGAGACGAGTAAATCTAGTCCTTTTTGCTTTTACAGATGAGGAAATAAAATGTCACCAAATGTCAGGGTCATCAGAGACTGACATACCAGGAGCTGAGACATTTCCATGGAGCTCTAGAGAGTGAAAATATGCCTGAACTGATGGTATAGGAAGCAGGGAAGTCAGAGAATTAGAAACAAAGAACTCCAGGACATTATTCTTGGAATATCCACCCAAGCCGTTCATTTCCACACACTGAGAGTATTTCATCTGGAAACTCGCTGCTTTGATTTAAGTGTTTCAATTTTCAGATGAGAAAGCAAAATGCTTGGCTGAGGACAGACATCAAGTTCTGGACTGGCCTGAGATACCAACCAAGAAAACCTGGGTCTTTGTGAGACACTCTTACATCTGGGCCACTAAGGCTGATGACAAGTGGGTTAGGGATGCAGGGGTAGGGATCTCCGATTCCTAAGGTGCCAAGATAGTTGATATGAGTAGAGACAGACTTCTCAACAGTGGTATTAGGAAGCTTGCGTGTCCAAATATAAAATAAATAAATAAATAAATAAACAAACAAACAAATAAATGTCAAGTTCAACCCTTACATGGCACAAGACAATTCAGACCATAATTTTGTCATGAAGTGCCAAGGAGCAAGCGGTTTCACGATGATTTTGGAGGAGTAAGGCATCCGTGGAGACTGTTATTAATAATGTCATTACTGCTGCCAAGCTGGGCTTGCAGTTTTAGGGAGGTTGGCTGTCAGCCTCCCTACAGATCCACAATCAGCACTTTTTAAATTCATTCTGGATACTGATTCTCCATAACAGCTTGATCTAGTGAGAGGTCTGTCTGGTGAATGATTTGAGAGATTCTATAGACAATTTTCAAAGAGAATCTTTCCTTATATGTGGGTAAACATACAACAAGGAAAAATGAGGGTCACTGGGAACCTCTATGTAACTGTCTTGGTAGTAAAAAGAGACACTTGCACCCTTCCATTGGGCAGTCTGGTTAATGAACAGTGCATGCCAAAGAATTAAAATTTCCCAAGAATCCCATGCTAGGGGAAGGGAAAGGCTATATTCCTGGTGCCAGACAAAGGTGCCCTTACTGCCCAAGAAGAGATTTTACACAGTTCTGATATCTAATAAGAGCACCTGGCAGGACAGGCTGAGCTCAAACAATGATGAATTAATGGTGGACTGGACTAAACCTTCACCAGGACTATTTACTTATACATATTTTCCCCTCTGAAACAAAACATCATATCAGCACGCCAAAGGTTGACTTGGGGAGCCATTGCACCTCTTTATTTGTTCCCATTCTCAATGTGTCCTCTTTTTCTCACTATTATGAGACTCTTTTATTGGCATAATTGGGGAATGTGGCCAAGCCTAGCTTTGGGGGGCCAGCAGAGCGCAGGCTTTGACCCTATAACAACTCTGGCAACACCCATGGATAGGGGAGTAGAAGCAAGATGTCTGAGGTTCCTCACAGAGCTCCTGGAACATAAGTAGCATCTTTTCCATGTCCTCATTTCAGCCAAGAACTTTAATAAAATCGACAGGGCAGAGTCCAAAGGCCAGAAGCCATGTGCTAACCCATGGGAGGATGATTGTCCTTGTGAATGCACAATATTTGTGCAGTCCCAGGACTCAGCCCGAGGTTGAAGCAAGTCCCTTATTGCGTGGTTACTGATGAAGAGATTAATATTTTACTTTGTTTGTATTTGTTGGCAATGAACCTGCAGCCATGTAAAAAACCCCGACTGGACTGTACAGAAACACAGCCATGATCTGTTCTTTTCTTTTTAATCCATAATCTATGTCAAATCTGCTTACTTTGATTTTTATAGACTTTATTTTGCAAAGCCAGTTTAGGTTCTTTGCAAAATTGAGGTGAGTCATTTTTAAAATATAAAATGCATCAATTACTGCCTCAACACTAGGCCCAGTGAAAAAATGACCAAGTAAGCCATTCAAACATCTGTATCTTATGCCCTCTGGCACTCAATACACATGTGGTAGGTGGGGATATACAAGGTACCAGGTTAGGGAGGATTAATGCTCAGCCATCCTGGATACAGCAATCACTCAAACCATGGGTGTTGTAACTACTCTCACCATGGGCCTGTTGGAGGCTGGGGTATTTGGGCACTGACATAATCACCCTGTGGCCGAGACCAGTAAAACTTATTGTTTAAGGAGCGTGGAGGACTTCTGCCTTGCACTGAAGCTGCCTGACTTGTCTGAAGGGCCAGTTGCACTTGAGGCTAAGGTGGCTTTCCTTTGGGCAGAACATCTTGGTTGTATGAACCCAGTTTCCCAAGCCTCTGACACTGTTTAGGAAAGTGTTCTCTATTCAACAGAATTCTACACTGGTATAGTCCAGGTTAACCACCCTCCTACCTCTCACCCCCACACTACACCCAGGGACCTGTGTCTGAGCCTCACATAAGTCAACAGAGAAGAGATACAGCAGAAAAGGCGCTGTCTTGGTCTGCTATTGCTGTAGCAGAACACTTGAAACTGAGTGACTTATAAAAGAAAGAGATTTATTTAGTTCATATTCTGAAGCTGGGATCCTAAGATTAGACAGCTTTATTTAGCAAGGGCCTCACACTGTATCAAAGTGTAGCAGAAAAGCCGAAGGGCATAAAAATTGTATAAGAGAGAACACACAAGAAGGGCACTTGGCTTTTGTAGCAAGCCTCTATCTTGGTGAATAATCAAGTCTCATGAGAAAGACCTCATGCACTTCTTCTAGAAACACCCCAACCCCCTATTCCTGGAAGAACAGCCCTAAGCTCTTTAGAAGGGTGGAGTCCCGTAACCTAATCACTGTCTTAAGGTCCCACGACCTCTCTTCTGTTACACTGATGACCGGTTTTGAGCATGGGCTTTGCAGGGAACAAACAACATCTACTCAATGAGCAAACTGATTTAAGTCATTAGGATGGCACAAACAGTCTGATACCTGGCCTCCCAGAGCAAACAAAATGGGGATGGGGAATAGGGAGGTCCCTTCTGGAGGTGGAGAGGGTGGAAAGGGACCAGGGGTGTGGCAGGCTGGCTGAGCCAGCAGGTGCCACAAGCATCCTGAGCCTGAAGCACTAATCCATCGTAGGCAGCAATGGGGACCTGGCAGGAAGCAATGCCTGGGACTTGGCAGACTCACAAGCACAAGCGAGGGGGCCTTTAAAGCCTCCAGAAATCCTGGAGGAAGCCAGCATCCTTCAGGAGTAGATACGAAAAGAACCCTGGAATATGGGTAACTTAATGGTCACTGTCCCAACTGATGAAGAAACTGATAGAAATGTGACTTTGTGTCATCATGCTCTTAACTACAATATCTCTGAGGTCAGACGTCTTGAAAACCTGTGCATCTTATAAGCCATGCCACTGCCGTGGGCAAAACGGTCATTTCTTCTCCCAGAACTCCAGTTTATCCATCTATCCAGTGGCAATAAACCCACCACCCTCTGGGGTATCTGAAAAGAAAAGGAACTTTTAAATCAAGGAACTATCGCTGCATCCACCTCAGATCAGAAACAGGTGGGTAGGGATGAAGAGAAACGAGCAAATTGAATTTCAGAGGGGAATTTCAGTGAGGAAGAAAGGGCCACTGGTAGGGATAATCAAGCAAGAAACAAAACTAAAAATGGTTCCTTGCTCCTCTCAGCCTGAGTACCTTCTCAGATCTCCCATGCAGAGACCTCACTCTTTACTCCCCTTTCCCTCACATATGCCCCTCTTTGTACATCCTCCATATCTCCTGGAGCACTGAGCTCATCTGGTCAAGGAGTCCAAATGTTTCATACCAATCCCCCAAAGACCTCCATAAATAACACAGGCAGTTACATTGTATACAGCATGGAAGGGTTTGCTGAGAATAAACATCATAATATTATTCACATTTGAGCTGGAAAGATCACCAAATGATTCCTGTTTTTCAATCTGATTGTTATCATTTGATAAGTCAGCTAGCTTATTTTTATTAACAAACTCACTGTGCTCCTCCGGCTACTGTGATACTTAACTGAATTAACGGAGATTGGAGGCAAAAACTGGCCACAGAGAGTACCCAGGCTCACAACAAGTTTCTATTAAGAGACTAATTAAAGCAGGCTTTGATGGTTTTAGGAAGTGTAGCCCCATCTGGGTGTGCAAACAAGGACTTCTGGGTCATGGGAGAACTAATAATAACTTCTCTTGGCTGCCCTTTGCAGCAGAGCCTTAATTCATTAGGCCACTGGTAGCATGCATTGTTCAGCCCTCAGAAAAATATTTTTGTTTTGAAACTTATTAAACTGTTTTCGCTCTCTAATGTCAGGAGCACACTCCCTTCTCAACCCCTTACAACTTTAAAGTTTCCTAAATGGCCCTTGTGGAAAATCCAGAGTGCCAAACAACAAAACACCATTCTTGCCACTCTTGCCGCCAGTCACGAATCGCCTGGCTGCTGTCCTTGGCTGGGGTGCTCCCAGGAGGCACAGCTCTGGCTAAGACACACTTTCTCCTGGTCAGCTCGTGAGCAGGCTTTCTAGCATAGAAATCTGAGCAATGTTACAAAAAGCCACTTAAAATAAGGTCTGAGAGTGGCATAAACTTTTATTACCACATTGGGCAGACTGCTCAGAGACCATGTACATATCCAGAGGGGGCATCTGTGCATGATCTGCCATTTAACTATTATTTGAGGCAGGGCACAGGGACTGTATGATATTCTCCAGGGCTCATCCAGAAGAGGAGTGTATAATTTCTGCCCTGTAGGGAAATGATCCCAAATATTATGTCTATTGTCTTTCATGACATTAGCAGCAAACTTAAGATGATTTGGGTTGGGTTGCTTTGGTGCTTTGAGATAGGATCTCATTATGTAGCCCAGGCTACATAACCCATAGTGATAGATCGTCTTGCCTCAGCCTCCCAAGGTTGGAATAATGGGTAGGTTTCCCCACACTTATCTTCAAGATGGGTGTGTGTGTGTGAGTGTGTATGTGTGTGTGAGAGAGAGCTGTATGTGTCTGAGTATGTATGTTGTATGTGTGTGTATGTGTGAGAATGTGTTGTATGTGTGTGTGTGTAGACTCAGCCTCTCGACTTTGAGTCAGCTCTTTCTTCCTACTGAGTTTCTTACTAGCGAGCTTTAACAAAAATATATTTGGTGTTCATTCTCTGAGTTTTGCTTTTAGTTTTTTGTAAATAAAAAATAAAAAAAATTACAAAGCTGATGCCCATTATTGGGTTCATAAAGAAGGCAGAGCCTATCCTGTTAAAGAGCCACAACTAAGAAACACCCACGTTCTTTCTATGCTAAAAGCCGCTTACTGCATAAAACTGTGTCCCATATGCTTGGAGAAGACAGAAAACACCCCCTCTGCTTAACAAGATCATGTATCTGCCCAGTTCTCCTTCTTTGCATATATATGATCAGCTGGATGAATTCTCTAGTCAATCCAGAGAAATTGCCTGACATGTGCTGGGTCTGGATAAACCAAACATCAGTTGTCCCCATTTCCCCAGAACTACCACCCTCTGTGGCAGAGCTAGGGGATGGCAGGAAAGGTGGAGGGTACAGGAAAGGGAACTGTGTGTTTCTTGACAACTGTCCCGTCCAGCCATCTGTTCATCTTACTTCCTATAATAGTTCTGTGCAGCCTTGCACACTCCTCCCTTTCAAATACATTTCCTTTCTGCTCCTCCGATTTTGAAGAGGTTTGCTGTTATGGTTTGAATATGAAATGTCCCCAGTGGGCTCCTATGTTGAAAGCTTGGTCTTTGGTTGGTGACATTATTTTGGGAGTTACAGAAACATTAGGAGGAGAGGCCTGGCTGGAGGAAATGGGTCAGGGGCCTTTAGTCCCTTCTTTTTTCTCTGACTTCTGTTCACCAAAATTAATTTGTGCTGTCAAAATATTCTATTATGACAACAAAACACTGCAGATCTCATGTCTGAGATCTCTCTATCCCAGTGAAATGTCTATTTCCTCCAGTCCCAAGTCATCCCTATTTACCCCCATTCTGACTGCAAAGGGAAAGTGGCCTAAAATGATACTTTCACTATAGTCTCATCATCCCAAAGCTCCTCCCTGCCTCTCCAAGGAATCCAGACTCCAGTTCCACTTGATACCCAAGCTACCAACCAGAGTCTGGTTTCCTCCAGCACTAACACAATCCTGCTACAAAACACATGTCAGCCTCTTGTCCCCATATCCATGAGTAGCATTCTCTAGATCAGTGGTTCTCAACCTTTTTATTTTTCATTTTTTCAAGACAGGGCTTCTCTATGTAGCCTTGGCTGTTCTGGATTCACATTGTAGAACAGGCTGGCCTCACATTCACAGCAATCTACCTTCTTCTGCTTACCTGAGTGCTGGGCTGAAAGGTTCCCTCAACCTTTCTAATGCTGTGACCCTTTCTATACAGTATTTCATGTTGTGGTGACTCCCAACCATCAAATTATTTTTGTTGCTACTTCATAACCATAATTTTGCTACTGTTATGAATCATAAGGTAAATATCTGATATGCAGGATATCTGTTATGCAACCCTTGTGCCCTGAAAAAGGTCATGACCCAGAGGTTGAGAACTGCCGCTCTAGAGCCTTTTACTCATAGACACTTGTCAGTTTGTCAAAACTCGGGATCTCTCCCGAACCTTGTGCCAAACTTCAGAAATGAGAATCTGTATCTTAATGTGGTTTTCTGGGGGACAAATATGATATTCAAGAATGAGAGGTGCCACTACAGAAGAACAGTGGCCTAAAACTGCCCTACATCCTTGCTCTCCCATGGCTTCCCATACAAGGGCACATGTCCCAGCAGAAGGTCTTCTGGGCTCCCAATGCTGTGAGAGTCAAGACTGAAAACAAACACTCATAAATGCCTTTTTCTATGCTGATAAATCTCCCCCATTAAGTAGTCAGCTCCTTTACAGCCACAGTTCTCATTTTCTTTTTATAGAGATGACCACTGTGTCACGGATGCTTAGAACAGTTTAGTTATTCTCTGCAATGTCCTTTCCACCTTGCAGGAAAACATTAAAAATGTATGGTCCAGCTGCTTCCCATTTCAAAGTCATTATGCTAGAGTCTACAATCTGCACTGCTCTGACTCTTGTTAATGTTCTTTCAGTTTAAGACACATTCAGGGTCTAGCAACCCAGACTTCTCACTGTATGAAGCCTCTGTCTTCGAGCCTCTTTCTATTCACTCTGCCAGCTGGCCTGTTTGCTCTCATCTTCCCCTCATAAGGTTGGCCTATGTAAAGGGATTCATACCTGAATGGAGAAGTTCTAGAGGGAAATATCACCAATAGAACCTCCTGATGTCCCACCACCTTCAACCAGGGTACAGGATTGCTGGAAAAAAAAACCACATAGGGGGTCAGTACTGACCATGACAAGAAGCCTGATTCTGAGTCCAGTTTGGCCATAAATTTTTGACCTTGAATTACCTCAGCTGTAAAGTAGAGAAGTTTTCCTAAGAAGTAGTTCAAACATGAGCATGCATCAGCCTCCACCTGTGTGGGGTAGTGTTGAATCCCACATGACTAGGCCACCACGTCATGATTGGCAATACAGACAAGGAAATACGTCAATGTCCCACAGGAATTCCTGAAAACCTGCCACATGGACTAGAGACTGTCTAGTGAAGGGTGCTCACCACAAGCTCCTGAATGATCCCTAACCTGGTAGAAAGGAAAACCTTCAGCTTATCTCTAACAGCCCTGATTTGAAGCCAGAGTGTAAAGCCAAACTCCAGCAAGCACTGTAGATGGTGTGAGCATAGCTCCCTCCAGAAAGCCCATGGATTAAAAGAATAATTCATCTTACCAAAACAGAACCAGATCCCTCTGCCACAAGCAATATGGACTCTGACCCTACTCTCCCTTTTGCAGAGAATAAAACATGTTTTAATATGCTTCTAATTAACATGACTGCTCAGCTGCTCCACAGAGAATCATCTTCTCAAGTAAAGGCCTCCAGTGACCACTGGTTTCTGAGATACCTTTTCAGGGGCCCAGGATTTCAGACTCAAAGGCTTGAAATTGCATTCTTTGGACAGAGAGGGGAGCTCAGTATACTCAGAGAGGCTGTGAGCAATGGGTTCTTGCCTCCTTGTTACATCAAGCCATTGCTATCAGATATTAATTAGAAATTATTGCTGGGCGATGGTGGGACACGCCTTTAACCCCAGCACTTGGGAGGCAGAGGCAGACAGATCTTTGTAAGTTCAAGGCCAGCCTGGTCTATTGAGTGAGTTTCAGGAAGCCAAGGCTGTCTCAAAAGATAAAAAGAAAAAAAAAAAGAAAGTAAGAAAGAAATTACTGCATGAAGAAAGATATTTTATCATGTTCCTGTATTTATTAAAAGAAATACAAAGACCCCACACATGAATAAGAATTTCAGCAAGTGATATCCAGATCCCTAGAGGCAGGGTCATATGTACTTGCAGGAACTTCAAGGGTCCAAGCTAAACTAAGGGAGGAATAGGATCACGCAAGCCTTGTCATCAGCCCTGGGTTATTATTCTCAATGTTTAACCTTTGAGACTGACCAAACCATTTTAAAGCTTCAGAGTCCTATGGCTAGACCAGCATGGGGGCATCCTAATGTTCTTTCATTCAACACCAGAGTGGTGCTTGTCACATTGTAGTCTTCAGTTTGTTGAATAAACTAATGGCTTTAGGTAACACTATTATCTACCCCACAGGAGGTTAAAAAAAAAAAAAGACTCATCGGGAAAAACATGAAAAACTTAAGTATATGAGTATACTACCTCACAAACAGTTAATACTTGGTATTTTCTATTGGTATTTATTTTTAGGTGTGAAAGTCTCATGTTTAATTGCACTGTTATCTAAAGCAACAGGGTGGGGTTATCAGTGAGTGATATGCTGTTTGTGTCTGACCAATATAAACTTTAAAATCTCATGTATATGCCAGTATATGCCTTCACACAATGCAACAGGAAGCTGCTGTCTGATGGGCAATAACTTGATGAAGGAGGCAGAGGAAATGGAAGTCATGTCCCTTCTGTTTGTCCTAGTAAGTTTAGCCTACACATAAGTCCTCAGGGAAGACTCTCATACCATCCTGTCCCATACTGTGCATGCCACCAAAAGGTGCCTGAGGCCTGACTACAAATGGAACAATTCTCCTAGAGTCACTGGCTACCTTCCAGGGCACAAGGCTTCCAAAGAATACAACAATAATGGAATTTTCCATGAAAAGTAGAAAGTCTCCAAACTAATAGAAATTCTTAGGCAAGCTACCAAGTGTCTTATACCTGTTCTTGGAGGTGCAGTTGACAGACAGTGGCACATGTCTACTTTCTACAGGACTCTGGGGATGTTTGTCATGTCATTGAAGTGCGTGACATCTCCCCTCCATGAAGAATCCACGTTATGCGGCCAACAGGAAGAGTAAATAACCAAGCAGACCCTTTTAGGGATGAATTATTATTGTCTTTCTCCACAGTGTGAGGGCTCCACAAAGAGATAAGATTTGAAGAGCATAAGGGCCTCAACAGATAGTATTCTTGCCAGGACCTTGATCTTGAACATCTGATTTCAAGAACCATGAGAAAGAAAGACATGTTCATTGAGGCTACGAAAACAAGAATTAGTTCTGAAGACTGGGAGAGCTGCTGTGAGAAATACCTAAAAATGTGGAAATGTCTTTGGAACTGGGTAACGAGAAGATGTTGGAAGAGCTTAGAGTACATTGTAGAAGACAAGATTTAGGAGAGTGAAGCAAGTTTTCAAACCAGTCCTACTGAGATCTCATAAAGAAGAAAGAACTGTGAAAGCCTTCATCTTCTCAGAGAACATCAAAGTAACTGTGAGCAGAATGTTGGTGGAAATACAGACTTAATCAGAATGGTGGAAAATGCTTGCAATTCTTCCTGCCTCTGCACTTGGGAACCAAAACCAGTTACAAGTTTAATGTCTGCAAAGGCCAAAGAATGAGATTCATCTAAAATGAACAAAGAAAGAAAATAGCAAGTAAGCAACCAAGCAAGGGACAGATGACAAAGGTCACTCTGGTGAGGTCTCGAATGGAAATGAGAAATGTGTTTTAGAAACTGGAGGAAAGGCATGGTCCCTGTGAAGTGGGAATGAATATGGCTGGGGGTCATGCTTGTGGTCTCATGTTTTATGGAAGGCAGGACTTGAGAAGAATGAGTTGGTGAGTGATGAAATTTCTAAGCAGTGTTGAAAAAAAAATGGCTTGGTTCCTCTGTGCTGTTTATAGCAAACGCCAGAAGAAAGAAGTGACTCCAGGACAAACTTATTAGGCAAAGCGGAAACCAGACACTTAATATTTGGAAATCTTGGGCTCCTCATGTGGAGAAAAGAGAGAGAAAGAGAAAATACAGCTGGGAAAGAACATGTAGAGGGCCAACTGACCCTTTGATAAGGTTAATGTGAACTATGGACCTAATCAGCTACCCCAGCAGGAAAACTGCCAGCTTGGACAAGAATATAAAGGAATGAAGCAAAGTTATCTGATGTCTAGCATTTTATAGGACAAGTTCATGGATCTATTGGCCTTGAAAGTGTTCTATTCTTCAAAACAAGGAAAAAAAAAATGATCTCAAAGGAAATTCAGAGATCATCAGGGCTGCCTCCTTGGTTTTAAAAAGGGAAGCAACTGATTCATTTTCAGTGTGCTAATGACCTTTTCTCGATGCCATGGAACACCAGGCAAGCAGGTCTGGAAGCATAACATCAAGATGTAAAGGATTATTTTCCAGGCTTAAGTACTCAGGAGCCTCATCTTGGCAAGTATGGGAGCTCTCAGGCTCCATCCATCACTCCTGTCTTCTCTCCACCTTCTCTTCTAAGTGAGGATATATATCCTACCGCCCATCCCATCACTGTAGTTTGAAAGCCCTCCACTTGTCTGGTTTGACACATTGACTTATGAAGAAGAATTTTGCGTCCAGTCAAATCAGACTTTGAGACTCATGCATATCTGATTTAGATAATATTTAAATAAAACTCTGGATTTTATACTTTAGAGACTAAAATGAACTAAGATTTTAGGAGCTCTTGGAATGCAGTGGATACTTTTGTGCAAAAGGAATATGATTGGGCGGTGGGGTACAGGACTGGAATGACGTGGACTGGATAGGTTGTCCAAATTTTTGTTTTAAACACCAACTCTGCTGTGATAGTATTAGCAGGTGAGGTTTGGGGAAGCGATTAGGTCATGAAGGAGCCCCTGGTGAAAGGAATTAGTGCCACTACATCCAGGAGAGCTCTCTGCCCTTCTGTCACTTGAGGATACGGAGGGAAGTAAATCTAAAAACCATGAATTGACTATCACTAGAGAATGAATCAGCCTGTATCTTGACCTTGGTCTTACAGTGCCCAGAACTGTAAGAAATACATATTTCTTAAGCCAATCTATAGCAATTTGTTGTAGCAGTCAGAACGAAGAGACCACCTCAGCGAGTTTTTAATGACAACATGAGTGTCAAGGACTGGACCATTCAAAAGGATTGTGAGTACTGACAGAGCACTAGGCTAGTGGGGGGGGGGGGAGAGGGATGTGAGTCATTACTTTGGAGCTGAGGAGGAGCCAGTGCTTGGGAGTCACATTCTAAACCAGGCATAAGGCAGAGCTGACTCTGAGCAAGAGAATCTGTCTATACTGCTTCCACCTTCATGCTCAGCTTTCGTCCATCCCTATAACCATTTCCACAACCACCCAGTTTGTTCTTTATTGCTGTATCATCCTTCTTCTTACAATTTATGCCTTGTTCTCCATTATCCAGAATGATCATTTACGTAGATTCTATTATGTCATTCCTCCACTCAAAGCTCCCCGGCTATGTGTGTCCTTTCTAGTGGCTTTATATTAAGATCTAAACTCTTCTCCTTGGACTCTAAGGATATTTATGATCTGACCTCTGATTCAAACCAAAGCCTCCTCTTCCACTACCTTCTATTAACCCTCATTAGAGCCTCTGAGATTATTCCTGACCTGGGCTTCAGACTCGATTACAAGAGCTGCCCCTCCACATTTCCCATAGTGAGCTGCTTCCCATGTTCTGAGAACCCCCTCTTTGTAGAGCTCTTTCCCAAAGCTCCCAGATCATGCTCTCCCCTTGGTAAGTCTCTCCCGTCTGTCTGCAACGCATCTCCCTCCTTGCTAGCACATGTGTGGGTGCACCCTCAGAGAGGCTGTGCTAGGTAGGAACTTGACTCTCGGGGACTCGGGACACCTGCTATACTCCTATGCCCAGGCTTCTACAGACTCCTCCGTACCCAACCCCAAACATGGGACCCACCCAACCCTGGGATCCATTCTTGTACTAAGTTACGAACTGACTCAATCTTCATGGCAAGAAATGGGTATTTTTGTTCGTTTGTCCCTTTCAGAAAATATACAAATGCCTAAAGGGGTCTGTGGTATCTTGATTCAGACACTACCTAGGAGTGTTTTGGGTGCTTCTCCATTTTCTTGTGCAAGAAGTTTTGGACAAAGGGTCTTCTACGTTTCTGTAAGGGTCTACAAACCATCCTCACAGCACAGTTATGAGAGATCAGCTCACTACATTGATAAGTTGTAACCCCACAGTTTGAGATGATCCTTGAGCTCACAGTCCCAGAACTCGCAGCTTCCAACATATGACCTGTGAAAAGCAGATACCAACTCCTAGTTCTTATGATTTGGGAGTGGAAAAATAATGAATATTATTGCTATAAAAATGTCCCAGCTTATAATGGATAATGACCATCACCTTGGCCATTCCACATAGAGAAAAGTGCAAAAACATCAAAGTCACAACCACCCCAGGAACCAGAGTCTCATTTCATTCTTTTTTTGTTTATTTATTTATCTGCCTAGGACATTCCATGATAACTAAAGTTATGACATTTGTAATGAAAGGATGGTATCAGGCTGGAATTCCTGCTGTCAGGATAAATAGAAAATCCTTTGCTATTTGATTGTCTAGGATGAAATTAATAGCTCCCCATAAATGTCGAATAAAATGATCTGTTTGTTCTAGGAGCGGCTGGAACAATCTTTTGTTTGCTTTCTCCACACTTGTGCTTACTCTTCTTCTCAGAGAAAGATGACTAATTGGCTTAGCAAGGTCATGAGGTCACTACCCTTCCCTTCCGCGCTGCAAGAGCCCCACAGCCCCAGGAGGTGTGCATGCCATGATGGACCTGTTCTGGGGAACAAGTTGCTGTGTGCTGGGTACTGTACTGACTCCTCATGTTTTCTTACAGTTGGTGGCCTGGGGATCCTCCAAGTACTGGTGGAGTCCTGAAGACAGGGCCCTGGAAGGGCTTTCCATTCGTGTGGAGGCACTGCTTACCACCTTCATCTTCCTAACAGCCAGAAGCCCTGGAATACAAACAATTGTGCTGACCTGGGCCAGTTTCCAGAAGAAACAGAAGTACCACAAGGCTCCCACAGATGGAGGAGTTGAGGTCCTCTTCACATCACCCCTTTACTCCTATCCCTCTCCATTCCTTTTCTGCTCTCAATAGTCATATTAGTGCACTCTATCAAAGAGAAGAGTTGTTTCCTGCTGACAACACATGTATTTTTAAATTATAACAAATGTTATCTTCTTCAGTATACCCCAAATATTATCATTACTAGAGGTAAACTGGTGAGATAGTTCACATTCTTGTGTTTTGTGCTACGTCTTCAACATCCAGTGTGTTTCAATGCCTTAATACTTGCTGACGGAACTTGACAAGCTTAATAGCCACCCACATATGGCTATTGGCCACCAGACTGGCCAGCATACTTCAAATAACAAACACACACACACAAAGCCAAAATGTTTCGAAATAAAAACTGGCAGCTGGAGAGATGGCTCAGTGGTTAAGAGTACTGTCTGCTTTTCCAGAGGTCCTGACTTCCATTCCCAGCAACCACATGGTGACTCCCAACCATTTATACAGGGATCTGGTGCCCTCTTCTGGCATGCAGGTGTACATGCATGGTGTACATGCATGCTAGATAGAGAACTCGTATATAAAATAAATAAATAAATATATCTCTTAAAACTCTTTAAAAGAAATAAAAACTGTGCATGATTAATAAGAGAGGAAAAAAATCACAGACCACTGCTTATGAACATAGATACAAACAGCTTAAGCAAAAATGTTTTCCAACTGAGGTCACTCTGCATATAAGAACATAAAAAATGGGCTAGTGAAGTGGATCAGTGGTTAAGAGCACTGGTTGCTGTTCCAGGAGATCAAATTTTGATTCCCAGCACCGACACATCAGCCCACAACCATCTGTAAAGCTAATCCTAGAGCAGTGGTTCTCAAATTGTGGGTCATGACCCCTTTGGGGGTCAGATAACCCTTTCACATTGATTGCATATTAGATATCCTGCATATCAGATATTTACCTTAAGACATATAATGGGGGGAGGGGACCTGGAAAGATGGCTCAGTCATTAAGAGCACTGTCTGCTCTTCCATAAGTCCTGAGTTTAATTCCCCAGCAACTACATGGTGACTTACAACCATCGATACTGAGATCTGCTGCCCTCTTCTGGCATGCAGGTGTACATGCAGATAGAACACTCATACATATAAAATAATTAAAATCTTTTTAAAATATTCTTAGCAGTAGCAAAATTACAATTATGAGGTAGCAACTGAATAATTTTATGATTGGGTGTTACTACAACACAAGGAACTATATTAAAAGGTCACAGCATTAGGAAGGCTGAGAACCACTAGTCTAGAAGATCTGATGCCCTCTTCTGGCCTCTTCGAGCATTGCTTATGTGTGTTGCACAGACATACATGCAGCAAAACAGTACAGCTAGCTAAGATTTTGAAAGTCAACTAACAGATAATCAAAGGGGCAACTTGTGTGTGTGTGTGTGTGTGTGTGTGTGTAATTTTTTTGTTTTTATTGGTTTTTTAAGACAGTGTTTCTATTGTAACCCTGGTTGTTCTGGAACTTGATTTGTAGACCACGCTGGCCTTCAATTCACAGAGATTCACCTGCCTCTGCCTCCCAAGTGCTGGGATTTAAAGGCATGTGACACCAATGCCTGCCTGGCATCTTATATTCCTAAATCAAATGGCTGGTAGTATAGTTTGGTGGCAGAGCACATACATTAGGCACTGGAATAATCTTTATCACCAAATAAATAAATAATGCTCTAAGTCATTAACAGAAAAGCGACCATAACTGTTGTTATTTGGTATATGAGAAAACCATTCCTGAGAAACAATAAGGCTGCTTCCATACGACTATTAGTGAGAATATTCACAGCTAACAAATGTGACTGGAATACATTAAAGAAGTGACACATCCATCCAGGAGTCTCGACTGTGAGACAGCAAGAGTAGGTCACGTAGGGAAATTTATTCACTCACCTGAGCTTCTGTGCACCTGACCTCTGTGGGCTCCCCGAGGCTGACATGGTGCTCCTCTGCCAGGAGGGTAAACCCAAGAGAAAATTTAGAAATAGGAACTATGGAAGACAAGGTCACCAAGAAACTCCCTGGAGTCAGCTGCACCTGACTCCATGGGGATGGGAAGCCTCCTCTGCTTGTTGTAACATTAGAGTGTGCTGTCTCACTTCTAAGGTGTCCCTGCGTCTAAGAGCCTTGAGGACTCAGGACAATTCTATGGAAAGCTTTGAGCCACCAGCAGCCCTACTTACAAAAGCTGGAGTATAGAGTAGCATTCTGAAAGGGGTTTGGGGGTGTCGGACACAGAAACTCCTGTGTTCAAGGAGAAGAAATGCCTGACTGTATTTCACATTAATAACTCATTTACTAAAGATACAAAAATTTAAGGCCTCATTTTCTCTCTGTAAATGTTAAATTTGACTTGGAAATTATTATTCCATTTGTAAATTTTGGAAAATATATGTAAATCTAAGTAGACTTTCATTTTCTCTTTGCTCAGTACTTGGGCAATTTCATATAAACTGCTTTAAGTAAGTTTGGTGCTTTCAGTGATTTCCATGAAGCAAGCTACCCCCAAAGTTAGCCCCTCCTTATCCACAGGGGACAGAATCCAAGACCCTCAGTTGATGCCAAAGACTAGGGACAGTTCCAAACTCTAGATCTACTATCTTTCGCTATGTAGACACATGTTTGTTGAAGTTTAATTTATAATTTAAGCAGAGAAAGAGATTGACAGCAATAAGTAATAACAGAGAACACTTGTAACCGTATATACTAATATGAGAGTTTCCCTCATATCTAGATAGGACCAACATCATCACAAGAGTCCCTAACAGTGTCTGAGATGACAGAGGAATTTCGAGCAATGGATCTGCCACTGGCTTTGAAGAGATGAGGGGGCCCAGATTTGGAAGAGGAAGCAGACTTCTGTTTCTCCTAGAATTTGCAGAGCAGAACAGCCCTGTTGACACCTGGACTTAGCACAGTGCTACAGTGTCAGGCTCCTAAATGATGCCTGTTAGTCAGTTTACATCAGTTAGATGATAACGTGTTAAGCCACTATCTTTGTGGTCATTTGTAACCACAGAGCTGAAAAACTAATATGGTCTTTAACGGAACTTTTAAATCCCATAGATCAAACTTAGAACTGTAGAAAACCTGTGCTGTCTAAAGTACTGCAGTGCTGATTTATAAGCCTCATAAACACTCCATGTGGCTTGCTTGCCAACTTGATGTCATGAGTCTAAAACCAATTTTGCATTTGAAACTTAATCCACAGCATAATGTGTTGAGTGTGTCACGTTGTGCTCCCCTGTACAAAACTACAAAGTGTGTACATGGATCATTTTGACAGAAATGAAATGCTGTATAGAACCACTCCCCTGTGAGCCCTGGCCTGGCTGTGTGAGATGCCCATGTTCAGACTCTCAGGTGCGCGTGACCCTGTTACCCACTTTCCACTCATTCACAGCCTGAGCACCCTGGGTCCCCATCTATATCACAGTGTTTACAGATCAAGATTCCTGCTTTAGTCTCCCATCCCCTTCCTGCCTGGCAACCAAGAAGGGACTGACAGTTTCTCACAAGATAGTCAGTCATCTGTGGCATAATCAATTGCTTGAGTTACTACGGTTTGCCTATTTGTTTGTTTTATTTGTTTGAGACAAGGTATCTTTTTATAACTCAGGCTAGTCTCAAACTCACAACATTTCTGACTCAGCACCTAAATGCTTAGAATACAGAAATGTGCTACCATGCAGCCACTAAAACAATTCTTTAGTCGCTAAGTCATTTTTTTTCAAGTTCAGCTGTTTAACAAAACAAAAACAAACAAACAAACAAAAACTGAAATCCTGACAGCCTACAACTCCTTAAGTGGGAATAGAGTTTTGTTGAGGCTCTACCTTTCCCTGGGCCTTGGGAAGGTGAAATGCCTTGCTCTGAACTTGGCTAAGTTCACCCCCCAAAAAGAGACAGCAGCAAGACTTGGCGTAGGGCTTCATGGGAAGGCCACACATCCTTTCAGTGAGACTTCTGGGACAGCGCATGCAGCTGTGTTATTTTAAATCAGTTTAGAGGCCACCAGACTCTGTCTTCCTCCCTGCTCCAGGACAGGCATTCCCACCAGCAGCCCAGAAACCCAATTTACTTCACTCAGAGACAGCAGCTCCTTCTGCCTAAGGCTCTGTGCTGAGGTGTGCTGGGGGGCAAGGTGACCAACTGTGACCCTAGCCTGAAGTTGCTTCTGTGGGGCATGTAGCAAGCAAGCTGAAAAGCCACATTGTCGCAGGCCTCACTTCCTGACTATCCACATGCTTCAGTTTCCTCGTTCTAAAATGGTAATGGTCATAGATAAACCAGGCATAGCACTTGTGGGGTTTGTACAGAATGGATGGGGTACTGCTCACAAGTCCTCGGGCCAGCTTCCGGTACCTAGCAAGCAAACAGCTGCAATAAGATTTGCTGCTGTTATTCAAAATAGATATGCATGACTTTAAAGAGTGAAGAAAGGGAAGAGGAGAAGCCAGTTAAAACATTAGAAGTAGATACATAAACAATGTACACAAATAAGACTATGGTGAGGAACTGAATAATTAGGCACATACCTAACTGTTCAAAGCTGGCAAGGTAGAAGACAGGTCTCTTCCTGGCACTAGGGATGAGCCATCCAACTTACAGTCCAAAGTCCCGCTTCTAGGAGTCTGGAATGTGAACCTGGCATTTGGGATCAAGGCCACATGCTGGTCACCATGGCTACACACAAACCTGGCCATCCAACTTATCCTCCAATTCCTTTCCTACAGCAGCTTCTCTTCTCTTCAGGGTAAGGACTGGCCCGAAGCAGTTTTACATACTGGAAATTGTCAGGGCTTCTCTGTCTATTATATCAGATATAAAAAGCAGAAACTAGGGCTGGTGGCATAAACTGGAGCCAGACCGTAACTTCTTTTTCCTGGGGTGTCAGGAGTCCTTGTTCTTCATCTTCCAAATCCAAGGTTGCTTTCCCTTGCTCACAATTAGAACAGGCTGGACCCTAGAATTGACAGCAAGTTTTACCACAGTAAGCATAAATTCTCAAGAGAATGCAGATGGAGAGAGAGCTTTTTAACAATGTGCATCTTGGGAGAGCTGGCCTCAGAAGCAGAATTCATGATAGAATTAAGTGAGAAAAAGAAGGGGTGGGGGAGAAAAAAAGGAAAGGAGGAAAGGAGTGGGAAGGGATGGAGGGAGGAAGAAAAGAAGGGAGGGAGAGAGAGATAAAAATAAGGGCCAGATATTTTCCACTCAGCGATAGTCCAGGATGTGCTTTCCTGAGCCCCTTTCCTCTGAAATGTGTGTATTTTGAAGGAAGCTGATTTGTGCAAAATGCTCCGAGGGAATATTTACTCCTGGATCAAAACAACCTCCATTTGTTTAGGCTTTTTAAACCTCCCAGAAGTTAAAAACAGGAAGTCTAGTTGGCCTGGCAGATGTAAACTTAAGCTCTATGTATAAGTCTGTCCTGGTTGAGGAATCTGCATCCATAATGAGATAAAAAGGACCCTTCAGGAAGACAGAAAGACCTAGAGGGTACAGGAGCTCCACAAAGGTAGCAACAGAACCAAAAAATCTGGGCACAGGGGTCTTTTCTGAGACAGATACTCCAAACAAGGACCATGCGTGGAGATAACTTAGAACCCCTGCATAGAAGTAGCCAGGGCAGCTACCAGGGACCATCTCTGACATGAACTCATGGGATGGCTCTTGGATCACCTCCACCTGAGGGGGGAACAGCCCTTCCAGGCCACAGAGGAAGACAAAGAAGCCAGTCCTGATGAGACCTGATGGATTATGGTCAGATGGAAGGGGAGGAGGACCTCCCCTATCATTGGACTGGGGGAGGGGCATAGGAGAAGAAGAGGGAGGGAGGGAGGGTGGGATTGGCAGGGGTTGGAGGAGGGGGACAGCTGGGATAAAAAGTGAATAAATAAAATAAGTAATTAATAAAACTAATAAAAGTAATTAATAAATAAGTAAAAAAAAAAGAGGGACCTTTCATTTTCACTGTGGTGCTTTGGCAACTTGTACCAGGAAGACAAACCCTGGCTGTCTTCACACCCAAGCTCCATTCCTGAGCTTGACACCAGTTACCCAGAAAAAGTCAAGGAAGGGCCAGGGTATAACTCAAAATCATCCTTGGGCCAGGGCCTCTACAGATGTCCTGCAGGCCCCACACTCTCCTTCCTGCCTTTAGTGGAGGGATGAGACACTTGATGAACAGCTTGTGCATGTCTAGGTTGACATTTTATTGTAGTAGTGTGAATTGTTCTGTGTTGGCAAGAGGTCCTCTCCTGTAGCCAAGGTGAAGTATACAAGGAAGGAGAGAGGTAGTGAGATGGTAGCATGGCTCCAGTGCGAAGTTCATAGGCATGAGAGGCAGCCCACTTGATTTTCTGCCTTTGCTGTGCTCCAGCATTGGGAGTCCTTCACCCTTTAAAGCTTAGCTCCATTATCTATGGAATGGGGATAATTCATCTGCTTTACAAATACACAAGGATCAAAGACATCTATCTTAGATACTCAGCATGGTACCTGGTGGCCCATTAAAAACTCTTCGCAGGTACATGGTAGCCTAGAACCACCTTCTGTGTCAAATGACAATGTTGGCCACAAATGTTGCTAACACATGGTCTGTTTGTGTCTTTATAAGCTGTGACTGTACCAATGCACAATATATCAAACACTCAAAATGATGGTATAAGGAGGTGGGACCACTGGGAGGTAACTGGGTCATGGAGGTGGAGCCATAGTACTACCTACTGTACTTTGAATATGATTTGTCTCCTCCGTAACTAAGCCTAAAATCTAATTGCCATTGTGTTTTAGGACCCTGCATGGACCAAGGCAGCTGGCCTGACTCTAATGTACAGCATCAGGGTCAGGATCCAAAAAGTAATGCACTGGGTGGAGATTCGAGTCATATAGACCTAAATGCTTGTTTCTGTGAGTGTTCCATGGGCCTGCTCAGTAGTCTCTAAGGTGAGCATGATCCCATGAAAGTGCAAAACAGCACATCAAAGCAAGAACAAACCTCCCAGGCTTTCCCCACATTCATTCTGCCTGAATAAGATGCAATTCATTCTGAGAGTGAATGCAAGGATGCGTTCCCCCTGGCCAAGTGTTGCAATCTTGGAGGCCCATGAGCTACCCTGAGAGAGCCCAGGAGTTCCTCAGCATGAGGTGGCTGGCCTGAGACCTCCATCTGCAGGTCTTACAGCTTGCACAGAAGGATCTCCAAATTGCTCTGGCCATGACTCCTTGCCTCTGATGGACTCAGGCATGGCCTTCTCAGTTGGGTGGTTTCATCTGATAAAAAAGAAAACAACAACAGCTGAATTGCCCCCTGCAGATAAGGGCTAGTGACCAACATTCAGCTCAGCAATGTTTCCAAAAAACTAATTGCACCACAGCTCACTGCTGCCATCTGTTCAAGACATGTATAACACTGGACGACAAAAGAACAGCTTCTCTAAGACACTTCCTGAACATAGACACTACCCACACCAGTGCTTCCATCCCTACACAGCTTCATCACCAAAACAGCACAACAAGCCCATCACAGAAGCCATCATATCTTCACCAACCAGGCTTGCTTCTCTGACCTGCTTAAAAATTCTTCTAGGGTGTTTTGGTGTGCTCTGGGGCTATTTATTTAAGAATCTATATTAAAATGCAGCTACTTGATTTGTGTGAGTGGGACTGAGGTTACAACCTTGAATTTCCCACTTCCTACACAACTGCTGTACCAGTAAGCCCCAGCCCAGCCCCCAGTGACCACACATCATCACTAGACTTTGTGTGGTGAATGGGACAATAAACATGAGTGTTGTGGTTTGGATGGCTTGGCCAACACGCCACATTCCCTGGATTGGCTGAGGCCCTCTCCAGACAGACTGGCCCTTAGATACAGATCACCCAAACACTGTAAATCTGGCAGCTTGAATTGCTGCTTCAGAAAGTTTTAACCCAGAGAGGAGTGTCAACAGTATACACTTGTAATCGCCACACTTTAGAGGTGAGGTAGGGGGATCACAGTGAGTTTGAGGTAACCTGGGCTACAAAATGAGTTTGGGGGTCAGCCTGAGCTATTGAGTTAGTCTGTTTCAGAAACAAAAAGGGAATTTGAAGGTCCACTCACCTTAGAAGAAAGACATGAAAACATTGGAAAAGGAATGTCTATTTTTAAAAAATATGCAACAGTGATGGGGCAGAGGAGCTGATGGGAAGGGAGGCAAGAGGTAAAGCCTTTCAGCACACTAGCTTCCAAGTACAGTAACTCCCTCACTTCCTTCCTTCCTCCCTCACTTCCTTCCTTCCTCCCTCACTTCCTTCCTTCCTCCCTCATTTCCTTTCTTCCTCCCTCACTTCCTTCCTCCCTCACTTCCTTTCTTCCTCCCTCTCTTCCTCCCTCCCTCCCGTCCTTCCTTCCTCCCTCACTTCCTTCCTTCCTCCCTCACTTCCTTTCTTCCTCCCTCACTTCCTTCCTTCCTCCCTCACTTTCTTTCTTCCTCCCTCTCTTCCTCCCTCCCTCCCGTCCTTCCTTCCTCCCTCACTTCCTTCCTTCCTCCCTCACTTCCTTCCTTCCTCCCTCTCCTCCTCCCTCCCTCCCTCCCTCCCGTCCTTCCTTCCTCCCTCACTTCCTTCCTTCCTCCCTCTCCTCCCTCCCTCCCGTCTTTCCTTCTTTCCTTCCTTCCTCCCTTCTTTCCTTCCTTACTTTCTTCCTTTCCCACCCCCTCTTCTTTCTTGTCCTAAAGCTTCCACAAGGCTACAAGAGCACATGCACACAACTCCTATACCTAAGGCTCAGGCAGAAGAAAGGATGGAAAAATTTAAGAACCAGAGGACTAGGGAGTCTGCTGTGAGATTGTTTCTTATAACTTTAATAAGGAGGTTCACCCATGAAATCTCAATAACATGGCTTCTTAAAGGAGACCTGAACAATTTCAACAAGAGCTCACATCCCAACGTAGATGGGGGAAATCTCACAGGGCCCTGCTCCTCGATGAAGAGCTATGAGCAGCATATCAGTTACCCTTTGGTGCATAATAAGCTCCCAAGAAGCTTAGTGGCTAAATGTGTTTCCTGTGACCGTTGTAACAATTTACCACAGGGGTACTGACTGAACGTACCACAATATATTCTCTTATTGTTCTGTATCAGATGTGCTAAAATGATGGCTGGTTCCTCTTGAACGCTCAGGGGGAACCTTCCTTTTCCTTTTCTGGCTTCTTGAGACTTCTGACATCTCTGCATCCTCACTCCCAGCCCTGTTCTGCTGCTTCTTGTTGTTGTTGTGATCCTTTCTATAGTATCCTAGAAACTACCTGTGGAATCCAGAATAGTCTCAGGATACAGTCACAGTCTTTTTACTCCATAAAGGATGTATTTCAGGTTCTGGGCAGTAGAGAGTGGCAGTAATAGTGTTTTTGTTGTTGAAAGGGATGTCTGTAATTAAGTCTACAAGAATGATTGTAAACAACCACCATGCTTTCTCTCTTGATTTTTTTTTTTGTTTGTTTGCTTGTTTTTCATTGTTGTTGTTCTTTTCACCATGGGTAGATTAAATCTTGTCTACAAAGAAGCTTCTAGAGAGGGCTACTGTCTAGCTTTAATGTGAACAGTTCAGCTCTGCTGTTGGAGTCTGACCCTCCATTGGATTACAACGGACAGTCAGCTCAGGTTCAAGGGGAGAAAGAGAGGCTGAGTATCTAAGTTATACTGCAAAGGTGGAGAAACTGGGAGAGTTGGAGCACATTTCCCAGTATCCATGGAAAAGCCAACTACCAGCGAATCATTCATTCACTGCATGTAGTTAAGTACCAGTCCTTTCCGCACTTGCTACTTTGTATGCAGTCCGGACACCTGTTCTCCTTCTAACCAAGTCCTCTTCACCAAGGCTAAAACTATCCCTCCACATTAAGCCTTGCCACATTTCTCTCCAAGGACTTTCCTCTTCTCCTTCCCACACAGCATTGCCTGCTTGTCAGCTACCCTGCAGCTCCAATCCAAGGCAGCCTTTGCAGATACTGGAGCCATTCTGACACAGCATCTGGCTCCATCACCAGCAGCACCACCGTGTGGCAATTAGAGGAATGGTACTTAAGGGACGAGCAGAGAGAGCTTCAGACTGCTTTGTCATTATTCCCCAATGTTCCAAGAAGGTACACTTCCCTGCCTGCCTGCCTTTGAAGCATTAAGACAAATAACAACAAAAATACATATTATATGGATAATAAATTGTAAGGCCAAAGTTGATCTCCACTTGTTTTCTAAGTCACACACCATGCAGTTGTTTTCTTCACAACACACCACTTGGAGTAACTTCTTACTTTGATATCGTTTCAAACTTTAAAGTGTCAAAAGAACAGCACAATAATTCCTCTTTATCTTTTACTCAGATTCACAAATTAAATACTAATGTTCCACATGATTTGTTCTCAAACACACACTTTATCCACATTATATTCCTAAACTGTTGGACAGTAGGTTGGAGAAATGTCCTCTCATTTATTTATTATTACAATTCCTAAGAAAAAGACAATCCATTACATACATGCCTAGAGCATTTTCCTCAAAATAGGAAAACTCTGCATTGACAAAATATATTGTCTAACCTACAGTCCATATTTCAATTCCATCAATTATCTCTATAATGTTCTTCATATAACAAAAATTAATCAGCCAACTTTTAAATCCTTCATGACTAAATGCATAAACTTAGCTGACAGAATATGATAATTATATAGAATTATAAGACAGAATGTTGCAATGTTAACAAACCAAGCCTGTCTCATACTTAGTTCATTTAAGTAGATGTTCAGCCAAAGTATTTAATCAGCTAAATTTATGCAGTGGTTTTAAGGTGATGAATGCTCATCATTCTGAATGCTCATCATGCTCCTCCTGAAAGGGAGGAGAGTTATAAATTTTAGGACAGCCTGAACCACACAGCATGAGAGTTCAAGTGAAAATATCAACCCAATTGATGTGTGGTAAGCCCAACAAAGAGACAGTTCATGGCCTCCAAGCAACAGAGCAGAACTTTGGACAGACTTTTGGCAGACACAGTTCCAGAAAAATTTCACCTGACCATGACAGCTGCAGGCACAGACACCAGGGCAAACCACACCCAGAGCACCATGTGTCATTGCCAATGCTTGCCTCAAAACAAGCAAGCAAACAAGCAAAAATAAGTTTCCTACTCCTGGAGGTAAAGAGGAGGCTTTGTTGTTCCCAGAATGCCTTGGGGTGGGAGGATGTTTTGCTTACACTGGTCCAGGAAATGACATGGTTTCTCTTGATTCACCACCTCCAGCCAGGCTCATTATTTGCCTTATGAATATGAAGCCATTGTTCAAAGACAAAAATGGGATAAGGGGGAGAGACTGTATTTGGCCAGGAATGGTGCTAGTGCCAGATTACATAAACCCTCCCTTCGCTTTCCTTCAAACAGAGAAAGAAAAGTGCATAGAATGTAGCAGAGGGGTCAAAGCAGAGACTGCAGGTTGGAGTCTCTCTTCTTCAAAACAACACCTTGTTTCTGTCTTCCTGTGAGTTTCCTAGCCAGACATTATGGTGAAAAGCCCCACGTAATAAGCTGTGGTTTGTGAGATCTAGGACATAGATCGTGACCAGAACTTTGTGTAGAGCTTTATGGTTAAACTTTAAAGATGCAAACAAAATAACTTTATTTGTGTCCAAGTTTCTTCAGGAAGCTGTAGAGTCAAGAGGGACTATGGTCACTTGTGAATCACACTATAACACTGGGGTCTGACTCATAGTAGGTGTTTGGATAATTCTGGCTGATGCTACAAGATATATATATATATATATATATATATATATATATATATATATATATAGAGAGAGAGAGAGAGAGAGAGAGAGAGAGAGATTCTTCTGAAATCCTCAGTCTTACCATTCAATCATAGGAGTCCATCAGCATTGGGACTATATATTAGTGTACTGTGATAACCAGGCATAGAAAAATACACCTGCAATCTCAACTATAGGCTGAAGCAGGAGGATTTTAGGTTCTAGACTAGCCTAGGCTACAGAGTGAGACTTGTTTTAAAAGAAAAATTCTTATATGATGATAAGTACAGTGGGAATTCACTGAACAGTTAAAAAGGGAGCATACTGCGGAGTAATGTTTTCTAGAAGTCAACGACAGCACAGTGTGGTTTCTAGATCAGTGTGAGCCTGTTAGCATGCCTGTGTTACAAGCTTTCCATGGAGTTGCATGTGCTAGGCTTCCCCAGAGAAAGAGAACAAAGTAGATCCACGTATAGGCAGCTATTATAAGGAATGTGTCTATGCTCTCTGCAGCTACAGACTGTGACAAGTCCCCAATTCTACATGACAGGAGGCAAGCTGGAAGCCTGGGTCCCAGTGTGTATGCTGTTGGGCTCAAGACAAAAAAAAAAAAAAAAAAAAGCCTGTTTCACTTTGAATCCAGAGACAGGAAAAAGCTAATGTCCTACATTAAAGACCACCAGGCATAGACAATTTTCTTTCTTGGGTGAAGAAGAGTCAGCCTTTTTGTGCTATCCAGGCCTTCAACGGATTAGACAAGAGAAGACAGTTTCTTTACTCAGTCTACTCTTCAAATGTTACTAGCATCCAAAAGACTTCACAAAAGTATTCAGAAGAAAGTTTGACCAAATATCTAGGTATCTTGTAATTCGGTCATATTAACACACAAAGTTAAATATCCTAAAGTAGGACCAGACACTTTGAATTGTGATTTGATGTCTTTTGCTGTGATAAAGACTATGACCAAAAGCAACTTAGAGGGGAAGGTTTTATTTGGCTTCGACTTCCACATCACAGTTCACTTTTGAAGGAAGCCAGGGTATGAACTCTAGGCAGAAAATGGAGAAGAGTCCAGAGTGCTGTTTATTGGCTTGCTGCCCATAGCTTGCTCAGCTCACTTCTTATACAAGCCAGAAAAACACCAGGCACCACCCACAGTGACCTGGAACCTTGAACATCAAACATTAATCAAAGAAATGCCCCACAGACATGCTCACAGGACAATTTGATGGAGAGAGACAGTTCTTCAACTGAGATTCTCTCTTCCCTGATATGTCCAGGTTTGTGTCAAACTGACAAAAACTAACCAGTATACTTTGCTTAAACAAAATTACTTAATGAGCAAACATTTAAGGGGCACCTACTCTGTACCCAACTGTACATGACTGTTCTCCTAAGGAAGAGATGTAGACCCATTGCCCACAGAGTTATTCCAGAACTCTGGGCAAAAGGCAACCACATTCTAAAGGATGAGAGGCTCAAGGCGTCAGGGAAGCAACCACATTCTAAAGTATGAGAGGCTCGAGACGTCAGGGAACACTGTCCAAGATGAATGAGAAAACACCTGTGCTGAGTGCTCATTTGTGCCCTTTCTCACTCTTATCCTTGGGCAAAGACTTCAAAAGGAAGCTATGCACTATTCAGCATTATTCTTTTGTGTGTTTGTGTGGAAAACCCAGACTCTCCCTTGCTAAACTATGTTCCAATTTCTATCCCTTTTCTATGGTTGTGTGTTTTGAGACAGTGTGCTACCAAGCTTTAGGCCGACCTTAAGCTTGTAATCCTCTTGCTTCAGCTTTCTAAGTAACTGAGGTGACAGTCTTGGACCTGCAGGCCTGGCCTGACATTACTCATTATCACTATTATATCCATGGCTTTTGAGCACTGGGCCAGACACCACCCATTTTCCTCCTGAAGGCTGAACAGTAGCCATACCTCACTTTGCAAGCTATATATGAAAACTATAATTTTGAGGACTAGAGTTTCCTACTCAAAGACACTCAGCTGTGGTGGCAATCAATCCTGAAATTCCACCCACACTGTCTGATAACCAAAACAGCCCCCAAAATCTCTTGCCATCCTCCCCACACCAGAATCACTGCCTGGAACTGAGAAGAAAACCCATCTCTTTATTTTTGCAACTGAGCATAAGTCACTGATGTGATAACAAGGATAGATCCTGCTATGAAACAATAGCTCACTGGTGTTAACAATCGATGCCCAGGCACCCTGTTCCCCTTCATGATCTGAGCATCCAAAGTAACATGTGACATCAGTCCAACATGAAATGAGTCAAATTCTTTTTTTCCAGCTGGTGTGGGTAAAAGCTCTAGTTCTGTTTCAGAAACTTTCAATAACCGCCCTTGCTGCCTTGTTTGTTCCTAAATGAGAGGCATTCACTTGCAATAGCAGAGGTCCTCATGCTGGTACATGGGTGCTAGCTAGCCACTTTCTCACAAATACATACACTGATCTGCAGGAGCCAGCCTGGCTAACACGCTGGAGTCTGGAAGCCTGTGCTTGTGGTTCTCAGCATGCTGAGACTTTCCACTCTTGCACTCCTTGTGGCTCTTGTTTGTTTGTTTGTTTTGCTTTTGCTGTTTTCCTGATTTAGCACATCAGCAGGGTGCTTTGACATCAGAGCACATCTCTCAGTAATTCCTTTATCAAACCACAGTGTATCTGGCCCTCTTTTGCCTCAAAATTAAAAATTAAATCAAATAATTATTTAAACTGGGAGCAAATCAACTGTTTATAAAGCAAATTTGGTGTCATTAATGTCACTGGATGGTGACAATGCCTCAAAACTTTCTGTTGCTTCAACTTAATTGAGATAATCTCAGAAGCCTATTGGTTGTGGATCCTGACAGGTGACCTGATTTTCTTCTTCTTTCTGGAATATTTTATGTCTTCTACTTAAGTTTTGTACACTCACTCCCCTCTTCAAAGAGTTTGTGAGAATCTTCACTAAAAACTACATCACAGTGGTGAGCTATGTGAAAATAGAATCAAGACCCCTTTCCCAGAAGACAAAATCATGCCTTTAAAGCAATAGAAAGAGGAAACAGACATGATGGCCATTAGGAATTCTGCATCATTCTATTAGCTAGTTAATATAAAAATTTAATGTCCAGGAGATAGGAAAATACTAACAAATACCACCCTAGGAGATGTTAGAGATTCAGCGAGAGAATTTTACCACACTTAATAGATATAGATGCTGAAAGCACATTGTTGAAGAGAGAGTGGGTAATATACCATAGGGTGGAAAATTAAGCCTACTCTAAGACCCCAGAAACCTGTGTTGGAGATTATCAGTCCATTTTTGGAATAAAAGGAATAAATGTAGTGAGAATTTTGGTTTCTTTAAAAACCCAGTTATGTTGTGTGAATGTGGTTTTGTTTTAATCCCAGGTGTGGGATATGGGCTGCTTCAGATTGTCCACAGCAACTAACTGTAACATGTTTTGTGCTCTGGCAGAGGATGATTTGTGGCAGCTGCAGATAGTTTAGTTTTGGGAACTCTTGAGAGGGTATAAATGGGAGAACCCCACCCTCACTCCCCGGGCCTGTGTTGGCTGCTATTCCCTTGATGCTGCTCCTACTCCTGCTGCTGCTGGTTTGTTCTGCTGGTTTGTCTTGCTGCTTTTGCTGTTGTGTTTGCTATTGCTGGTTTGCTGACTTGCTGAACTGCTGGAGATTCTGAAAATGAAGAGTGGATTTGCCTCAAGGAACTCGATGTCCCTAATGAGCAAGAAGTAGCCTGTAGAAGGATATATTCCACCTTATCCTCTAATCTTTTTTCTCTCCTCCCTAGTGTTAGGGGTTTGGCAGAAATTAGGGTGGAATAAGGGTTGGAAGGGAGGTAGAGGTATAAGAATCCAAATATGCCAACACATATGAAGGAAAGGCTGGTTCGAGTAGTTAATATCACAAAAGTCTTCATTAACTGGGAAGACGGGCAAGCAAACAAAAGGATGTTTAATGGGGCCTAGAGGCTAGGGGAGAAGGTTTGAAGCAGCAGTGATGTGTGGTAGAGGAGAGGACAGATAAAGGGCAGGGCTGGACTCCTCCCCAGAGGAGCAATGAGTCTTGTAGTTATACCACCATAGAATGAGCATAATCAAAGGTGCCAAGTGAACCCTACAATGTTCTTGTCACTGAAAAGATGTCCCTGGCTGCTCTTGTAAGCATTTAATTCCTGGCTCCAGGCCACAAAGATGCCAACATAATGGAGATCTTCAAGAGACGGACCAGTCCGAGGACAGAGAGTGTGCTCAGAAGCACTGAGGGCCAGCTTCGGTGATACCAAACAAAGACACCAAGAGGGAGAGTCCACTAAAAACCCATAGCTATGAGGCGGGATGACAGCTGAAGATGACAAGACACTGGCCAAAGAGTGCAACCTAGCGAGCGCTTACATGATGGACCTCCCCACTAATAAAACAGTAATTATGCTCCTAGCCAGGAAGGGCAGGACTCTGGCCCCTACCCTGAGTGGAATTATAACTTTCTCCTTAGGTTGAAGGAACATTCACAGCGCATGTGAACTCCTTACATGGCTCAGCCCATGATGCGCTCATAAATGACCAATCCTAATAAAAGTTACAATCAGTCTCCATCCAGCTCCTAGCATACGACTCATAAAAACTCATCAAACAGGGCAACATGCCCCATTCCGCCCTTAGAGCCCTTCCCACTCCTGAGAGTTCTTTTCCACTTTTCCTTAATAAATCTACTTTTTCTCTGCTCACTTCCTTTCTGTATTTCCTTATTCTTCTTGGGTGAAGACAACAAACTTGAAAACCCCTGGCTCAGGGTGCCTTTGATGGTCATTAATTTTTCCAGAACCCTATCCCTACAAGTAAAGTACATCTAGAGCTGAGAAAGGCCCTCTCTCATGCAAAGAAGGCACGTCATTAACAAACTAATACTCTTATGATCTCTGAGTTTAAGAACTCTTGCTGTTTCATGGTGTTTGCAATTAGTTTGTGTGTGTACATGTATACAGGTATATAATCTGGTAAAACTGAAGTCCTCAAACTTCAGTAACAGAAGATGAAAGAAATGGTTTCATGGTCTAAATCTTGGTGTACTTCATTTTTAAATTAAATTATTCACCCTAAAATTTTAGAAATAGTTTCTAAATTTTAAAATGGCTGGATCCATGCAGCTGGTTTTGCAGATCACCAGAGACCAACAATTGCATTATTATTATTATTATTATTATTATTATTATTATTATTATTATTTCATAAATTATAAGCAAAAAGATAGTATATATTATATATGGCCTACTTGTTGTTACTAGTTGTTTTCATCTAGTCCTGGAGGATCAGGAAATGCCTTAGAACAATGCTAACTTATCTTAGATGATGTATGTTGCTTTTATATTTGAACTCAACTGAGATTACATACATATGTAAAATGTGTATATATACGTATATATATATAAACATATTAGACAATAAAAAGTTAACAATGAAAAAAGATGTTCTAAGGATCTAATGCACAGTGTGTTGACTATAGTTAATGATGCCATATTATTGATGATAGTTTACTTAAAATGTAACAAAATAGATCTTAGTTCCTTATGAGCTAATATAAAATGGAAACCACAGGTAGTGTTGGGGTGCTGGTTAAGTTGACTATGGAAATCATATACAGTGTGTATGTATATCAGTCACCATACAATATACCTTAAATGTATACACTAGTAACAATTAAATAATTTAACATTTAAAAGATTCCAGCTCTGCCAGACTAAAAATCTTCCAGTGACTGTTGAACAGGAGTGAATCTCCTGTTTTCTAGGTTCAAACACCAACCAGACATAGTTTATCAGAAATCCCCAGCTGCACATGGGTGGGTGGGTTGCTCAGCATTCTCCAACCCCACCTCCCAGACTGAGCCTGGCTGACCATATCATTATCTTCAGGGAAATGGTCTAGACACAAGGATATTGGCCCAGCCACTGGGTGGAGCCAGTAGTGCTGGAAAAATGAAAGTGGAAACATACAGATGTGTTGCATTTGCCCCTTCCTGGGGTGTATATGCTCCACCCCAGGAAGCTCACCCCTAGGTGAGCTCCTAGCCACCATCAGAATGTCACTATAGAGTGGGGAAGGTGCCCCTGGAAGACACCATCGGCATAGACACTATGAGCAGAGATATTAAAACATCAGAGTAATGCTTGGTGCATACATCGCCTGTGTTTTAACATGATTGATTTTCTTATAAGTTTACATAAACTGTTCCTGATGATTATACTTAACAACTGGCTCCAGAGGTCATGAACACTAGCTGTCACAAAAGGTCCACAATGGCTCTCACTTCCCTGGTATAAAGCCTTGAACATCCTGACCCTGCACGATTCTTCTGACACTAAGCTGGGAAGAGCTTGGCAACGATTTCAGCTTTGAGACCTGGTGGCTTCCATAACTCATAATACAAGAACAGAAACAACACCCTGTGAGTAAAGCAGTGAGTCACCACCTGCCAACACTGTTTGAAAAGTGCAGCTCCCAAAAGCAGTTTGCCAGGGCCCCCAGGCTGGCCCTGCAGCAGGCTTGTTTTGCATACTCTCTGGTAGCATTAATATTTAGTCCTTTAATATCTACAAGTCTGTAAATAATCATTCATCAATAATCTCTGTAGTTTCATGCAGGCAAGGAAAGGGTGGAAAGAGGCTAGAATCTCAGAGTAGGTCATAGGACCTAAGTTCAGATCCCAGCACCCATGAAAAAGCTAGTGTGTCCACAATCACATTTATCCTGGGGAAGGAGAGACAATTGGCTCCTTGAAGCTCACTAGCCAGCCACTCTAGCTAAATAGAAACAAGATTTTCTTTTGTCCTAAAATTAAGGTAGAGAGTGACAGAGGAAGACAATCAGTATCAACCACATGGGCGTACACACACCACCACCATCACTCATGAGAAAGAAGAAAGGAAAGAGAGAATAAAGAAAGGGAAGGAGGAAGGGGAGGGGTGAAGAAGGGAGGAGGAAGGAAGGAGAGGAGGAGAGAGGAAAGAACCCTCTGAAGAGACTGAGTCCATGTTTCAGAACATTCAGTGTGTGTGTGTGTGTGTGTGTGTGTGTGTATGTGTTTTACATGACTATCTGTCTTTCCCTCTTATAAGAGCCACAGTTGTGTTGTACTAAGGTCTATCCTGCTCCAAAGTACCCTCATCATCATTTAACCTCTTACATGTCAGTAACTCTGAAAATGTGCTCTTATTTGTCTACATGGTAAGGTGACCAATCCATGGTTCCATGAATTAAGGGAGTAGAGGAGTTCATAATCCAGTACAATATGGAACTCACAAAGGTCCTCTTGGGAGGGGCTGAGTCGATCAAGCACAAAATGCCACAGTGACAAAGACTCCAGGGTCAGATCCCAGGCTTCAATCCAGGCCTTGGTGAAGCTATTCAATTGTAAGAAAAAAAAAAAGTAGTGATGTGTATCAACATACCCAGAGCATATCGTCCTCATGATGTCACCTGAACTTGCCATTCATAACAGGGGCAAGTCAGGACGTTTAGAGTTCTGCCCCAGAGGACCTATTCAAGAGTCCGTTTCCAATAGCTCACCTTTCCCAAAAGCCACATTGTCCTGTCATGTCACTCATCATTGATAAGACCCTGGATGGTGATGTTGACTCTGAAAACACAGGCACATAGATACAGAAAACACAGGCACATAGATACAGAAACAGATGCCATGAAACTGCACAAAGGCTTAGTGGAGCAGGGTGCACCTCTCTGGTTTCCTCTAGACTCTGCCTACCCTCCTGGCCAGAGTGCAGAGGCCTCATGCCCACCCAACAGGAAGAAGCTCACATTTCCACTCCAGCTGTAAGAGATGCCCTTTCTCACCTCACCTGGAGTTAAGCATCCCAGTGTGAGTCCAGAGGAATACAAATCACTCTGAGCAAATGCACCCTCTGGGAAGAATGGCACTCTACTACCTCTGTGTATAACTTTTGTGTGGACAGCTATTCCTAAGATCCACACAGGATGTTGAAGGAATTGGGTTTCAGATAATTATTATTTATAACAATAATAAACAAAATTCAAACAAATTTGCTCTGTCTTGGTAGCTGCTATCATCTCTCTCATTTTGAGTACTCAAAGAGCACATGAGTGTAATGGGCTGGCATTACCACACCTCACCTGCTGATGGACAGCAGAGCAGCTGCCCGGCTGAGGTCAAAGAACAAATAGAACCCAGATTCAGCACTTGGGAGTGGGATGGACTGCCTAAGGAGCTATGTCCATCTGTAGGGTCTCTCTGAATGGGATGGAATAGCCAATCTCAAGAGTGGCTTTCATGCTCATCTTACATCACAAGTTGCTGTAATGTTTTCCCAGCTATCACTGTGTATGTACTTGTGTATGTGTACCAAGCAGCAGTATTGGACAGTATCAAATGCTGCTGGACAGTTGTGGTTTTGGAGACATTTGGTTATACCTAGGTTCAGATTCCCAATATCCACATAAAGGCAGGGCATGGTGCCACACATTTGTCACCCCACCACTGGGGACAGAGAGACAAGAGATTTCTAGAGCTCCATAGCCTACCAGACTACCCAAATTCATGAGGTCCAGGTTCAATGGGAAGCTGTGTCTCAATAAATAGATAGTGGAGAGTAACACACACACACACAAACCAAGGTATGAAGCAAATCGCCACTATCCTAGGCAAAGCTCTCTATAATGTTCAGAGTCCATGTTCATTCATTGTTAGTGGGGATTATAATATTTGCATCCTGGTACCAAGGTATGGATGCAGAAACGGCAAAGCCCAGTATCTTACCTCCCACATTAAGCCTTATTAGCCATGTCATTATCAACCTATGAAACACTGAAAGCTTTCTTTAGGGAAGAGACCATATCATAGATTTGACAGAGGCTGGCCTAGACTTAATTAAGAGAATTCTGTTGGTGACAAAGCTCGGTGGCTAGAGCTAATGAATGCAAAATGGTACCCTGATAGGGGCCTTTGCCATTGGCCTCCATTGCTAATGGTCCTCAAAGCTACATAAGTCCTGCCAGAAAGCTGATCTGGTGGAGCAGAGTCAAATCATTTAGTTGCTCATATGGATTGGGACATTTTACTTGAAGCCATACAATTTAGTATCAGTGAATTCCAGATGCTCTTAGAGTTTTGGCTAAGCCATTGTTTCTTTAGATATGTGGAAAATTCACTTCCAAAGCACACTACATTTGACAGTTTGTGATTTGCACCAGGAAGTGACTCAACTTCCCCCCAAAATCAGAAGTCTCCACTGGGGAAGGGAAAGCAACCTGCCAATGTTAGGGAACCAGCTGACTGCTGTATAATTCACCAGCTGTTATATAATTTATGCCTCTGCACAATGTATTCTGCTAGTCTTGCTGAGAGATGCTTAACAGGATAGGAATTTACAAGATGAGGGATCCCTGCAAGGGTCCCGCAAACAGAATGAAAATAGACCCAGACCAAACACAGAGCTTCCATTCTAGAAAGAAACCAAAGCTGCTCAATACCAAAGACCAAGGCTCATGTGGCATCAGGATTCTCTATAGCTCCACTGGAAGCAACAAAACATAATCATTGTGTTATCAATTTCCAAAACAAGTAGTTTCTTGTCCAGGATTAGCCTCATTCTCTTCTCTGATTTGCACATCTATAACAAAATGTTAGACCTGGTAATTTGTAAACATCTGGCACTATTCTTGATGTCTGGAAATTCAAGATCAAGGCCTGCAGATCAAGATGCCTGGGGACAGCTTCCGTACTCTTTCATACACAGCCCTCTCCTCACAGAGCAAAAGAGATGAAGTTCTCTTTGTCCTGTCATGTCAGGGTAGAAATCTCATTCACGAAGACAGAGCTGGTGTGGCAGAGTCACTTCCCAAAGGCCCCACTCTAGGTACTATTTCATTAGAAACTGGATTTGGTGTATGAATGTACATTATGCAATCAAACAATCAAGTAAGTATGAGAGAAGATGATAGATATTTACAAATCTAAAAGACCTCAGAAATTTTTCTCCCTCTTTCTCTTTCTCAAGAAACTACTGGAGGGCTGGAGAGATGGCTTAGTGGTTACAGGTACTGCTGCCCTTCCAGAGGACTTGAGTTCAGATCCCAGCACCCATGTGGGACAGCTTACAACTGCCTGTAACTCCAGCCCCAGGGGATCTGAAAAATCTGAAATTCTCTTCTAATATCTTTGCGCACCCTCACACACAGAAGAACATGCACAAAAAGAAAAACACCACATATTCACTCTCATGTATGGATTCTAGCTTCTAGTTTTTAAACTCGTGTGTTTAATATCAAGAATCTGTACAAGCAGGAAACTAGTAAAAAAAAAAAGGAGACGGTGTGAAATAAAGGAACGCCTTAAGTGGGGTAATAGAACACATGTGATATGGAAGGAAGGAATACTGGGGTTTGAAAAGTATAAGCAGGGATATTAAGGAAGTGCCTTTTTATTGAATTTGAGACCTACTCCACAGAAGACAATTTATGCTTATACCATGAACCTGGTCAAAATCCCATGCCTGGGACGATCATGGGCTATAGGAGGTAGGGCATGAGGGGAACCTTTTACTGTTGTTTTGCTAAACAAATGTGTCATCAAACTGCCTTTTACATACCTATGTTTATCTTTACAGAATGGTGCTACACTCTGCCTTCATCAAGGAGGCTTCTCTTTGCAGTGGGCTGTGCCTAAAGCAGACTCATGACTGGTCAAAGTGCTGAGAGTAAGTGACAATTGAATGTTCATCTAAACAGGATATCTGTGTCATTTCCACAGCCTTAGACCTGTGAAATCCAGATAGTGTAAAACACTAAGGGGAAGCAAAAAAATATGTTCAGTCAAGGTGACCCTACTTACTGTAACTCTTGTCTGTGACAGTCAGCCTCTTAGACTCCTAATGAAAGAGGATTGGTGATGCTGCCTCTCACTTCCTGCACCCAAGTCTGTCTGGCCACAGACAAATCCTGTTGTGCATGGTAAGCTAAGTGTCAGTGCCATCCTGTTGCCATTCTGGTAGAGCATCAGAGTGCAATCCCCACATTCATAAGGAAAGCCATTAGATGAAATCCAAAGAATCCAGATGAAACTCTAGTCTCAAGGAACCTTGAATGGCTTTTTAAATCCTTCTTATTTTAACAACCTACTTTGTACTTCTTAACAAATAAGTATCACTTTTAAACAAGGAACAAAATTATATCTTTAGGGCTGAAAAGTAGAAACAGAGACAGATCTTTGCCAACTAACGTGTTTAGGCAAATTTCACAAATTGCAAAGCCTCCTTGCAAATAGGTTAATCTCTCTAAGCGCATTTGATGCTGCGGTATGCCAAGGCAAATTTCTAAGATGGTTGTTCTTTTATTGAAAATATCTTTTGTGATATATTCTGATTACAGTTTCTCCTCCCCCAATTCCCCCCAGGTCTTTTCCACCTCCCCTCCCATCTAAATTCATAGGCTTTCTTACTCTTTATTGTTAAAAAACCAACAGACATCCCAAAATTAGTAATAAAATAAAGTAACTCAAAACTACACATACCAGAATATGACAAACTAAACCAATAAACAGAAGAAAAAGAGCCAAAGAAAAAGCACACAAGAAACACACACAGAAAGCTCACAAAACTTCAACAACTGGAAACTACAATACATACACAAAAGACCTATAACATTACAACAAGAAAAAACACAAAAACAAACAAACAAACAAACAAAATCAAACTTGACTAAGCCTTATGAGACAAAAACTTCCAAAAATGCCACTGAGTTCTTTTTGCGTTGGCCATCTACTGTGCTGGGCATGGAGCCTACACCTACATGGTTTGTATATTCAGCGATATACCCAGTGAGACTCCACTGGAGAAAATTAACCTTTCCTTTGGAAGCTGTTATCAACTGGAGATAGCTTCTGGGTTAGGAGTGAGTGTTTGTGTCCATTTCCTCTCTCAATCCTGGGACTTCATTTGTCTCAGACCCATGCAGGCTCTGTGCATGTGTCTCTTTGAGTTCATATGTGTGTCAGTCCTGCTGTGTTTAAAAGGCCGTGGTTCCTTGGTGTCCTCCATTCCTCCAGTTCTCACCATATCTCTGCCTCCTCTTCCACAGGGTTCCCTGAGTCCTGAGGGGAGGGTACAATCCCAGGTTTTACTAACACTAGATGGTCTTGGAGGGTAATGAGAGCTCCCACGTATTGAGCATTTGAAAGACCCACCACTTTCTATGTGTTACAAATTATCATCATGGTTGGTTTGGGGTAAAGTGTGTACAATGCCCAACTCATCTTGCATCTGAGTTCTCTAATAGGAATGATACTAGATTCTTTTTTTTATAGAAAAAAAATTAATCTTTATTTTTAAGCTATAGACTGTGCATAATTTGGAAAGAAGAATATACTAAACAATGATTGAAGAAGAATCATCTGTTCTATGCCTTTTCTCTTGTCTGGTCACTCAGAAATATGATGTTATCCCTTTTTCACATACTGATACGCCACATCTCTGAGGCCTGGTTGAAACACTGATATTCGGTGCCATGTTGTCTTTTGACTGACATCACCCATTTGGTCACCTTCTCCAGATCGCCACATCTCATTTGTTGCTAGAGAAAATATTGTGACTAGGTTTTTTCCTTCCACCTGTCTCATGACAGGGTCCTGACCAACTCGCCCAAGTAACTGAACATGATTCATAGAATGTCCAAGAACCAAACTGCTGGCTATTTCAGATTCATGTCTTACAAACTGATGCAATACCTGTAACACAGGTCTTTGAAACATGGCTTCGGTTTTTCTTACTCTCTAATCTTTAAGCTTTTCCTGACATGCAGCGACAGACTGGAGATACTAGATTCTTGACTTCAAACATGTTATGCAGATTTTAGCAACAGCCATCTGCGAATATCACCTTTAGCACCTCATTTTATAATTGTGATCGAAACCAGATCAGCTCATCTATTAAGCCTCATGAGCAGGAGGCAGAGGGTCAGGATATCTAGTCAGGAATGAAGTGGACACAGACTACCTCTCAGCTTGTTCTTCCTTCAGAGTGGGTTGTTCGGTATCTGAGTTTAACCAAGCATGCTAAGATTGAATGGCCTTTGTCACTGTAGTCATCCACATGAGCTTCTTAAGGAAAAAAAAAAATCACAAGCCAGCACCAAGTTACATGCTATGAAGATTGTAAGGGTTTGTAAAGTCTGCCTGTACATGAGGGGCTGAAGACAGATATGTTGGTCTGATTGGGCTTCCAAAACAAAAGAATATACAGCTCAAATGCTTTAATAACAGAACTTTATTGTCTCTCAGTTCTGGAGGCTGGAAGTCCAAGTTCAAGGTACTAGAAGGATTGTCCCCTCCTGAGGCTTCTCTTCTTGGCTTAAAAACATCTATCTTCTTCTTGTGTCTTCATGTGGTCTAGACTTTGCATGTCTATGGTCTAACTGCTTTAAAAAAAAACAAAACACTGCTATCACCAGCTGCAGTGGTGCACACCTTTAATCTCATGACAAGGCAGGCAGAGGCAGGAGGATTTCTGTGAGTTTGAGGCCAGTCTGGTCTATAAAGTGAGTCCAGGACAGTCAGAGCTCTGTTTCACAAAGAAACCCTGTTACAAAAAAACCAAAAAAGAAAAAAGAAACTGTTATCATTATCAATATCATTAATAATATTTTAATTGTTTTTGTTGGGGGCATGCACATGGTACAGCATGCATGTGTAGGTCAGAGATCAACCTGGTGGAGCTGTGTGGAGCCATTTTCTCTTTCATTTTACCCAATGAAGCATCTCACCTGTCCTTTCACTGTTTTTTACTAGGGTGTTGTTTGTATCGGATTAAGGCTTATACATATTATGTCATTTTAACTTAATCATGTTTTTAGAGTCTGTCTCAAAACACAGTCACATACTGGGGCACCAGAGCTCCAATATAGGAATGTTAGGGCACACAGTTCAGCCCACAGCACCAGGCATTTTTCACAATGAGAGGGTATGATAACATCTTATGTGAGACATCTCACATGGCTTCAGAAAACATGCAAAGTCCATGCAGTTCCTGAAACTCAGCATTGCTTGTTGTTAGCCTGGATCCCATTTCCTTGGGATCCATCCATAATTGCTGACATTTGAGGATTTTAGCTGAATCAGAGCACCTGATCTCAGGAGGCTTGAGCAAGCTGGTCCTTTATCACTGGGTACTCATGAGAGGAACAGGGTGACAAGGCTCCAGACAACCCAAGTATGTGACAGGCCAAATGGCTAGATGGAATATGGGTACCTCAGCTTCCTCTGAACTCTGGATTCTCATGGAGCTGCATCACCTCAGGTCTGTTCTTGCTCTAGGGGGAAGCTTGCTTCTGCTGGTTGAACTGACAGTTTCTCATCATGGCCCCATCCCTGGGTGTTCTGACAGTCATGTCTATGCAGACCCTGGCCAGGTAGCAAACAGTGTTCTACAAAGACACTTAGCCATGTTTCCTGGAAACCGTAAGCAGGAATGAAACAGCCCCAAGGAAGCCATGTGTGGTTGTGGTTAACACAACTTTTCTTAATATACAGTTTTAAAAATAAGGAAAGGGAACAGATGCCTTTTAAGAAAATGGTGAGTGTGTGTGTGTGTGTGTGTGTGTGTGTGTGTGTGTGTGTGTGTGTATAAATAAAGGTCGGGGAATGTGTTTCAGTACAGGAAATCCTTTCTTTAGGAGGAGGGGAAGGAGCCTGGGACAGGACTGGAAGGCCCTGCAGTTCACAGGATGAAAAGGGGCTGAGGGCAGCAGGACTCAGTGGACAGTGGAGAGCAGGACATACAACATGTCTTCCTGTGAGGCTGACATCCTTCCCAGGACCCAAGGAAACCCCTGTAAGGCTGTGTTTGGGTGTAAGGAAGGCTTATTTGTCTCTTCTGTCTCTTTTTCTCTTTTTTCCTAAGGGGGATTGAGAAAAACTTTTCCCCAGTCTCTGGCTGTGGGGCTATAGATGGTTTTAGAGTGGGCAGGATTTAGAATGTAAAATGTTTATTGTGCTCAGCTGTGCACCATTTTCCAGGCCAGAAACCGTGTGCCAAGGCAATAGAGATGTTGAGAAAAATGAAACACACCAGCCTTAAAACATGCACACATGCAGGGTCTCCCAGGTCCTGGGACAAACAGCTTTGGTCCAAAGGCCTCAATTCTGCAAAGCCCATAATCCGATCAGGTTTCTGGCATTTCCTAAACAGTGAGGTTCTGCAATTTAGCAAATGTTTGGAGAAGGGACACTGAAGGGTGACTGCGGCAAGCATTCATTTGTCTATTTGCTTTGAAGCGTCATGTGTTTTTCTGATAGCAGAGCCGAATAGCACTTATATCAGTAGTAAAACATTCCTGCAATAACAACACGGCTGAGTGACATCATGTCTTCATTCCAAACGACTGAAGTATTGCACTGGAGACTCCACTAGGGTGTATGCTGCACTGACCCTCCCAAGCTGCATGGCACACACTGAAATAACTACTCTTAGGCTATGGTTTCAACTGCCCACTAATCCCCAATGCAACATTCTGATATTGGGAGGTGCAATGATTACATCCCTCACTGCTATGACAAAATATTTGTAAAAACAACTTGAAGAAAGAAGGATTTATTTCAGCTCAGTGTGAGGGGCATTAACCTAACATGACCCCAGGGCAGGTGTGGGCAGCTACATGATGTTTGGACCATGGGCCGCTGTTTATTATGCAATGCTGACAAAGAAGCAGATAGTTTAAGCCCAAGCAGGGTGACACTATGAGACTCCAGCCTGCCTCTATGGCCCTATATTTGTCAGCTTGGACTTATGTCCAGAAAAGTTCCATAACCTCCTAATTAGCACTGTCAGCTGGGGACCAAGAGTTCAGGCTTATGGGAAATTTGTCTTGGTTCACACTTTTAAATTTTTCTGTCACTGCTCAATTTTCCGATTGCATTTGGGCCTTTGATGTACCCTATGATGATGTAACCACAAGGTAATACAGGTCACTACTGAGCAGGTAACCACTCTCACTCACCAGCCCTGGCTAGCAGTACCAACCAACTCCTCTTGGCATGCCTCTAGGAGACTACATGGCTTGGCAGGATTAACATAGTAAAAATGCCCATCTACAGATTCAATGCAATTCCCATCAAATTACCAACACAATCCTCTACAGACCTGGAAAGAAAAATTCTCAACTTCATATGGAATAACAAGAAACCCAGAATTGCTAAAACAGTCCTCTACAGTAAAAGATCTTCTGGAGGTATCTCCATTCCTGATCTTAAGCTGTACTATAGAGCAACAGTAATAAAAACTGCATGGTGTTGGCATAGAAACAGAATGGTGGATCAATGGAACTGAACAGAAGACCCAGAAATAAACCCACACACTTATGGACACCTGATCTTTGACAAAGATGCCAAAACCATACAATGGAAAAAAGATAGCATCTTCAACAAATGGTGCTGGTCTAACTGGATGTCTACATATAGAAAAATGCAAATAGATCCATACTTATTACCCCACACAAAACTAAAGCCCAAGTGGATCAAAGACCTCAACATAAAACCAGACACATTAAATCGGTTAGAAGAAAAAGTGGGGAAAACCCTAGAACTCATTGGTACAGGAGACAACTTCCTGAACAGAACACAAACAGCACAGGCTCTAAGAGCAACCTCATGAAACTGGGACCTCATGAAACTGAAAAGCTTCTGTAAAGCAAAGGACACCATCATCAAAACAAAATGACTGCCTACAGATTGGGAAAGAATCTTCACCAACCCTTTATCTGACAGAGGGCTAATATCCAGTATATATAAAGAACTAAAGAAGCTGAAAAGCAGCAAACCAAGTAATCCAATTAAAAAGTGGAAAACAGAGCTAAACAGAGAACTCTCTGTAGAGGAATATCGAATGGCAGAGAAACACTTAAAGAAATGCTCAAACATCATTAGCCGTTAGGGAAATGCAAATCAAAACAACCCTGAGATTTTACCTTACACCCATCAGAATAGCCAAGATGAAAAACTCAAGTGACAACACATGCTGGAGAAGTTGTGGAGAAAGGGGAAGCCTCCTCCACTGCTGGTGGGAATGTAAACTTGTACAACCACTCTGGAAATCAATCTGGCGCTTTCTCAGACAACTAGGAATAGCGCTTCCTCAAGATCCAGCCATACCACTCCTAGGCATATATCCAAAAGAGGCTCAAGTACACAATAAGGACATTTGCTCAACCATGTTTGTAGCAGCTTTATTTGTAATATCCAGAAGCTGGAAACAGCCCAGATGCCCCTCAACTGAAGAATGGATGCAGAAATTGTGGTACATCTACACAATGGAGTATTACTCTGCAATGAAAAATAAGGAAATCATGAAATTTGCAGGTAAATGGTGGGACCTAGAAAGGATCATCCTGAGTGAGCTGTCCCAGAAGCAGAAAGACACACACGGTATATACTCACTCATATAGACATATAACTACTAAAATCTGTACATTTAAAGAAACTAATCAAGAGAGAAGACCCTGACTAAAATGCTCAATCCCCATCTTGAAAGGCAAATAGGATGAACATCAGAAGAAGAAGAAAACAGGAGACAACCTAGGAACCTGCCACAGAGGGCCTCTGAAAGCCTCTGCCCTGCAGACTATCAAAGCAGACACTGAGACTTATGGCCAACTGTTGGGCAGAGTGCATGGAATCTTATGTAAGAAGTGGGAAATAGTAAGATCCAGAGAGGACAGGAACCCCACAAGGAGAGCAACAGAACCAGAAAATCTGAGCACAGGGGTCTTCCCAGAGACTCATACTCCAACCAAGTACCAGGCATGGAGATAACCTAGAACCCCTGCACAGATGTAGCCCATGGCAGTTTAGTGTCCAAGTGGGTTATATAGTAATGGGAAGAGGGACTGCCTCTGACATAATCTGATTGGCCTGCTCTTTGATCACCTCCCCCTGAGGGGAGAGCAGCCTTACCAGGCCACAGAAGATGACAATGCAGCCACTTGTGATGTGATCTCATAGACTAAGATCAGAAGGAAGGAGAGGAGGACCTCCGCTATCAGTGTACTTGGGGAGGGCCATGCGTGAAGAAGGGAGAGGGAGGGTGGGGCTGGGAGGGGAGAAGGGAAAGGCTTATGCGGGGGATACAAAGTGAATAAAGTGTAATTAATAAAATTAAATTAAATTAAAAAAAACTAAAGAGAAAACAAAAATTCCAGAGAAATGGAAACTTGTATGCTGGGGAACTACTGTCATTATTACTATTTCAGTGAACTAGTAAAAGAACAGTTTCTTCCAACCACATGCACACAAAATAAATGCCAAAAATACATTCAAAAGAATATCCTTTCAAATCGACATACAATTATTAGCCTCTCCTTATTCATCAGATCTCACTCCTTCACTAAGACAATGATTTTATGCCCAGAACACAACATAAGGACAACAATGGTCCTATGGTTTGAGCGTCCACCAGAGTTCACATGTTGGAAGCTTAATACCCATCAAAGCCATGTTGCAAAGTAGAAACTGGAGGCAGTGATTTGAGATTTGAGCCAAAAATTAGCCAATATATTAATGGCTTTTCCTTTAGGGACTAGGTTAGTAACTGTAAGAAAAGATTGTTATAAAAGTGAGCTTTACCTTCTTGGCTTTTCCTTGCTCTCAGCCTTTGTACTTTCTTCTACTCCAAGTGGGTAAAGGATAAGCAGGAGTCTTTCCCAAACTATAGCTCTGCACAGCCAGGAGGGACACAGACAGAACAGCACAGTGCATCTAATCATTAAAGAAATTGAAAAACACCTGGGAAAGCACCTACTGTCCCCACTGTGGTCTCCCACTGGACCATACTCCTGCAATAAACCTTGCTTCAGGAGGAGTTCCATTGTACCAAAGACCAATGAGGCAGGCCAGGATGGAGTTCCCCTGCAATCCCAGAATTCTCAAGACTAAGGCAGGAATCTTGAGAGCTTAAAGGCAGCCTGGGCTACAGAGAAAGACTTTGTTTCAAAAAGAAAAAATAGTAAGTAAACAGTAACTACAGGTGTAAGCATCACCAACAGAGTAAAGAGATAGAACAGAGAATCCCAGGTGTAGAATATATAATAGAAGAAATTGGTAACATGGATCAATGAAAATGTTAAAGCTAAAAATTCCTGACATAAAATATCTAGGAAATCTGGGACACTATGAAATGACCAACCTAAGAATTATAGTGATAGCAGAAAAAGAAGATTCCAGCTCAAAAACCCATAAAATATATTTTAAAAAATCATGTATTATTAGGGCTTGCGTTAGGGTTAAAAAAATCATGGATGAAAATTTTCCTAATCTTAAGAAGGACATGCCTGTAAAGATACAAGAACACCAAAAATGTTGGACCAGAAAAAAGTCCAGCTACAAGAAAATAATCAAAACACTAAACATATAGAACAAAGAAGAAATAGTAAAATCTGCACGGAGAAAAGACCAAGTAACATATAAAGGCACCCCTATTAAAGTTACATCCAGAGTCTCAGTGGAAACTCTAAAATCCAGCAGGGCTTGGACAGATTCTTGCAAACTCTAAGAGACCACAGATGTCATCCCAGATCTGGCAAAACTTTCAACCTCCATAGACAGAGAAAATAAGATAATCCATAACAAAGTCAGATTTCAACAATATCCACAAACTCAGACCTACATAAAGCACTTCAAGGAAAACTCTATCCCAGTAAGGCTAACTACAACTATGAAAACATGGGAAATGAATAATCTCAAACCAGAAAAACAAAGAATTGTGCACGTGCGGGCACACACACACACACACACACACACACACACACACACACACCACTACTACCACCACCACCAACAACAAAATAACAAAAATTAACAACCATTAATCATTAATATCTGTCAATATCAATGAACTCACTTTCTCCCCCCACCCCAAATTTCACAGAATAATAAAAATGGATTTGAAAACAGCTTCCATCCTTCTGCTACATCCAAAAGCCACATCTCAATATCAAAGATAGACGTTACCTTAGGTTAAAGGGTTGGAAAAGAATTTCCAAGCAAATAGACCCAAGAAGCAAGCTGGTATAGCCATTGTAATAGCTAGCAAAATAAGCTTCCAACCAAAATTAATCAAAAGAGATGGGGAAGGACAACTAATACTCATTAAAGAAAAAAATCCATCAAGATGACATCTCAGTTCTCAATGTCTATACCCCAATGATAAGGGCATCCATGTTTGTAAAAACAAAAACAAAAAACAAACAAACAAAACTAAACAGAGAAATAATGGAGATAACAGATGTTATGACTCAAATGGATCTAACCGAAATCTACAGAACATTTCACCCAGACACAAAAATATATACCTTCTTCTCAGCCCCTCACAAAACTTTCTCCAAAACTGACCACTTACTTGCTTACAAAGCAAGTCTCAGCAGATGAAAGAAAATTGAAATAACTTCCTGTGTCCTATCAGATCATCACAAATTAAAGGTGGATCTTAACAACAACAGAAACAATAGACAGCCTACAAACTCATGGAAATGGAACACCTCTATACTGAATGACTGCTGGGTCAAGGCAGAAATAAAGAAAACAATTAAAAACCTCCTACAATTCAATGAAAATGAAGGCACAATATACCCAAACTTATAGACACAATGAAAGCAGTGCTGAGAGAGATCTTATACTAGTAACTTTAAAGCACACCTGAAAGCTCTAGAACAAAAAGAAGAAAACACACCCAAGAAGAATAGATGGCAGGAAATAATCAAACTGAAGGCTAAAATCAATAAATTAGAGAAACAAAGAGGATAGTTCAAAGAATCAATGAAACAAAGAGTTTGGTCTTTGAGAAAATCAACAAGAGAAATAAATCCTTATCCAAACTAACTAAAAAGGTGAGAGAGAATATCCAAATTAACAAATCAGACACAAAAATGGAAACATAACAACAGACATGGAGGAAATCCAAAGACTCATTAGGTCATACTTCAAAAATCTTAAAAGCTTGTGTAAAGCAAAGGACACTCTCAATAGGGAAAAACAACATCCTAAAGAATGAAAAAAAAAAGATCTGCACCAATTCCACAACTGACAGAGGGTTAATTTCTAAAGTATATAAAGAACTCAAGAAACTAGACATAAACAAACCAAATAATCCAGTTTAAAATGGGGTACGAATCTAAATAGAGACTTCTCAATTGAAGAATCTCAAATGACCAATAAGCATGTAAAGAAATATTCAAATTCAACATCCTTAGCCATCAAGAAAATGCAAAGCAAAACAACTTTGAGATTCTATCTTACACCTGTCAGAATGGCTAAGATCAAAACCACAATGACAGCTCATGCTGGTTGGGATATGGAGCAAAGTGAGCACCGTCCTTTGCTGGTGGGAGTACAAGCTTGTAGATCACTTTGGAAATCCACTTGGAGGTTTCTCAGAATATTGGGAATACTTCTACCTGAAGACCTAGCTATACCACTCCTAGGCATAAACCCAAAAGAAGCTCCACCATACAACAAGGACAGCTGCTCAACTATGTTCACAGCAGCTTTATTGGTAATAGCCAGAAACTGGAAACAACCTAGATGTCCCTCAACCAAATGGAGTACTACTCAGCCATTGAAAACAATGATATCATGAATTTGTAAGCAAATGGATGGAACTAGAAGTGATTATCCTGAGTGAGGTGACCCAGACCCAGAAAGACAAACATGATGTATACTCACTTATAAGTGGATATTAGTATAAAGTAAAGGATAATCATGCTGCAATCTTTAGACCCAGAGAGGTTAAATAGCAAGAAGGGCTCAATGGGAGGTGGGATTCATGAATCTTCCTGGGAAGAGGACATAGAATAGATACTGTGGGTGGATTAAGGGATAGTGGGGACAGAAAGAAGAGAAATAAGGTCAGGAGAGAATAGAGAGAGTATTGGGTGAGACAACTGGAATTGGGGGCCATCTCAGGGGTGGGCTAGAAAACTAAGGCAATGGAAACTCTCCCAGAATCTATGATGGTGTTTCAGCAAAGACTCCTGGTAACGGGAAATATGGAATCTGAATGGGCCATCTCCTGTAACCAGGCAAGATTTTCAGTGGAAGGACTGGGAAATCAGCCCAGCTATAAAAACTTTGACCTGCAACTGTCCTGCTTGCAAGATATGCTGGGGCAAAGGTGGTGCAGAAATGGTGGGAGTGACCAACCAATCACTGGTTCAGCTTAAGACCCATGCCACAAGAGGGAGCCCATACCGGACACTGCCCAGAAGGTCAACACCCAGAGACTGGATAGCCCAGAGAACTAGGATAGAACCGATCATGACTGGCGGGGGGCGAGGGGGGTTAATAAAATGATTTCTAATGAACTTAGTATACGTGTAGACAAGAACCTAGCATAATCATCATCAGAGAGGCTTTATCCAGTAGCTGATGGAAACAGATGAAGAGACTGAAGAGACCCACAGTCAAACTTTTGGCAGAGCTTGGGGAATCCTGCAGAAGAGGGGGGGAGGAAGGATTGTAGGAGCCAGAGGTGTCAAGAACATTACAAGGAAACCCCCTGAATCAAGCAAGTTGGGCTTATAGGGGCTCACAGAGACTGAGCCACCAATCAGGAAGCCTAGGCCCTCCAATTTATGGTTGTGTAGTTTCGTCTTCTTGTGGAACAGCTAACAGTGGGAGCAGAGGCTGTTTCTGACTCCTTTCCCTCTTTTGAGACCCCTTTATTCCTACTTGGTCATTTTATCCCGCCTTAATTACAAGGGGTAGTGCCTCGTCTTATGATAACTTGATATGCCATGTTTGGTTGATTATCCTGGAGGCCTGACATTTTCTAAAGGGAAATGGAAGAGAAGTTTATTGGGAGAGAAGGCAGGTGGGTGAAGGAAGGACTGGGAGGGGAGGAGGGACAGGAAATGGCACTGGAGAAGTAATATATGAGAGAAGAATAAATTTTTTAAAAATTAAAAGAAAAAGAGAACAGGGCTAGTGAGGTGGCTCAGTAGGTAAAGGCACCTGTTGCCAAGGCTGACAACCTGAGTTTTCCTAAATTTCATGTGGTAGAAGGAAAGAGCTGACTCTCGAAAATTATACTTAAGGCTTAGTGCAAGAGACAGCCTGAGAAAGAAATCCTCATGTGCCGGCTCTCACATCCCAGAGTGTTGGTGCAATGGGACAGTACCACCATATAGCTCTAGGAGGGAGGCTGTTCTAGACTCTAGCAGAGACCTGATTCCTACTGGTCTATTTGTCTGAACACCATAATCATGCTTCCAGGTCAATACATAAGGACCAAACCTACAGACCTAGATTCATCCCCTCATAGAATCCCTATGAACTTTTCACACCTCTAACCATCTTTTCTAAGACTGAGCCAATCATCCAGTAGACACTTGCAAGCCTTCTACATGTTCTGTCCCTTTGGTCAGCTCCATGGTGTTACCTGCAGATCCTTGTTCTGTTACTAATTACAGTCCAAATAGCAATGACGTGTATTCAGAAATGATAGTGAGAATTTCATAGGCTCCTAGAGCTGAAAGAGACCGTTTTAAGGCAAAATTGCTTTCAACAATGTAAATAGTAGGAACTGTTAAGATGTGCTTCAAAAGCAGTACTGATAACACAAAGGCTTCATACAGAGTATTTGCTGCTCACTCAGATACTGCTTCATGCCCTGACAGCAACACTAGGGTAAGCCAGCAGCTTGATTCTCATGGCTCTACCACCACCACATTAGGCCTCTTCCAGGCTCATGGGACTTGGAGGAAGAAACAAGAGTTGCAGAGAGGAGAGACACACCAGATCTCATATGCCTTCATGTATATCTTATATCTGAAATGTTTCCCAAGATACAAGTATTGAATGTTCGGTCTCCAGTGCAGCACTGTTCAGAGATGGGGCTTTGAAAGGTGATTAAATCATGCAGGCTCCTACCTTATCAATGGATTAATCCACTGATGGGTGGATTTGATGGACTATTAGGAGATGATGGGAATTTAGGAGTTACGGCTCAGCTGAAGGAGTGGACTACAAAGGGTGTGCCTTAAGAGACGATATCTGACCCCATCTTCTTCCTCATTGCTTTTACTTGATTACCATGCGGCAAGAAGCTTCTTCTGTTACATACTCCCACCACCATGGTGTTCTGCTTCAAATTTCTACAATGATGAGGTGATGAAGTCAGTCAACCATGAAATCATACAACAAAGAGCCATCTTTTAAAAGTTTCAGGCTTTTAATTTCATCAGTGAAAAGCTGAGTAACACCATAACCATGACTTTCCCTATATCCACACGCTCCCCTTCATCTGCATAGGCTACATGAACAAGTATCTCTTGCCCAGTGGTGGAACAGCCCACAGTGGGCTGGGCCCTCCCACATAAATAATTAATCAAGAAAATGTGTCATTGACTTGACTACAGAAAATCTGAGGGAAACATTTTTTCAATTGAGATTCCCTCTTTTATGACGACCTTCACTGTGCCAAGTTGAAAAATAACTAACCACCACACCATGGAATACTTGTCTTCCTCAAATAAAGCCTGACATAGAATACCAAACTGAATGTTTCTCTGTTTTAAAAGTGAAGTGAGAAGCCTCTGCATGGCCTCTTTTTCCACCCATTCCTGAAGAATGTCCCCTGTTCTTCGCCTCTACAGAGCAGAGAACTCAGGGCAGTGACTCAGTTCAGCCCTACCCCCGCTGTATGCTTTCAGAAAAGACCAGGGGGTCTGGCCATGACACAGAGCCTGTTGGCAAGAACAAGCTTGGAATAATTCCAAATGACTCGCATGCACTAGGGGTGACCTGTAGCATTTTCCAAAGGACAACAGAGTTGATGGAATCTTCTCCCATCACAGACTGCAAACAGCACACCAGCAGTGTGATCACTCGAGTCTATTTAAATTTTGATGCAGGGTAAGGGAAGAGAATATTGCAGTACAGCCATATCTTGAAAAGCCTTTGAAGCCCTCATTAGTATCCCTTAAAAAGTTGAGAAACTCAATTGATCTTAGAAATGTCACAGGAAAGTGCTTGATAACAAGGGTCAGGATGTTAAGTAAAGAGAAAGGAATTAATCTCCATTCATTAAGAGGATGCCAAAGTGACCTTTAAGCTACATCAAAGTCCTATCAGTGAAGAAAAGGAGGTCTTTCTCCCTGCAGGCTCCCTTGCCAACCCAGCCTCAGAAATATCTCTGTCTTTCTCCCCTTCCTCTATTGAAAACAAAAACCTAGGCTAACCTTTAGGAATGCAACTGTTGAGGACAAAACATGTGTCTAGAGAAAGTCAAACCTCTGTGCAGACCTGGTCACTAAGCAGTTAACACTCCCTTCTAAGCTCTCCAAAGCACTGGCTCTTGCTAGAAAAACCATACATATGAAAACTCCATTGGCTGTGCTCTCTCTCCATTGTCTTAAGCCTCAAACAGAAGGCTTCCTGCTTGCAAAGAAGGAAATCCCAGCATGGTTTTCTTACTCTCCCCTCATTGCCTCTACTCACATCCCTTCTAATCTTACTGCTGCCTTGCCCTTTGCTCCAAAGCTGCATCCTGCTTTGATCCTTCCTTCCTTGTCTCTTGATGGGGTTTTCTAGTTCACAGGAGTTGCCCAAAGATCCCAGAAATGTAGTCTCATTTTTCCTCTAGCAATGGCTACCAGATCCCTCTCTCCCAATTATGGTGCTTGTGAATCTCCTTTCTAAGATTCCACTCTGGGTCCCATACAAAGCCATATGTTTCCAGAGATGTTCAATACATCACCACCTTCACTCTAAGAATGGCCTCTAGCCTTTCTTAATTGCACCGCAAGAGCCTGCCATTCTCCTGGCCTCACACTCTCATTCCCTCTCCTCTGATATCCCACGGTACCCCCTACCCTTCCCTATAAGCATTGTGCCCCACATTGTATCATGATTGTTCCTCTGTCCTCTTCTGTCCTGTGGACAGTAATAATGTTCTCATCATCTTGCCTACTGAAGAGGATGACAATGCTAAACACACACACACACACACACACACACACACCTGATCACTCAAACACAAACATATTTATTTTATACATGCTATACATACATACACATCCAGACTGTACACCTTCCTAGCCCTCTCCCAAAGAACCAAGCAAATTCCCCAAATCTGGAAGAAGCAAAGCTAGTTAGAGAATTACTAGGCCAGAAAAGATAAAATTAGCATAGATTGTAAAATGTATTCTTGAGAGTCTTCCATTCAGATAAGCATGGTTGAAATGGATTAGACAGACACTAGATTTGGAAGACTATGAAAAGAGAATGCAGATGCTCCTTTATTGGCTACATGTTGCATTACTAATATTTTAGGTGTATTAAGTCAATGAAAAGGTACTTCTAAAAGTAATTTAGCTGTGGCATTTTGATTTGGTTTGGTTGGCTTTCATATTGTCTCACTGTATAGCTGAGCCTGGCTTCAGCTTTCCAAACACTGGGATTGCAGCTCGAGCCACCATGTCAGTCCTGCTTTTTGTTTAAATGTTGAGGCTAAAACATTTTAAGTTGTACATGTAGCTCACATAGTATTTCTCACCAGTAGTAGCAATGCCAGAAGCCTTTCTGGAAGACAGCCACATCCCTATTTTGTACCTTCACCCACAATTCACTGAGCAGATGTGACAGAGACCAGCTGGTTGCAAAGCCAAAAGAGTTTAGTTTCTGATGGTTTGTGAACCAGCTGGAGTTACACAGTGTGCCTGAGAGGCTGGGCATACTGCTTAACATTACAAAACTTCAGTTGGCCACAATCCAGGAAACCACAAGAAATTCACTTCTAGTGAACAGAAAACACCTGGTTGAAAACCAATGTAAGGTTTGTTACAATTACTTTTTGTAATTCAAAAGTACATTTCCATGACAACTGAGTTGTCAAATGCAATAACATTTCAATGAGTGGGTTGATGTTATTAGAAAATATGAGGTGGAGTTAGACCCCAGCTCTTATCTTGAATTGTTGTAGTTTTTTGCTTGGTTGATTTTGTTGGTGGTGGTGGTGGTTGGTAAACTTTTCCACATCTTTGGCAATAGAGGAGAGTTAATATTTAAGAACTAATATTTAGAGAGCTGGTCTTCCCACTTTTGGGCTCAGTGGTAGGTGAGTGATGAACACATTGTCTTTCATGTCATTTGACTATCATATTTTGAAGCTGAATGGTTTGGCTTTACCTAACCTGAATGTTGGCTTCAACAGTGGAACAGACTGTTGAGTGACACTGGTGGCTCAGTGAAATTCTAGAATGAATTTTGAATACACAGAGAGAAATGCCCAGGAGCTTTTCCTGGGACTCATCTCAGTTAGAAAATCCTGTTATCATCCGACAGGTAGATCCATCCTATGGGACTGGGCACCTCAAATACCAGAAGGTTCTTTCCCACCCCAAAGCTACACTTTCACACAAGTGGGGGGCAGAGATGTTGCTGCTGACCTTGCTCCTGCTGGATGGCAGGAGTGTTGCCAGGGACCAGAATAGGATGGAAAGGGGGAGCAATGGACTGGGAAGGGAAGGCTAGCAACTCAAGACCTCAAGGGAACAGAAGGTCATCCTGTTCCAGAAAGTCCTTGGCAAAAGGCAGCAAGGCTTGCTGAACCACACTGAAAACTATTGTTTCTCTGAGGAAGCCATCTGTTCCTGACTCAGGCCAGCACTAACATGAAAGCCACTGTAGCCTGGCCCCCAATCAAGGCCTCTGGAAGCACACCACTGAGTTTCACCAGCCACTTGACCTCTTGTCTTCTGAATGATGGGAGGAAAGCACTTGTCATGGTCTATTATTGCATCTTCAGCACATTTCTCTTCTGGGGAACTTGTTCCCAAACCACAGATGGAATCAACTGAGATTTAACAAAAAAGTAAGACTGTTTTGGGCCAAAATCCAGGGAATGTGGGGGAGAGGAAGAGATGAATGCTAAGGCAAAGCAGCCTGGAACCTGGTGCCCTGGTGCCCACGCCCCCAACCTGTACATACTTAATGCTAGGTTTGAAGCCTCATTCTAAGCTCCTGCCTGGTAGGCTTAAATCCTCCTCTTTCCCTTCTGCACACTTGTCTCCTTAGGAAGTTACTCCATGAGGTGACACTCTCCTTCTTTATTCCTCTTCTAATGTCTAATTAAGTCCTTTGGACTTACATGACAGTGTGACACCTTTGTGCCATATAGAAAAGCAAAAGACTTTTATGGACATGCAGATGATTTGAAGAGGAACCCAAAAGCTAATACAAATGGATCTCATTCTTTAAGAATATTTTCTTAGGACAAAACCAGGAACAGCACAGATCTATGTCCAGATAGAAAGGTTCTCAGACTGCTTAGTCAGGCTCTGGCCAAGAAGCCCAACTTCCATCTAAGTTGCTCCAGTGGATAGCCATTCAGGGTGACTCTAGATCCAGGACCCCGAGCACCAGCTTGACACACGGTCTTTTCTACCATGGTGTTGGTTTTTGTTGTTTTTAGTGGTGGTGGTGGTTTTGTTTTTTCACTAGGGGTCACCTGCTACTCTGTGGTCACATGTGAGTTCAGGAGATCCTCGCTGGCTCCCAGTTGCATTGTGACATGTCCTCCTTACAATACAGACTTCCCAGGCATCAGGACAGTACAGCCCTCACAGCCCTCTCCAGAGGGAGGCATGGCGATTTTTCTGCGTCCCAGGATGCTGGTCCCTGATTTTAGTACTCTAGAGTTATTAAACCATCACTGCTCTCTGAGTAGGACGCCACGTTTTGTTTTGTTTTGTTTTGTTTTGTTTTGTTTCCAAACTAAGAAAGGTTTGGAGAGTGACTGAGGTGTTAATACTAATAGCTGCCATGGTCAGAGTAAGAGTAAATCAATCCCTGGGGTGCAAAAGTTAAAGAGGTACAAACATTGGGGTGGCAAGCCTTTGTGTATAACCCCAAAATATTGTGCCCTAACAGTCTTGTGCTGACTACCAGCATGTTAGAAGTAGATCTGGATTGCCCTGGGTCATCCTGGGGGCAAATCCCACATCTAATACTTTAACAGAAACATGACCTGTTTTCTGCACCTCAAGCTTCTTCCCAATAAGGCAGAAGCAGCCATTGCTCTCTTCCTGACCACCATCACTTCTTTCTATCTCCTCCATAGTAGAAAATCCCCAGAAACTCAGAAACTCTCAAAAACCCCAGAAAGAAGGTAAGTCACAAGCCTACCACAAATTCACCTGACACAATGGAGTAACAGACAGGGAATATAAGAAAATATTATTCATGAAATAAATATTCATGTGAATATAATGCCCTGCCCACTCCAGGGTCTTTTCTAATCCCGGCACAGAATACATGTCACCTTGGTTGTCTAGGACACTCACAGACAAATGAGCTTCCATTATTTCCTTCTAAGCAATAACAGTGCCTGCCCTGTCTGCCATGATCCCAACAGCCATTCATACCACGACCATACCCTAAGCAACTAAGCCAAGTACCAGTTCTTTGCAGGTGGATGTGAACCAGCCCCAGCAGGGCAGAAAATCAAGGAGCCTCCTCTGCCTTTCTACATTTCTTCTAACAACCAGCTGATGTGGTACAGTCTCAGCAGGTTACACAAAGCAAGATAATTGCTCACAGATGGACAGTCCAGTGTCCATGGTGAGCTTGTCACCCAAGGCTAGGGAAACTTCCAGGTGGATGCTGTTTCTGTGGGCTGTGTTCTATTTGTGCTATAAATGAGAGGAACCAGAGAGCACGCCACCAGGTTCTCATGTCCCAAGCTCACATGGTCCCTTTGGTTAAAGTTCTAAAGGGTGCACTTCTTAAAGTGGGAACAAAACCCAGGCTGCTCTATCTCTCCTATCTCAGGATGTTGTTTCCTAGCATGCTATTCAGTTATTCCTGAGATCAGGAGAGAAAAGCTAGGGAAACTGAGTGGGGCTGAGGCTACCCTTGTAAGAAAACTGCCTTATAATTCTCTCCCTCACTTTGATAAAAGGGATTATTGCAAAAAAGGTACTTTGAGAGACTTCTCATGGTGGATAGTGGAAAGATACCATTTGTATAAAGCCACAGTACTATAGACTGTCACTTTCCCAGCTGAGAGCCATTTCCTAGTTCTTCTGTAGATTAGGGGAGCTTTAGCAGTTGCTAAAAGCTCTTGAAGGCATGGGAAAGGGTCATCCCTTAATTCTCTGGCCACCCTAGTGGCCCAGACTCCTCCTACTCTCACTGTCCTCTATGGAAGAGGCTCTGTTCTTCCATCTGGGGGAACTGCCACACCTCTCATTTCCTGATAACTCCCTTTGATCTGAACCCAGTGTTGACATCTTTCCTCCAGGTGACCTTCCTGATGATCTGGGCTGTGCAGGGACCTGTCTATACCAATTCAGTCATGGCTGAATTGCCCAGCGTTGTTTCATATCTTTCATGTCCTTCAAACTTCAAACTTCTCGGGCTATGTCAACAACACCTTTGTAACCATGCTGGGGCACCAACCAGGCACCTTAAAAATGCCCAGAGCAGCTAATTGGGGTTACTGCTTCTCTGTGCTTGCTCAGAATACTGAGGCAAAATAAGAGTTGCCTGAAAATAAATGCTGTGAAGCTACACAGTGGTTCTCATGACTAAGATGCTGTGAGGTGCCTAATACACAGCATTGCGTTTACAGCAGACATTGTCCACCCTGGCTGCATATGCTATGTTAGACAGAAGGATGATCCACATCCCTAGCAGGCTAACATAAAATTCTATCACACTTCTCAGAATGATGGATGCTTTAAAAGTTATGAGCTATATATTTCCACAATGTTTTATTTGATATATTTTACAGCTATACTTGAAGTAGGTAACTAAAAAGAAAACCATGAATAAGGCATGGTTACTATGCCATAACTCTTTATCCATTTTCCTACTGTTGGACAACAAGGCTATGTCTAGCTTAGGACTATTGTGAATAACTCTGTCTGGAACCGCTATGCATCATCTTTTTTACAAATATAACTTTTCATTTTTCTCAAAAAAAAAAAATCTCAGAATATGTACAGTGATAGAAGATCCTTAGTGCTCAGCTGGCTAAGAAACTCCTAAAGAGTTTTCCAAGATGATGGTAGTTAATGCCCTACCTTCCCTCCAGCAAGGTACAGCAGCTTCAGGGACCCCACATCCTCACCAACACTTGCTGTGGCCTGTTCATACTATTCAACTCAGTCATCCTAATGGGTGTGCAATGATGTTCACTGAGATGTTAATATGCATCCCCCTGATGCCTGTAAATACTGAAAATACTCTGAGTATTGCATATCCCTTTTTGTGCTTACTGACCATTCCTTGGGGTCTTAGAAGTACTTTCTAAAACTGTTGGAAAGTTTGGGGCCTTCATGGTGTTATCCTACAGTCATAGCTTTTAACACTGTCTCCTCAGCTCCTTTTCACACTTATTATTCAGGAGTCCTTGGACTATCAGACCTTGAACCCCAAGAGAGGGTCAGAGGGTAAGCTCAGCCTTGATCTCAAACACTTTCTCAGCAAATAAAGTACTCTCTCAAAGAGATTATGAAAGCGTCCTTCACCCACAGTGACAGAAGACTTGCCAGAAATAGGAGAAGCATTGAAAAAAATCTGGTCTCTGCTGGAAGCCAGGGAATTTAATGGATTAGGACAAGCCGCTCACTTATAAAGAAATGGGAGATACAGAAGTCTCTCAACAACTTTTGCTCTAACAGATGTGCTCTCTCCAACCCCGCTAGGATCTGGCCTTACCAGAGAAACAAGAGTAGCTGTATTGGTTTGGTTTAGTCAGAGAACACGCCAGGCAAGCTCAGATTCTGGCAGCATAATCAAAAAGGAATGGCAGAGGAGGAAGTCTGGGCAGGCCCTCAGCTTTATTCTTTCTCCCTTCACAAGACATGACAATGAAGCCAGGAGAGCTATATCCAGAGAAAAGTTGGGCTTCTTCTCTACCAGTCTCCTTGCCAAGCTGTCCATGATCAAGTCCCTGGCAACTCTGTGTTTGAGTTGGGACTTTTATTCAGGTGAGACTGGGCCTCCAGCTAGAGTTGTCATGGATGTGGCTAGAAGGATCCCCTACATTCTTGGATGTGGTCACACTTGGATACCCATAGTGTGACCATTCTCATGGCATCCCATCACTCACTCCCTTGCTCTGGCCCAAATGCCCCCCTCTTATAGAGTCAGATGGGAAGTGCTAGGAGTAGATGATTAGGTCTGGTGCTGGGCGTGGTGGGCAGGGACACTGGGAAGTCCTGGCAATGGAGAGAAGGGTACTCTTCCAAGAATGTAGATCCTGGAAGCAAAAAGAGTGCTGAGAGCCAAGGTGCCTCTGAGGGCAGGTAGGCCAGGTCCAGACCAGGGCTCAGGGCTCAGCTTGTCCTAGCCAGGGCCATTGCATCATGGCACAGGCACAGAGAGGCACAGTGAGGAAGGGCGGGTCCCTGCACTGTGCAGGAAGGATCCAGATGGCAGACCTGCAAACGCACAGCTGAGCTCTCTTGGCAGGAGAACGGTGTGGTGGTGACAGCATCCAGAGGTCATCCAGGCTCTGGGGAAATGATGATTTCTTCCTTCAGAAGCAGGTAGCTTTGGGGAGTGGTGATGGAAAACTTTTAATAATGTGCAGTAAAGCCCATTTGGTGACTCCCTGAGGTGAGGGGTGTGTAGGGACTTCACTCAGCAGCTGGGCAGATGTGAATGGCTTGGATATGTGGAGAGTGGTACCTCTTGAGCCACATGAAATTATGAAGAATTCCAGTGCTAGACATCAGGTTCTATAAGCATAAATGAGCACACTTAGGAGCATACACATCAGCAGGTATGCTGGTCAGCATTGTCTCTGTGACAAAAATACTGGAGATAAATGACCTTAAATGATTTATTTGGCTCACTGTTTGGAGGGTCCAGTACATAGTTGGATGGCGCTACTGCTTTTAGTTTGTATGTGGCAGAAAGTATGTCATGGAGTAAGCCATTTGCATCATAGAAGCTAGGAGACAAAAAGAAAGAAACAGGGCTGAAGTCCCCAAATCCCCTGTAGGGCATGTCCCTCCATCTCACTTTCTTCCACCAGATCCTCCTTGTTTGTTAAATTTTGTTTTATTTTGATTATTTGTTTGTTGGTGGACTGGATATGTGCTCATTAGCGCAGGCTCCTTTGGAGGCCGGAGGAATCAGATCTTTCCAGAGCTAAAGTTACAAGCGGTTAGGAGCCACCTAACTAGGGGTGATGGAAACTCAAGTCCTCTATAAGAACGGTATGCACTTGCAATCATGGAGCCATCTCTCTGCCCCCAGGTCCCACGCCTTAAAGGTTCCAACAGCCTTTGTCAGTGTCATCCGTGGGCCTTTGATATCTCCTGAGCTGACACTGTGCATATGTGCTCATGGGAATGTGTATGTGGGTATCTGTGTGCTTCATGAGCAGGGATGAGATTTTCCAGGGTGACTCTCTGCTCACTCTGTAAAAGACACTAAGGCTTCTGTCAGATGGTCTACTCTCTAGACAACTAGAGACTTACTGACAACTTTGAGGATGAGGAGGTGTTTTACTTTTAAGAGAAACTTTGTCAATTACATTTCTCTGAATCAAAAATGTCTTCCAGGAGCTTGAGAGATGGCTTCTCAGTCAGGAGCACTAGCTGCTATTGCAGGGGTCCCAGGTTTACTTCTCAGCACACACACGGGAGCTCACAACTGTAACTGTAGCTTCAAGGGATCTAGCGCCCTCTTCTGGCTTCCTCAAGCACCAGACATGTACACAGTGTACATGCAGTTAAAACATACACACAGGAGGCCAAGATGGCGGCGCCAGGAGAACAGTGCATCTAAGAAGCAGGACAACATTTTCCATGCAGCGACTAAAAGACTGAACTTTGGGCCCTAAAACAACAGTAACCATGTTTCACAGGTGAGAGGAAACCCCCACAGCGTGGGAATCAGGTGGGTCCAAGCTCAGACCACCCAGCCAGAACCCGAAAGAGATCCCGAGTCGCGCAGGCACTAGGTCCCCAGACCAGAGCCACACACCTGCGTGTCCTGATCACCTTCCCAGGCTGATCAGTGGGCACAAAAACACCAGAGACGGGGAGTCTGAGTCGCGAGAAAAACCCACAGGGAAGGAAAGCAGCGGGACTGGCCACGGGTCACCCAGTCTTTCCCTGGAAAAAGTCTTGCAGACCGCGGGTACCCGCCGCCATCACTGAACTGGCCTCCCACCGCCAGCACAGAGTGGCTGCGCCCAGCTCTCTAGCACAGATGGAGCTGCACACCCTAGTGCAACAGAGACAGGGAGTTCCTGACGGGGGAGGCCACCACAGGGAAGGAAGGAAACAGTACTAACTTGGGCAACCCAGGCTTTACCTGGGGAAAGTCTCTCACAGACCGGCGGGTGCGAGCCACATCACTGAACTGGCCTCAGGCCGGAAGCACAAAGAGTAGTTGGGCACCCAGCTCCTGCAGACTAGCAGGCAGGCGCACGTGCCGCCAGCCCAGAGTCCTGCTTTGTACCAACTATTCCTCACAGACAGAACTGTGTGCCCCAGGACACCAGAGACTTGGTGTCACTGTCTGGAGAAATCCTCACAGGGAACTAAGCAAAGGGGACAGACTTAGGCCACCCAGTATATTCCTGGAAAAGGTTCCACAGACTGTCCCAACCCAGGGACCTGCTGTGCACCAGATAGCCTGCTGTTACCAGGAGAGCAGTACTCACCTGCCACAGATTACTGCTTGGGTGCTGGGCCACAGAGCCCCAACCTCAGATCTTCAAAAGCCCGGGATCCACGAGATCAACCCCCAGATACTGCTCCATGGGGAAACCACTTATCCCTAACAAAACTGACCAAACCACGGGACACACAGGTTACAGCAGCAGATCACTAAATTCACAGCAAGAAACTGGGCAACTGTCTTGAGGACTTCTCCTGGTGAGAGGAGAGCCCTCTCGATAAGGACCACAGTTACCATTCAGGTCTCTACACCTGAGGTGAGCAGTGGCAACTCCTGAAAAACACCAGCCATCCAGTGACTATACCCAAAAAGCTGAGAAGGCTTCCTTCAGAAAAAAAAAAAAAAAAAAAAAACAAACAAACAAACAAAAAAAAAACATCTTCCTGCCAAAGGGATTCTCTCCACCACAGGATTCCAGGAAAAACCAGAAACCAACTGCAAAAACCTAAGATAACCCAATGGGTAGAGGCCAGCATATAAGTTCAACCAACAAAAGCCAAAGCAATATGGCATCTCCAGAACCCAGTTATCCAGGGACAGGTAGTCCTAGACACCCCAGCATAATTGAAATGCAAGAAGAGGACCTAGCATCTATGATCATGAAGAAGATAACAGAGGAAACAAATAAAATGCGTAAAGAAATAGAGGAAGATAAAAACAAACAGTTTATGGCCATCCATAAAGAAATAGAGGAAGTTGCAGCCAAACAGTTAGTGGCCTATAGAGAGGAAGTGCTTAATGAATGAAATAAAAGAAAAAGAGGATTGTTCAAACAAACAGCTGAGGGAATTGATGGAAAAACAGGAAAATACAGTCAGACAAGTGAAGGAAATCAACAAAATGGCTCAAGACCTGAAGATAGAATTGGAAAACTTAAAGAAAACACAAATGGAGGAAATTGTGGAAAGAAAGAACTTAGGGAAGAAAACAGGAACCACAGAGGTTAGCATAACCAATAGACTACAAGAGTTGGAAGAAAGAATCTCAGGTGTGGAAGATACAATGGAAGAAATAGATGTATCTGTCAAAAAAAATAATAAATTTAAAAAATTCCTGACACAAATCGTCCAAGAAATTCAAGACAACATAAAAAGACAAAACCTAAGAATAATAGGTGTAGAGGAAAAAGAAGATTCCCTGCTCCAAGAAACAGAAAATATCTTCAACAAAATCATTGAAGAAAATTTCCCCAACTTAAAGGAGAGACCAATAAGAAATCAAGAAGCCTACAGAACACCCAATAAATTAGACCAGAAAAGAAAATCTTCCCACCACATAATAATCAAAACAGTAAGTATACAGAACAAAGAAAAGATACTAAAAGCTGCAAGGGGAAAAGGCCAAGTAACATATAATGGCAAACCCATTAGAATCATACCTGACTTCTCAACAGAGACTATGAAAGTCAGAAGGGCCTGGACAGATATCATGCAGACCCTAAGAGAACACAGATGTCAGCCCAGGCTACTATACCCAGCAAAACTCTCAGTCCTCATAGATGGAGAAAACAAGATATTCAATGACAAAAATAAATTTCAACAATACCTACAAATAAATCCAGCATTACAGAAGACACTAGAAGGGAAAATACAACCCAAGAAAACTAGCTACTTTCAAGAAAACACAGGAAATAATTAACCTCACTACAGTAAAACAAAAAGCAACCAAACACACAACCTTATGACCACAGGCAACATCAAAATCAAAGAATCTAACAGCCACTGGACATTAATCTCTCTCAATATCAATGGACTCAATTCTTCAATAAAAAGACACAGACTAACAGAATGGATGTGTAAACAAAACCCAGCAAAACCAACAAAACCCAGCCCAGCATACAAGAAACTCACCTAAGTCACAAAGATACACATTACCTAAGGGTAAAGGATTGGAAGATGGCTTTCCAAGCAAATGGACCCAAGAAGCAAGCAGGAGTAGCCATTCTAATAGCTGATAAAATAAACTTTCAACCAAAATTAATCAAAAAAGATGGGGAAGGACACTTCATACTCATCAAGGGAAAACTCCAACAAGAAGACATCACAATCCCGAACATCTATGCCCCAAATACAAGGGCATCCACATTTGTAAAAGAGACATTGATAAAATTTAAACCACATATAGATCCCCACATGTTAATAGTAGGAGACTTCAACACCCCAGTCTCAACAAAGGACAGGTCAACAAAACAGAATTAAACAAAGAAACAATGTCTCTAACAGAGGTCATGAATCAAATGGACCTGACAGACATTTACAGAACCTTACACCCAAACACAAAAGAATTTACCTTCTTAGCACCTCATGGAACCTTCTCCAAAATAGACCATATAGTTGGTCACAAAGCGAGCCTCAAGAGATACAAGAAGATTGAAATAATCCCCTGTATCCTGTCTGATCACCATGGAATAAAGCTGGACTTCAACAACAACAGAAATAGCAAAAAGCCTACACACATATGGAAACTGAACAACTTGCTACTAAATGACAGCTGGGTTAGGGAAGAAATAAAGAAAGAAATTAAAGTCTTCCTAGAACTCAATGAAAATAAAGACACAACATACCCAAACTTGTGGGACACAATAAAAGCAGCGCTAAGAGGAAAGTTCATATCATTAAGTGTCTTCAAGAAGAAATTTGAGACAGCGCATTTAAGCAACTTAATGGCTCACTTAAAAACCCTAGAAAAAGAAGAAGCAGACACACCAAAAAGGAGTAGACGGCTGAAAATAATCAAACTCAGGGCTGAAATCAATCAATTAGAAACAAATAAAACAATTCAAAGAATCAATGAAACCAAAAGTTGGTTCTTTGAGAAAATCAACAAGATTGACAAACCCTTAGCCAAACTAATTAAAAGGCAGAGAGACACCATCCAAATCAACAAAATCAGAAATGAAAAGGGGGACATAACTACAGACACTGAGGAAATCCAAACAATCATTAGGACTTCAAAAGTTTATATGCCACAAAATATGAAAACCTAAATGAAATGGACAATTTTCTTGATTGATTCGACTTACCAAAGCTGAATCAGGACCAGGTAAATCAATTAAATAGTCCTATATCCTCCAAGAAAATAGAAGCAGTAATCGAAAGTCTCCCATCCAAAAAAAGCCCAGGACCAGATGGTTTTAGTGCAGAATTCTACCAGACCTTCAAAGAAGAGCTAACTCCAATTCTCTTCAAACTATTCCACAAAATAGAAACAGAAGGAACATTACCAAACTCATTCTATGAAGCCACAGTCACCTTGGTACCTAAATCACACAAAGACCCAACAAAGAAAGAGAATTTCAGGCCAATCTCCCTTATGAACATTGATGCAAAAATACTCAACAAAATACTTGCAAACCGAATACAAGAATACATCAAAGATATCATCCACTATGGCCAAGTAGGCTTCATCCCAGGTATGCAGGGGTGGTTCAATATATGGAAATCCATCAATGTAATCCACCATATTAACAAACTGAAAGAAAAAAAACCACATGATAATGTCCCTAGATGCTGAAAAAGCATTTGACAAAATCCAACATCCATTCATGTTTAAAGTATTGGAGAGATCAGGGATACAAGGCACATATCTAAACATAGTACAGGTGATATACAGCAAGCCTATAGCCAACATCAAACTGAACGGAGAGAAACTTAAAGCAATCCCATTGAAATCAGGGACAAGACAAGGCTGCCCACTCTCTCCATATCTCTTCAACATAGTTCTGGAAGTCCTGGCTATAGCAATAAGACAGTTGAAGGAGATCAAGGGGATACAAATTGGAAAAGAAGAAGTCAAATTATCACTATTTGCAGATGATATGATAGTATACATGAGTGACCCCAAAAACTCTACCAGGGAACTCCTACAGCTGATAAACACCTTCAGCAATGTGACCGGATACAAAATTAATTCAAAAAAATCAGTAGCCCTCCTAGATATAAAAGACAAAAGGGCTGAAAGAGAAATTAGGGAAACAACACCCTTCACAATAGCCACAAATGACACAAAGTACCTTGGAGTAACCCTAACCAGGCAAATCAAAGACTTGTATGAAAAAAATTTCAAGTCTCTGAAGAAAGAATTAGAAGATATCAGAAAATGGAAAGATCTCCCATGCTCATGGCTTGGCAGGATTAACATAGTAAAAATGGCCATCTTACCAAAAGCAATCTATAGATTCAATGCAATTCCCATCAAATTACCAACACAATTTTTTACAGACATAGAAAGAAAAATTCTCAACTTCATATGGAATAACAAGAAACCCAGAATTGCTAAAACAGTCCTCTACAGTAAAAGATCTTCTGGAGGTATCTCCATTCCTGATCTTAAGCTGTACTATAGAGCAACAGTAATAAAAACTGCATGGTATTGGCATAGAAACAGAATGGTGGATCAATGGAACTGAACAGAAGACCCAGAAATAAACCCACACACTTATGGACACCTGATCTTTGACAAAGATGCCAAAACCATACAATGGAGAAAAGATAGCATCTTCAACAAATGGTGCTGGTCTAACTGGATGTCTACATGTAGAAAAATAAAAATAGATCCATACTTATCACCCTGCACAAAACTGAAGTCCAAGTGGATCAAAGACCTCAACATAAAACCAGACACATTAAATCAGTTAGAAAAAAAAAGTGGGGAATACCCTTGAACTCATTGGCACAGGAGACAACTTCCTGAACAGAACACCAACAGCACAGGCTCTAAGAGTAACAATCAATAAATGGGACCTCATGAAACTGAAAAGCTTCTGTAAAGCAAAGGACACCATCATCAAAACAAAACAACTGCCTACAGATTGGGAAAGAATCTTCACCAACCCTTTATCTGACAGAGGGCTAATATCCAGTATATATAAAGAACTAAAGAAGCTGAAAAGCAGCAAACCAAGTAATCCAATTAAAAAGTGGAAAACAGAGCTAAACAGAGAACTCTCTGTAGAGGAATATCGAATGGCAGAGAAACACTTAAAGAAATGCTCAAACATCATTAGCCGTTAGGGAAATGCAAATCAAAACAACCCTGAGATTTTACCTTACACCCATCAGAATAGCCAAGATGAAAAACTCAAGTGACAACACATGCTGGAGAAGTTGTGGAGAAAGGGGAACCCTTCTCCACTGCTGGTGGGAATGTAAATTTGTACAACCACTCTGGAAATCAATCTGGCACTTTCTCAGACAACTAGGAATAGCACTTCCTCAAGATCCAGCCATACCACTCCTAGGCATATATCCAAAAGAGGCTCAAGTACACAATAAGGACATTTGCTCAACCATGTTTGTAGCAGCTTTATTTGTAATATCCAGAAGCTGGAAACAGCCCAGATGCCCCTCAACTGAAGAATGGATGCAGAAATTGTGGTACATCTACACAATGGAGTATTACTCTGCAATGAAAAATAAGGAAATCATGAAATTTGTAGGTAAATGGTGGGACCTAGAAAGGATCATCCTGAGTGAGCTGTCCCAGAAGCAGAAAGACACACACGGTATATACTCACTCATATAGACATATAACTACTAAAATCTGTACATTTAAAGAAACTAATCAAGAGAGAAGACCCTGACTAAAATGCTCAATCCCCATCTTGAAAGGCAAATAGGATGAACATCAGAAGAAGAAGAAAACAGGAGACAACCTAGGAACCTGCCACAGAGGTCCTCTGAAAGCCTCTGCCCTGCAGACTATCAAAGCAGACACTGAGACTTATGGCCAACTGTTGGGCAGAGTGCATGGAATCTTATGTAAGAAGTGGGAAATAGTAAGATCCAGAGAGGACAGGAACCCCACAAGGAGAGCAACAGAACCAGAAAATCTGAGCACAGGGGTCTTCCCAGAGACTCATACTCCAACCAAGTACCAGGCATGGAGATAACCTAGAACCCCTGCACAGATGTAGCCCATGGCAGTTTAGTGTCCAAGTGGGTTATATAGTAATGGGAAGAGGGACTGCCTCTGACATAATCTGATTGGCCTGCTCTTTGATCACCTCCCCCTGAGGGGGTAGCAGCCTTACCAGGCCACAGAAGATGACAATGCAGCCACTCCTGAGGTGATCTGATAGACTAAGATCAGAAGGAAGGAGAAGAGGACCTCCCCTATCAGTGGACTTGGGGAGGGGCATGCATGAGGAAGGGGGAGGGAGGGTGGGATCGGAGGGGAGGAGGGAGGGGCTCATGGGGGAATACAAAATGAATAAAGTGTAATTAATAGTAAAAAAATTTAAAAAACCATACACACACAAAAATAAAAATAGTTATGTATGTTTTTTTTTTAACCTCTCAGATCAGTTTTTCAAATGGTTTTTTTCTATTTTCTTTTTCAGACAGCTTTTCATGTCAAGAACCCTGTCTTTTGGGTACCAAGTGCCTCTCTTCAAACAATATCAGAATTATAGTATAATTATATATGATGCTTAACATGTAACCTGCCTGAGTCACAACAGTGAGTCTTGATAATATATAAAGCCTGGGTTCATGTCCGCCCATCATTTGTAAGGAAAGATGTGGAGGAGACTCATTATAGCTCTCTTCTACAACTGTGGGGCTGTCCTCAAAACCTACCATCAAGAACTGCTTCCTGGGGGAGAAATGGCTCAGAGGTTAAGAGCACCACTCAGAGTTCCTGAGTTCAATTCCCAGTACCACTTGGTGGTTCACAGACATCTATAATGAGATCTGGTGCCCTCTTCCGGCGTTCAGATGTACATGTAGACAGACACTGTATACATAACACATAAATAAATCTTTTTAAAAAAGTGCTTCCTGAAATAAGCTGCAGGCCTGGACAGTGCCCAGTGGCCAGCACCATATAAGTGTGCTTACCCTGCCTGGTCTCTAGAGACATAAAAGGAAAGCAAGAGGCCACTCACTGTCTTTCTTCCTGTTCAGGAAGGTTTTATCCTCAGTTCCTATCTTCTGTTGGCATCTTGGAATCCTGGTATTGCTATGGCCTACAAGATGTAACTTGCTGCTTTTAGATTTAAATAAAATATAAAGATTATATCACACTGCAGCAAGCTTGCTCCCTCAATCCCCCTCCCTATGACAGGCAAACTCCTCCCAGTCTAATTTGCCATCTGTGTCTCAAAAACTGACTCATCATCTGGAACAGCTCACACTTTTCACCTGGAAGAAACTCCTGAGATACCTACTGCTACCTGGTAGAGCTACAAAGTTCTTTCTTACACTATCACCAAGACACAGGCAGAAACTGTTTTCTACTTGGAAGGTGTCAACCAGAAGAGGAATATATTCAGATATGAGGGAACAAATCTGGGATGACACAGACCCTGGAACAGGCAGCACCTGGGAGGTACTGGTGGAAAGGACAGGGCTGCCCTGTGTTGTTGTATCCCTTGAGACCAGAGCTGCTGAGATGATAAAGTACAGCCACTATTTGACAGGTGATCTGTTGAAAGAAGGGCCACACAGGCTCTCTTTCCTACTCCTTGGCTCCTCCCTATTCTTCCTGAGCCCAACAGTGGACAGATGATACAGTGCGTAGAAGCTCTGGTGTATGGAGAACAGCTTAATTGAGAACAGTTGTTTTCATTTGTCATAAGACATTTCATCTTATTGAGAATGTCTTACTATAAGTTATCACACATATACACACAAATGCACTCACACACTCATGCACAGCCCACAAAACACTCAGCAGAATGAAACTACCTGTCAAACTGCTCACAACCACTGAATCCAGCAACCAGGATCTCCAGGCCCTGCCTGTCTCTATGAACTATTTGTGATTAAAAGTAGTTTCCATCCACTCCCAGCCAAGTTTATTCATGTTCTAGGATAATGCACTCAGCGATGTCTTTCTCTATGACAGTGGTGGACTGTTGGGTATACCCCACATTGCAGGTCTTGTTCTGTAAGAATTTCCATAATTCTCTATACTACAGACTTCTGCCTTTTACCTTTGAGACTCCCTCATGCCCTTAGGGTGTGCTCAGTAGGCATCATGAGGAAGAGTTTCAGACTCCCATTCCATACACTCCGCAGTGACTGTATTAGTTACTTTTCTCACTGCTTGACAAAAGTTTGTAATGAAAATAACTTAAGGGAGGAAGAGTTTATTTTGGCTTGCAGCTTGAGGGATACAGTCCATCATGGCAGGGAAGGCATGGTGGCAGGATTACAGAGCAGCTGGTCACATTGCATCCACAGTCTGGAGGCAGAGAGTGAATAAAAGCTGGTGCCCAAATTTCTTTCTCTTTTCTACATAGTCCAGGAGCCTAGGCCATTGAAATGATGTCACCCATGCTCAGGTTCTGTCTTCTGACCTCAGTTAAGCCAATCTACAAACTTCTTCATAGAAATGCCTAGATATTTGTCTCCTAAGAGACTCTGGATCTTGCCAAACTGGCAACCAACATAAACCATTATAGGAATACACCCTAACTGAAGTCAGGCAAGTCTCATACTTGCCTCACACTTCCAAAGTCTAGGGTCTTTCTGTGAAGTTAATACACACATATACACACAAACACATGCACAATCACAAACACGCTACACAAAACACTGGGAAGACTGAAAGTATTTACCAACCCCTTGAGCCAAGTTTGGGCCTCTGGAGCAATGCGTTCAGCACTGCACATCCAACTCAGAGCTCTGAAGCCAGAACTAGAGCCCATGAAATTCTGCCACCATTAAGTTATAAAATTAAAAAAAAAAAAAGAAGACAAAAATCCACAAAGATCTGAAAGTTCCTAACAAGTATCCATGGAGTTTACTGCTAACTATTGTATTCTTTGTGGAATGGCCATGGATACCTAAGGCCTGGATTGTCATCTGCAAAACAGTCTATGGATGCCCTGGCATTAACAATACAAAAGAAACCTTGAGGCAGGTATCTGATCCCACCCTGACAGTAACGTTGACTTTGCAGGAACAGAGGCATCCAGATCTCTCTCTCTCTCCTGCATCCATCCCACACGCACTGCAGATCATCAACTCAGAGACTCTGGGAGATTAGCGCTCCCATGTGAGCCAGGCTTTACCCTAGAATCCTTCCTTCATACTAGTAGCCCAGCTGTCTCTAATGCCTATAGAGTTGTGGAACTCACTCCTGGAGATGCCACGTGCTGGCCCCATTCACCAGTGTACCCTCAGATTGAGCCTTGTCCTTTGTGGGTGCAGAACAGTACATCTGCACATGTTCTTTCTTAACAGCCACCAAGTCTTACTATCTGCATGAGATCTGCTGTCTTGGAAAACCAGAAATGCCTCAGCACCATCCTTGGTGTCCTGGGAACATCAACAGGAACTCCATGTGACTTGGATGAGATGCTCACTATAATTTGGGACTTGTTACACAGGCTAGGGCTAGATGGCTATTGAGCTCCAGGAACCTATCTATCTCTACCTCCACAACACTGGACTTAGATATGTGCTCTCCTGTGCCTGGTTTTTCACATGAATTCTGGAGATTAAATTCAGATTCTCATGTTTGTAAAGTAAGCAGTTTACCATGTGTGCCTGCTCTACTGAGTCTTAGAATTCTTACTATAAATAAGTTCCTCTGTTGTCCAATCTGATTAACACTATTGAGCACAATGATCCTCCACTGTAACCCCATCCAGGTAGCTTCCCGACTGCCAGTATTGATTTTCTAGTGACCACAGGACACACATGTGGGTACCTCATAGATATCACACACTGAAAGAATTCATGTGTATCTGCTTCCTCTGAATGATAGTTCTAGGCAGACACCTTGACTTATCTTTTCCCTCAACCTCATCAGCCACACCTTGAATACAGTATCTAAATTGTACCTCACCTGTAGTCTATGTTTTCTTTTCCTTGGTCCCACTATATCCCCAGCCACTGTGACTTCTTTTCCAGACCACTTCAAAAGCTCCAAATTGCCTTCCCTCCCTCTTTTACCTCCCAGTCTCCCTGACTTCATCTATCTATCCCATTTCCCACAAAACCACAAGAAGATACCCTTTCTGTAAGCTGGGTAACATCACTACTCTGCCTAAAGTTCCCACTGGAATAGGAATATTCTTAAATAAGAATATTCTTTTCTGTCTCTCGCTACGTGAGGCCAGATGTGATCTATCTTCAGAGACTCCTTGTCCCAGCCATTTTCTAACATCAACATGGAACACTCTCCGTTGAAGCCATCTTTTTGCCAGGTTTGAGCACTCCCAAGTCCTGCCCATTTCAGAGCCTCTGCACTCGCTGTTCCCTTTGACCAACAATAGTTTTTCTTCCCCCTCTTTCAGGATTTGGTGTACATGTCTGCCTTCCCCTGGTGACCTAAAACTAACCTTCATTCTCATACTTTCTAGTCAATCATTCCTTAAGATTCATTTACAAATGGACCAGGCAGGGTTCTTCTAGGTTCTTCTAGGTTCCATTTCTTCTGTTTACTTCCTTCAATGATACACAAATGTGTCCCAACCTTCTTCACCCATCTCTGTATGTGTATGTGCACAAACATGTGAATGTCGTCTGCTTTAATCACTCGAATTAGGATTGGAGTTAGACCCTTATACTGTATCTCAAGTGTACAAGAACACACTTGGCATTAAGTTCAGTGAGTGAGTGAGCGAACAAATGTATGAATGAATAAGTGAATGAATAACAGTGAACAAATATATGAATGAGTGAATGACTAAGTAAAAGAATGAGAGAGAATTACAGAGTGAGTGACCATGAACATGGAGCAATACCAGGACACTTACAAGGTTTTCATTTGTAACCCTTAATCTTGAAAGGTGAGAAACGATGCTGTGGTGGTTTGAATAAGGATGACCCCCCCCCCCCCATAGGCTCATATGTTTGAATGCTTAGTCACCCAGGAATGACACTATTTGAAAAGGGTTAAAAGAATTAGGAGGTATGGTCTTGCTGAAGTAGGTATGGCCTTCTTGGAGGAAGTGTATTGCTGGGTGTGGGCTTTGAAGTTTCAAAAAGCCTACATCAGGTCCAATGGCTCTGCCTGCTGCCTGCAGATCAGGATATTGCTCAGCTTCTGCTCCAGTGCTGTGCTCCTGCCACGATGATGACAGAGTAAGCCTCTGAAACTGTAAGCAAGCTACCAATTAAATGTTCTCTAAGAGTTGCCTTGGTTCTAAGTGTTCCTCTTCATAGAAACAGAGTACTAAGACAAATACAAAGTGTTAGATGATTGTCTTCTGTTGTATGCGACCTCTTAGGAGCACTGAAAAACATGACAAAATTCTAAAATATGTTATTGACAGGAAGGAGGTACCTTTACCCACAGACTCAAGGAAGGGTGAGTTCTCACTTTTTACTCCAAATCATTTTATAAAGTGCTGATACATCAGGGTAACTCAGACTGTTGCCAAGTATATCAGGGGTCAGTGGTAACATGATTTATTCTGGATGGACAGCAGGGAAGAAGCCATTTCCTACACTGGAAGCTGAGTAGTTTTGACTACCTCAAATAAACACATCCCATTGTTCTATGGTTGCCTTCAGAGTTACTGAGTTAACAGTAAGCTTCTGATTTACTTAATAGCAATCACCAGGACTTGGCAAGATGGGTTGGTTAAGGGTGAGCACTTTGCTCTGCCATGCCCTCTCCCCTCATCACTGCCATCTAGCATACTCATTAGAGGACTAAAAGCAATAAGCCTACTCCATAGCCCTTTTCTATTCATAAGTTGATGTCTCAGGTGTCAGACAGTGATGGAAAACTGACTACTGCAGTTCTTTCCAGAAAGACAGCCAAATGTGTCCACTTCAGGATTTGTCTGCTACACAACCATGTGTTGTTCTTATAGTGTTGTGGGCTGCCCGGGCAACTTTCTCATACTTCTCTGAGATCACTTGATGGCTAGGTTGGGCTACCTGGCTGGTGACCAGTGCTGACTCTTGTCTGGGAAGCCTCAGGTCCTCTACAGTCTGCTACAGACTTTTACCTATCATAGAGGTCTCAGGCCCTAAGGAAGTGGGATGGTGGTTTATGTGGGTTCTTGCGGCTGCAGGACTTGAACTACACTCCTTCCTATTCTACTCATCAGAGCAATTCACAGCCTGCCCACATTCAAAGAGCAGAGAATCAGGATCAACCACTAAATGAAACTGGTAGGAGCATCACATGGTGAAAAGAATGCAGGAGGTAAGACACTATGGGCCATTGTTACAATATCTACCAAAGTGTTAGACAAAGGACAGGTAGACCTCAGAATATGCAAAATGCTAACTTCTTTTATTTTGGGGCATGGAGGAGGGATGTTGAGATAAGGTCTCACTCTGTAGCTTCGGCTAGGCTGGAACTCTTTGTGTAGCCAAGGCTGGCCCCAGCCTCTGGCATGAGCTACCACACCCAGCTTTAATGTACATGTTGATTTCTGCAGGTATCCCCCAGAGATCCTCTGTCACCCAAGGGCCAGGCTGCCAGATATAAAATAAAACTGTCCCTTTGCCATATGTCTCATAGGATTATTAACATATTACCTTCAAGATCTTCAGAAAATAGCCATCAGGAACATCTCCCTGCGGCCTTTACCCAAGTTGCTTCTCACACAGAAATGCCTATTTTAAACAATCATCTGGGGCTGCAACACAGACAACACGGGTCAGTTGCTCACTCAGCAAACACACCCATGAGGAAATACATCTTCCTGGCCTCATTTTGGGCCAAAGGTAAATTATTCAGTATCATTCCAAGACAGAAGTTGGTCATCCAAGGCTCATCTAAACCCTGACTGACCCAAGCAAGCACGGGTTGTTTGTGGATTGAATGTAACTGGCTCAGTAGTAGTTCTGTTCCCTGAGGGATGGAGCATATCAGACCTTTTCCAGCCATTGAACAAAGGTTCAGAATAGCCATAGGGCTTCTCAGGACAAAACACACTGTAATTCACAGGAACAGAGGCTCACAATGGTAGATGAAGCTGGCTGAGAAGCAACTTCAATACTGTTTCCTGACAACCAACCCCATTAACTCAGGGGCACCAGCCCAGCTTTCTAAACAAGCACACCAATGTCCTGCAAGTCACAATGAAGAATTGTCTCCTACTTTTTAAACCACCATATCTGGCAAAATTTCCATGCACTCTGTCCAGCTGTAGTCTCCAAGCTAGCAAAATTCTACCTGTGTGTCTTACTCACACAGCCAATTCTGCTAAAACTGCTAAAACCCCCACCTCCACATGTATCATGCAAGACTACACAGAACAACCAACAATGTTTTTCACAAGCAACATGATCTGAAGCTGGCTGAGTTGGGGAAAAGGGATTTGTGGCTCAACTGATTAATCAGATAGTAGGAATAAGTTCTCCTGTTCTATTACTCAATACGGTAACTCTCATTAAGACAAGAAAGTAGGCATGGAGTCCTATCTCTAGCCAAAAAGGTATCTGCAATTGATACCAACTGGCAATGGGAAAAATCAGTTTTCTTCAAAGGAGTGCCACTGAGTATATCAATGATACTCCAGGGCAGGCTCCATATACTGAAATAGCTAGCCAACACAAAACGAACTCAGAGTATTTTTGTGGAATTTTTGGTTCGTTTTGCTTTGCTCTATTTGGTCATTTTCTTTTATTTTTCTTTCCTTTTTTTTAAAGTTATTAGTCTTTTGTTTTGACTTTCATTTTTTGTTTTTGAGTTTCTTGAATTTTATGTATTTTGGTTTGGCTTTTGTTTTCATTGTTACCACCCATTCATTTGAAAGAGAGGGAGAATAGCAAGTTGGATAGGTAGAGAGGTATGGAAGACCTGAGGGAGTTTGGTAGAGAACACAATCAAAATATATTGGATGAAAAAAAAATTAATTCAAAAAATAATGCATTGTAGGGCTGAGGATGTAGCTTAGTCTGTAGCATGCTTTCTCAGAACACATAAAGTTCTAGGTTTGATCCCCAGCATGCATAAAGCATGATGACACAGGCCTGTCACCTCCTTTAAGGGAGGTAGAAACAGGTGAAGTTTCAGGTCACCTCTGGTACATATCAAGTTCAATGCCAGTCTAAGATAAATGAAATCGTGTCTCAAAAGGTGGTAGAGGAGGAAAGTAAGCAAGCAAGCAAACAAAAAAGAACACGTTTGAGGTTATAGATATGCTAATTACTCTGATTTGATCATTACAGGAAGCTTAAGTGTATAGAAACATCACATTGTTACCCATAAATCTGTGTAATTCTTATTAACCCATTTAAAAAACTAAAGCCTGGAGATGGTGCTCAGCAAATAAATTTAATAGTTTTAAGAAGGAAGGAAGGAAAGAAAAACCTAAGAGGAAGCAATGAGAACCATGTGGAGTTTCTGGCTCTTTCAGTGTTCCCATTCTTCCTGACTGTCAAAAGCATGCTGTGGGAGTCACTTGCTTGAAGGAAGTTGTTATTTTCTATTTTATAACTAGGTCAAAGTGACTGCCTTTTTCAACCCTACCAGGGATCTCAGCCAGCCCTGTCCATGTACATTGAACTTAAAAATATTTCCCAAGAGAAAGGCACTGTACTAGACCATTGTATTGTAATTTTGTGCTGCTGTGAAAAAAGTACCTGACAAAAAAAAAAAAAAAAAAAAAAAAAAACTTAAAAGGAACGTGGGCTTATTTGGCTCATCATCTCAGAGCATTCAGTCCACAGTTGATTGGCTGTACGTACGCATTTGGCCACATAATGGCTGGAGTGTGTCATTGGAAGAAGTGTTCTCAAAGCAGAGAGAAAGCAGAGGATGACAAGAAGTCACCTATGACAGCATGCTCCCAGGGACACACACTTCAGTCACCTACTGCCTCCAGCTACCCCCATCTCCTAAAGTGCCCACATTCTTAAAACAGCCATCAGCTGAAACCTTATGTTCAGCACATAAGCCTGTGGGAGACATTCCCCATCCCTTTGGGAAAGGCCCAATAATTTCCTATGGTATTACTGCTTGCGACACTACAGCACTCTGTCCTCACTCACTGGAAGTCTTGGAGAGGTCTTAAGAGCAACCACACTGGTACAAAGCCTCCCACCCCAGTTAATGGGCTTGTTTTGTCAACTGCTTGTGTTTAACAAAAATCAATCCTAATCTTTTTTATTTTGTTTTTGTCTCATCTGTTCTTCCAAACAAGCAGACAGTAAGCTAACAGTAAGAGGGTTAGACCAATATAATCTTCCCTGTGCTCCTGTTGCATCCTGATATTGCATGGAGCAACTGTGCCTGTTCTTTCTGTCCTTCACCCTTGCCAGCATGATCCATAATTCCCCAAAGGAGCAAATGTTGTAAGTGGCTCATAGGGTGGGTGAAGCCCACACACGCAGCTATGTAATGGTCAGAGTTGGAGAATCTGGTTTTCATTACATAGAGGCTCATATCACCATGTGTTCTTCCCTGCTAATTTCAGACACTGTCATTCTTAAAATGCAGTGGAGTTGCACTGCGTACATTAAAGGAATAGAAGGGAGCAAAGAAGACTAAATGGTCCTAGAAAAAAAAAAAACTCCAGTGGTAAGGTCTGGGCAGATAGTTATACCAATAAAATGCTTACTATTCAAGCAGGAAGATCCAAAGTCAATCCCTAGCCCCTACATAGAGGTGGCATTGGCTTGCAATTCCAGTGCTTGTAGATCTCTAGTGCCTCCTCACCAGCCTATCTTGCCTACTTGGCAAGCCCCATGTTCCACTGAGAAACACCATCTTAAAAAATAATAAAATAAAAACAAGTTGGGGGCAACCAAGACAGGAGCTAGAGAGATTGCTCAGCAGTGAAGATGAAACAGCACTCTTACAGAGGACAAAAATTCCATTCCCAGTACCCATGTTGTCAAATCTGAACTGACTGGTCTGCATAGTGAGTTTCAAGCCAACCTGAGATACATAGCGTCACCCTCTTAAAAAAAAAAAAAAAAAAAAAAAAAAAAGTAAAAAGGTGGATGGCTCCTGAGGAATGACCCAAGGCTGTCACCTATATTTCCATGAACAGAGATCCAGTGATTGGATTCTACAGAGCCCAATGAGACTGAAATTCTGCTTTACTCCTGAGGTACTGAAGAAGACGGCCCTTCAGAGCAATCCCATGAGGGGTTTGCTGTGTGTGCTGCAGTGACCCTCACAGCCTCTTCTCCATTTTATCTGTGCCAGTTTGAATTTTATAACTCTTTTCTCTCATTCAAACTTAGGCCTTATTTACCCGAACCAGAGTAGACACAATTTTCAAATAATTGTGTGGCTTTGGTTATTTGTTTTTAGCAGAGTCTAACCAGAAGAAGACTTTGGATATATTTACATTCAGTTTTCCTCATAAATAAGCAAATTGAGCTTTAATTAAACAAAGTGGCATGGAAAAAACCACAGAGGACAGTGTTAACTATCAAACACTATCTTCTGAACTCCTTTCCGCATACATTTCATTCATTCACCATTCATTCATTCTTTAGCAGAAGTTTCAGAGTATGCCAAGACTGTGACAATCCAATGACAAAAGCCAGAAAGGGGGATGGAACTGACAAGAGAAAGAAAGAAGAATGGAAATTAATGGAGTATGGGGACAGATGCTAGAAATGTCAGCACTCAGGACACCGAGGAAGGAGCAATGTGAGCTCAGGAATATCCTGGGTTTTATGGTGAGACTTCAGAAAAATTGGGCAGTGAACCCCAAACATGGGGAGTTGAGAGGGCACTTGCTCAGTTCTTGATCCACTGGAAATGATTGTAAATAATTAATGATCCTAAAAGCAAAAGAGTCTTTGCTTCCCTGGTTTTTATTGTTGTGATATTTTCCCTTTGTCTTTTTCTAAATAGAGTTTTATGTATCCCAGGATGGTTATGTAACTAAAGATGATCTTGAACTTGTGACCCTCCTGTGTGTCCCACCACAGCTGGTTTATTTGGTGCTGGGGACTGAGCCCAGAGCTTCAAGCATGATTGATTAGCACTCTACTAATTGAGCTGCTTCTCTGGTCCTGTTCTTATTTCTTTGGGATAAAGTCCCAAGTAGCCAGTGCTGGCATCAAACTCACTGTGTTGCAGATGGCGACCTTGAACTTATCCTCCTGCCTCCACCTCCTAAGTGCTTAGGAGTGGTTACAACTGCATTCATCTCTGAACTTGAAGAGGGCCACAGATTTGCCAGCATTCATCACCAGCAGAAAGCCATGTGACTTTGAACATAACAACACAGGATGACTTTAAGCCAGGGACTCTGGACCTCAGGGGGCTGACAGTTCAAGTTGGGTGATTTTGTTTGTTTGTTTGCTTGTTTGTTTTTTGCTACTGGAAGCTGGTCTGTGCACTGCAGGTTCTGCTAATACTTTGTCTTTCCTCACTCAGTGCTACTGCTCTTCCAGATATCTCCGAACATTCTCTGGGAAAGGAAGTAGAACTGCGGAGTTCTTCAGAGGAAGAATCCTGAATAATTGCAATTAAAAGAGTTACCCTGGATAGTTTTGAGAATAACTAGTTCAGGTGAATTTAGAAGAAGCAGGACCAAAAAAAAAAAAAAAAAAAAAAAATCCTAGTGGTGTGTGTCAGAATCTCCTGAAGGGGGCCCAAATTGCCCCAGATGAATTTGTAAACCAAATATGGAGAGCAGCGAGCAGAGACCAGTTTTTTCCCAGCTTGCTGTTGTACCATCATCCGATGTGCCTTAGTGTCACACACGCTGCTTCAGTCCACCAGCACATGTGCATTCCAGCCAGCTACTGGTCAGAGCTCCAGGAGAGGCTGGCAAAGGCAGGTGTTTACTCTAAGCCGCCCTATACCCTCCCACTTCAAAAGGCTCAAGAGTTGCATTGCTAGGTCAAATAGGAAAATGGATACGGATAGAGGCTGGGGAAGAGACAATGGGGGATTAGCTTGATGAGTAGGGCTGGGGAATACTGGGAACCAACCAAATCCTGAGAACATTGTGGAAGTGAAATTGGTGGGCTTGCTGAGGGTTTATATGAGTGTGACACAGAGGAGTTGTAGAAACCTCCAAGTTTATAGTGATATCCTGGGGCTTGAAACAGGTTACCAGAAGCACTGACATAAAACTCAAGTTTGTCTTATGTGTCTGAAGGTGAGAAATCTGAGGGGCATCTCAGGCTGACATCAGGCACTGGCAGGTGGATGAGTACTAGAGAGAGAGAGAAGGGGCTAGAAAAAAGGTACATGTGGGACTCAGAGTGTGGGCATGCCAGGTCTGTCTTTACCATCTGGCTCTTGCTGTGGTTCAGTCCCTCCCTGCAGCCCTTCATTGGGAGCTGAGGCTGCTCACTCCTGGTTTCCTATCTATAGTGGTCAGCATCAAAAATTCCACCCCATGGGCTACTGTAAAGATGCCTGGAAGCAAGGCCACACACAGTCATCAACAGTCAGGCAATGGAAGCAGACTCCAGCAACCATTTAGAGCAAAGATTTGCTTTACAGGATAAAAGAATTTGCTGTTTGGGAGCAGCTGTCAATCATAAATCCTGATAATGAATAATGATACATTTGCAGTTGCTTGACAAAAGTTCTTTAAAATAAAACATGTCTGATCTGATTGATTTCCAAATTGTAGGGTTCGTTCCTAAGGAACACGCAGATGCATTTAGAAATATTGACAAGAACAAAGGGAACCAGACCTTTTCTTAGCATCACTTGTGCTTGGTGAGAAGCAGCTGAGGGGAGTGTATCTGCCTCTCACCATGATCATGATCCAGGCTTGGATATCTCAAGGAAAAAGTGGCTTCACAGAGACTGGAGACCCTTAAGGCAGCCTTGTTGAGCTATCTGCCTAATATTGGAGCTCCGGTAACATGTTATGTTATGCCTCAATGTATCAAGTCCACAGACTAGCTGAGTTACACTACCTTAGGCCCCACATGGCATTGTAGCTAGCTATGAGCCATTGCTCCTGTTCCAATTCCAAAAGGTCCAGACACCATATTCTCACTTAGTTTGGAAGCATAGTTTCTGTGGGCTTTACATCAAGACACTACAAGTATCTGACCTCTGGTTTTCTGGGCTCATGTTCTTTGTGCACAAGAGCAGGGTGCCTCCTTCCAGGCTCTGTAGTTTCCTCAGTCTAGATCTTGTGGGTCTCCAAGTACCCTGGCCCATCACCACACCCAAACCAAGCTGCCTCCAGAGACCTGGTAAGCAAATGGGTCTTGTTCCCATTCTCACATCTTGCCTTGAGAATAACACACTTTCTCCTCATGTTGCCTATAGGTCCCCATTCAGTTCTTATCAGTAACTTCTCAGTTCTTCATGGGGCCATTTGCTGTTCAAGTCAACAGCAAAGTCTATCAGGGTTTGTTGTTGTTATTGGGATGAATCAAAGAGGGGCAGTTTCCTTGGGTTAGATAATTTTCTTTTCTGTGCTGTCCTACCACCTGTATTTCAGGAGATGGCTTGATGACTAAAGTACTTTCCTCAAAAGCATGAGGACAGAAGTTCAGAACCACAAGACCCACATAAATATCAGGTGGGTATAGCTGCCCAACCATAATTCTAGATTCAGAAGGAAAAAAATAAAACAACAAATCCCCAGACCAGTCACATGGGGATCTCTGGGTTTGATTGAGAGATCATGTCTCAAGTAATGAAGTGGAAGAAGATTGAGGATGGTTCCTGACATCCATCTTGGTCCTCCACATGCATACAAGCAGATATACGCATGCACCTGCACAAATCTGTGCCCCTCACACATATAAAAACATACATGTACACATGTACACCATATAGATATAAAGATGAATTTAAAAAACTGAGGTCCTTAGAAGCTGAAATTTCTGCCTATGCTGAAGAGTTTATCCATCAATGTAAGACACTGTTCTTGGCTCATGATTTATACTGGATTTATTCTTTGTTGCCAAAATCAATGAATGAAATTGGGAGAATTTCTCCACTAAACGCCATTTCTGGCACTCTGTCTGCTTTGGCATGAGTGTATCCCATTATCCCCAGTCTGACACATAGAGGTCAAGGATACAATAAAGCATGACCCAGTGTGAATGCCATTTTATATGTCAGCTTGATTAAGTCTCAAGATGCCAAGGTACCTTGTTGAGCATTTTTCTGAGGTTTGAGAGAATGTTTCCGAAAGACTTTGGCATCTGAATTGTGGACTGAGTGAGGCAGGGGCCCTCCCCAGACTATCACACAATCTGCTGAGTACATTAACAGAATAAAGAGGGAAATGATTGAAATCATTCTCCTGACTTCCTGAGCCATAAGACTGATCTGCCTTTGGTACTTCTGGTCCCCAAGTCTTCATATTGAACTGGACCCTCAAATCTCCAACCGCCAGGTCTTTGAATTATTCTGCTATACTTCCTGTGTCTCCAGCTTGTAGTCCTATCGGCCTTCACAACTAAAATAAACATCTTCTTAGATAACATATAAGAAACTATAGTCACAAGTGATAGCATATGTCTATTCCTATCCCCAGTGGAACATGATGAGAAAACATTTCTCTTACCCTCTTTGGCAATGAGAAAGAATCACTGCCTTTTGACACTGTCCAAATGGTTGAATATGGCTAATAAAGTGTTCATAGACTTCAGGTTTAATGGTACACACTGTAATCCTTGCCCCTCATCCCTGATTCAGGAGGATAGCAAATTCAAGCCCTGCCTGAAATTTCATGGAAAAAAGGAAGGAAGGAAGGAAGGAAGGAAGGAAGGAAGGAAGGAAGGAAGGAAGGAAGGAAGGAAGGAAAGATGGAAGGAAAGAAGGAAGGAAGGAAGGAAGGAAGGAAGGAAGGAAGGAAGGAAGGGAGGGAGGGAGGAAGGGAGGGAGGGAGGAAGGGAGGAAGGGAGGGAGGGAGAAAAAGAGAAAAAAAAAAAGAAAAGAAAGCCAAGCATGATGGTGCATCCCTTTAATCCCAGCACTTGGGAGGTAGTGGCAGGTGGATCTCTATGAGTTTGAGACCAACCTGGCCTACATAGTGAGTTCAAGGACAGCCAGGGCCATGTAAAGAGACTCTGTCTCAAGGAGGGGGGGGAGCTGTGTCCCATAAAGATGAAAAGTCACACAACTCAAAGATGGTCTGGAAAGGGGGATGAATATGCACATAAACTGAAGCATTAAGGTGCAGATTCTCGGCCCTGTTCAGAGGAACTGGCCTAAATGTCAGAGAATGGCATTTGGGACCTTATTTTTTTCTTTTTGGCTTGTTGCACCTTAAGGGAGAAGGGGTTTATTTTGGCTCCTGGTTTGAGGGTACATCCTCATGGTGGGAAATGCACGGCAGCAGGAGTGAGGCAGCTGGTCACATTATATCCACAGTCAGGAAGCACAAGATAAAGGGTGATGCTCAGTCCACCTTATCCTTTTATTTGGTCTGGGACACTAGCCTCTGACATGGTGCCCACTCAATGTACCCGGCCTACAAACTTCCTCAGAGACACTCCTTGAGGTTTGTCTCCTAGGTGATAAAAAATCCTCCCAAGCTGAAAAATTAAGTTTCGCAGCATTTTAAGTTTGAGAAGAAACACTGTGAATATTAAGACCAAGTGTATGTATACTACTGGAACTTCATTTTAGACAGCTTGGTCAAGCAGCATATGTAATATGCACTAAAGGCAATCTTAAAGATGAAAAAGCTCAGGTTGTATGTAAGAAGAAGGAGAAAGGAATGTGGGATCAGAGTGAGGGTGGGACTAAATGCCAAAGTGCCATATTTCAGGAGCTAAGAAAACTTGCTTCTCCTTCAAAGTACTGGCATTTGGTTCCCAGAACCCACCGTTGAGCAGCTCACAACTGCCTGTTGTTCATCCTCCAAGGCATCCTGTACCTCTTCTGGCTACAGAAGGCACCCACATACAGATGTGCAAACACTTCACTACACACATACACACATGCGCAGGAGGGCACACGAATCAAAGTAAATACAGATCTTAGAGCAAAAATGATGGGTGCTGGAGTGATAACTCAGTTGCTAAGAGCACTGACTGTTGTGCTGGAGAACTAGAGTTTGGTTCCCAGAAACTAAAGTCTCCCTAACTCCAGTTACAAAGGATCTTACATACATGCAGGCAATGCAATAATACACAAAAATAAAAATAAATGAACAAGTCCTTTATAAAAAGTAAGAAAGAAAAGCAAAGAAGGAAAAGGTGAGGGCAGATAGGAAGATTTGGAAAGGCTAAGCTAGCTCTCTTGGAACCAAAGCCAGAGATGTGACATGGGTATCTAGGAGTAAAGAGATGTCTCTGGACAAATAGACAAAAGGAGACACAGCAAGGCATAGAGACAAGAGAGCAATGAGCAAGGTCTTGTCTCCATGGTGTCAAGTCTCAGTGTAATCTACAAGAGCTTGTGGACTTAGAGATGTTATGTTGGTTATGACCAGTCAACACACAGCCAGCACGCTAGGTTGGTGAAGTGTCCAGTAAAAAGAATTGGAGCAGAACATCCATACATCCCACAAAGTTCCTTTAAACAGAGTCTTAAGAATAACAGATAGACCTGGCTTCAAGCCAGAATGTCTATGCACCCTTCTGCACACAAGATTATTGGTATTTGCCAAAGAGGGGTCATTGCTATGAGAAGACTTGACCTTCTATTTTATAAGAGACCCATAGCAGGGGTTCTAGAAGAAAAGGATGTGGTGACCAATGCTGATATGTGAGCCATGACTGACTGGGAAGACAAAGACATGATTAACAGATTCAGTATTCTCCAGTATTTTTCTGTTTGTCAGATACTCCCCAGAGACCAGAAACATCAGCTCATATTTTTCTCCCAAGAGTGTCATTAAAAACTTTTGCCCTGGAATCTGGGTGAATCACCCATTACTTCTCACTATAAATCTTTAAAATGTAAGATCCTACCTCTCCATCTCCCCATAGAGACTTTCAGACCTTAAATTTCATCTTGAGTAATTTGAGTTATTTATTGACATTTGTCCATACTTTTGCTTGGCAAAAAAAAAAAAAAAAAAATGGTCTCTTTTTAACAAATTTATTTTTAATTGTGTACATGTGTATACGCTTGCATATGAGTGCAAATGCCCATGGACACCAGAAGAGGGTCACAGATGCTCTGGGGGATAGAGTTAGAGGATACAGTTGTGAGCTGGCTGATGTGGCTGCTAGAAACCAAATGAGGGTCCTCTACAAAAGCAGCATGCACTCTTACCTACTAAGCCATCTGGGCCCCAGAGTAAAACTGAAGAATTACTTAAGAAATCATTCTTGTTCCTCTCTTTTGTTTAATGGTTTTTATTTTCTTCTTTTAAATTTTCAAAGAAAACGCTAGACTCACTAAGAAAGAATCCATTTCTCCCATGATATGAATAATATCTCCCTTACCCACCCATCCACCCATGTCCAGCCACATCTCTTCTTGCTTTGAACCCAATTAGGTGTATAATGTGAGTACAAGAGACTATGTTTACAATGACTAGAGAGTAAGTATGCAACCCAAAGGGCTTGGATCATTATCCCTGGTGAATCTACTCTAGGGCACATGGATGGAAGACAGCACCTCATACAACCTGCTCCTGCCTAAGTTTAAAAACAACAACAACAACAACAAAAACTTAGAGACTTCATAGACATCAGACTGTCTCAAGAACCTCTCCTCAATGTCCTCCTGGCCCCTCACCTGCATTGACACTTGCAAGCAAGGTCCTTTTCAATGTGGCCTGTGTTTGGTTGTTGTTAACAAGAGCATTGAACCTATCGTCATCTAAGCTAAACTTTGAGGACTTTCATTAAAGTTAATTACTATTTACTATGGTAAAACATCCCTTCTTGAATAAATGCTGTTTGCAACTCTAGTCTTTTACTTTATATTTTTGTTATTTTTTTGTGAATCATTCTACTATGGATCATAGCTCTGGAACTATAATGAATAACAACCAACAGAAGAATAAAGACAAATAAACAATTCAGAACCCAGATGTCATTTGCTTTTGCCTCTCCCCTCTCTACAGAGCCAGCTGGGTCCCATTTCTCTCGTTTTCATTCCTCTACTAAATAAGCTTTTTCAGCCTGTTCCAGAGAGGTAAATAAAAATGAATAATTCAGTCTCCCATCTCATTTGTCCCCCTCCTTTAGGGAACCAGAATCCTCTTTTGTTTTCTGTCAATCTCTGGTTAAATAACATTAGCCCCAGTCATGCATCCTCTTTCCAGTCTCCACCTAGGAGATGGCTTGCTATGCTCACCAGCCATTCCTGGGAGGGGTGTGCATATTTTGGGTATCAGATGTGGCCAGATTGCCTTTGCATGCATGCTCTCTTTGTTGCCTAATGAGAACTCAGGCTGGTGATCCTATACTGAGAAGTTTCAGCACAAGGTTCTTAATAGATAGCTAAAGTCACTAAAAAGTCTTTTACCAGCTAGGAAAACTTGGGTGGCCCCACTAGGTTCTTCCTGAGTGCCAAGCCTGAGGCTGACCACTTAGTTGCTATAGTGACCAGCACAGTGCCTCATACCTTCTCTCAAGAAGCTGCAGGCCTCCGTTCTCAGTGTGTTAGGAATCGGAATAGGAAAACATATTAATGGCTCTCTTTTCTGAACCTATGACTAAATTCTTTAGTCTTTCAGAATCAGAATCCCTCTAGTTTCCTATGGAGATTTGTCTCCATGAGTCAACCATATGATTTTACTTCCAGGTACTTAAATAATTTAAGTATCTCTCGTGACTGCAAAAGCTAATTCATTACATTTTTGCAAGTTCCCTGCAATCAATTTAGTCCTGAAAATAGCACTGCTTTTTCATGTTACTTGTTATTTCCATTTTCCCCTCCTACTGGAAGTATAATAAATTCTAATAGTCAATAGACAGAAGAACCTATAAAGAAAGAGAAATACAGCTAGCATTTTAAGAACTATAAAACCAAGAACCCTCAGCATATAATATGAAATGCATGTCATGGCTACTCTTTATGATGAGATTCTTCTAGGCCAAATTGTTATGGTTTGAATATAAAATATTCCCTGATGTTTCATGTGTTAAAGGCCTAGCCACCTGTACTAGCTATTTTTCTGTTGCTGTGATAAAATACCATGAGCAAAAGCCACTTATGGAAGAAAGAGTTGATTTTAACTTATGGTTCCAGAGGGAGTCAACAGTGGCAGGGAGGCATGGCAGCAGGTGGCAGGAACAGGAAGCTGAGAGATCACATCTTCAGCAGCAAAGCAGAGTAAACTGGGAATAGTTTGGCACTACAAACTCTCAGATCCCATCACCAGTGGCATACTTCCTCCAGAAAGCTTCACTTTTTACCAAGCTGGCTTTGAACTCACAGAGATCTGCCTTCCTCTGTCCCTCTGAGTCCTTGGATTACAGGCATGTGCCACTGTGCCTGGAGAAACCTGAACCTTTTAAAGGTTCTACAACCTCCCAAACAGCGTGGCAAGCCGGGGACCAAGTATTCAAATACTTAAGTCTATGGGGAACAAGGCTCCCTCAAACCACATTGCCTCCCTCAGGCTTTCTACAGCAATGCTTCCTCCTTCTCAGTACAGTTCTATGCATGCTTTATTCTACTTTCTGGAGTGTCTTCAGAAAGTTGTTTACTTTCGAAGATTTCTGCAGTCACTGTTGTAGAGAAAAGCCATGCTGCCAGTGTTCACACTGTAAATACAGGTGGGGCTGACTACAGTACTTATAATTTACTTTGATAGCCTCTAACAAATTAGACCAGAATTCTGCAGATAAATAGATATGCAGTTCTTTCTCACCTAAACATACCTGGCTCTATGGGGTTGGAAAAGAGGAGCTGTCAACATCTGGTCAGGTGACTCTCTCCACTCTCTCAGAACTTTTCTAAGCAGAGGCCCCCTTTAACCCCCTGAAATGAATAAGCCAGTGTCATAACTGTTGTGTAATTATCAAAAAACAGGGGAAGGTCCTGGGAAGAAGCCTATTGTCCTGGTCTTTTCTTCCTTCTAATCCAGGTCCCCCAGTGCTAGAGCTTGGATAGGAAGAGCTGGTTAATCCTCATGGTCACCTTGACTGGATTCAGAATAAATTAGAAGATTCTCCTCTGGGGGTGCCTGTGGGCATGTTTCAGAGAACTTTAATTGTGGAAGGAAGGTCTTTCCCACACATGAGCAGCACCATCCCATGGGCAAAAGGCTTAAACGGAAAAGGTGGAAGGAGGGTGGCTGTTCTGAACACCAGCCGTTATCTCCCTTTGCTTCTTCACTGTGGACACAATATGACCAGCTGTCTCATGTTCCCACCACCAGAGTCTCAAGATGCTCAGGGCACCAATACCTTTCCTTCTTTAGGTTACTTTCGTCAGACATTCTGTCACGGCAACAAGAATTAACTAATATAGAAAATGTCCTGTCCCCTCCCCCCGAAGGCCCATGTGTTAAAGACTTGGTCCCCAGCTGGCCACATTATTTGGAGAGGCTCTGACAATTTTTAAATGAGGTATGTAGCTGAAGGAAGTAGGCCACGAGGGGTGTGTTGTTGGGAGCATCTTGTTCTAGGTTATTCCTGCCTGTCTCTACTTCCTGCCTGCAAGGAAGAGAACCTCAGTGTCACATCCCCACCATTATGAAATTCTGCTCAATAATCTCTGAAACAGTGAGCTGAAACAAATTCTTCCCCTTAAGTTTTCTGTCAGGTATCTGAGGCAATGGCACACCAGTGTAACTAACACACCCATGAAATCACCACAACCTTTTCTATTAGCAGCCTCTAAATTCTAGATGATTGTGTATTCCAATCATTTGATATGTCAACTCCAGTCATTCATCAGTGAATATTACAGGGGAAATCTGACAAGAAAATCTTAGCTATTTTCATTAGCGTGGGGCATGGCTAGCTGACCTTTTTAGGGCATCCTTATGGATACCAATAGAGATAGGATTCCTCCTGCCTTAAGCATGCTCCACAGCTGGAAGTGGAAACCTAGAATGTTCTATAATAATCTGCCTTTTCATGGATAGCACCCGGGTCCTCTGTGGAAGTGGGTCCTCTTTGGGCAGCTCACCGTCAATGGGCATCTAGTCAACAAGAAGTAGCTGCCTGGGGTCCTCCAGGACTGGTCCTCTTACCATCCCTTCTGCCTACTGTGTATTACCTACCTGGAATCATTCCTGGTACAAAGTTCTAAATTCTGGCCATGTACCTAAAATGCTAACCAAGAAGCATTCTGAGTGAGCATGTCAGAGACAGAAACAACACAAGCTCCTATGCTTTGGACTGCAGAGACACAAATCTAGACTTTCTGCAATTTCCCTCTAAGAAATGAAAGGACATTAACAAAGCCCCTGTACACTGCCATCCATTCAGACAAGAGAGGTATCTTTGGAAATTTCTGTTTGTCAAATTTGTTTGAGCTAGGGGGAAAAATAAATGCCTTCTAAAAATAAATGCCAGGAACTCAGTGCAATGCTCCCTTTGCATAGGTGAGAGCACCCTCATGTGGCAGACACTTAGAATGTCAACTCAGAATCCAAGTGCAGGCAGCTTCACAACTGGGAAAGGAGGCTCAACCTTTGAGGCTGAATCAACAGTCCGGTAGCGTAAATTGTTCTATTGAATGAGCATGTAGCATTTCTGTACTCAGAGTGTTTTGTGCTATATTTGGCACAGTGGTCCTACTGTATTTTCCATGGCGACAGCAGTAACATCTCTGAGAACTGGTTAGAAGTGCAAATTGCTGCTGCTTTAGACACTGTGATCATGAAGTCTAGCCTCCAAGTATCAGCGTGCCTTCTTTGAATTCTGAAGCTTATTCATGTGTATGCTCACATGTGGTATATGTGTTCATGTATATACGCACACATGTAGGTGTGATGTGCAGGTGTATGGAAGCCATACGCCAATATTGCGTGTTTTCTTTAATGGCCCTTCATCTTACTTTTATTTATATTTCTTGTGTGTATGCACATGTTCCCATATTTACCCATAACTTTGCAGACTCAAGCCATTTCACCTTACTTTTTGAGGTAGGGTATTTCACTGAATGTGGAACTTACCATTCAGCCGAATTGGCTAGGGATCCTTCTAACTCAGGCCCCACAGAAACTCTAGCCCTAACCCGTATCCAATCTCTCTCTCTCTCTCTCTCTCTCTCTCTCTCTCTCTCTCTCCCTCTTTCTTTCTCTCTCTCTTTTTCTCCCCCCCCCACAAAGTCCCCAGCAGAAGCCATGACATAATCACAGAAGTGTAAGAAGTGCACCTGGTGGAGTTCAGGGACTGAGACAGGTTAGGGTCAGCACATGAGAACATCTGAGACTCAGGTTTTCTCTTTCTACCATAAAGGTTTTAGGGATTGAATCCTGATCATCAGGCTAGTCAGCAGATGCCTTTCCCTGATGAGCCATCATCCACCATACCCATGCCAACTGCCGACTGCCACCTAGACTAATAAACCAACTTAGAACTTTGTGCCAGGCCTGGTCTCCAGATGGGTAGCACAAACCAGGCAGGGAGGATGAATTATAGGATAAAATGACCAAAACCAAAGGGAAAAACACCCTGACCTTGACTTGACCCCAAGCCTAAACCTAGGGCTAAAAAACAGAATCCCACCAATTCCTGAGCTTCCCTCAAGATTAGGCCACAGAACCCCACCAATCCCTGAGTACAAAATCTCACCAATCCCCAAGCTTGCTGTAAGATCGGGCCATAAAAATTCTACCAATCCCAGGCCATCTGGAAAGCTCTGTCCCACCTCTAAGAAACCCTATATAAATCCTGCCACGTGCTCAGCCACCCTCCTGGGATATATTGGAGGGCCCAATATATCCCTTTTGTAAGGTTGGCTGTGTGGTGTGACTTTATGGTATTGCTTGGCTCTTGCTTGCCAAGATACCTCTGGGAGCAGAGCTGTAACACTTTCACTGGAGAAGCCTTCCCTTGCTGAAGCAGAGCTCTAATATACACATGGTTCATGAAAGAACCAGGCCTGGTAGACCCTGGACAGCCACGTCTTATTGGACTGATGACTGAGAATGAACTGCCTAGGAGTTACTTCCACAAAGGACCCTTAGCTTTTATCTATGAGAAGGCAGGCTATTATAGAATATTCTAGGTTTCCTCTTCCTATTTCCAGCTGTGGAGGGTGGGTTGCTCAGGGCATCAGGAAGTCCCATAGCTATTGGGGCCATAGGTTACCCTGACTAGGACAGCTTGCCATGCCCCAACTTTATATTTGAGACAAGTATATTAAATATGGATCTCATCAATTGATCTAGACTAGCTAGGCAGTGAGCTCTGGGAACCTCCTTCCTGTCTCAATCCACAGAGAGCTAGTTATATATTTAACTCTATAGCTAGATGCCCCAGCATCTAGCTTTTATGTGGGTTCTGGATATCCCCACTTAGATCCATATGGTTGCACAGCATGCACTTTATCAACTGCCATACCAGTCTAGTATGCAGTAGGTGGATGGTATGCTAGTTTAATGCACAGCCAGCAGTTGGCTTACTAGTCTACTATTCAGGGGTAAGGTAGCATAATAATCTAGTGTGCAGTTGGCATGCTAGCCTAGTATACTGTGGGCAGTTGGTATATGTGTCTAGTATGCAGGTGGAAGTTGGCATACTATTCTAGTATACCCATGACAGTTGGCATTCTAATGTAGTACACAGTTGGAAGTTGGCATACTAGTCTACTATACAGTTGGCAGTTAATATGGTAGTCTAGTATACATCTGGAAGTTGGTATAAAGTCTAGTATACAGTCGGCAACTAGTATGATAGCTTAGTATACAGATAGCAAGTTGGTATGCTAGTCTAGCATGAGGGAGCTATGAACAGGAAGGAAGTCACTGGTTGAGCTCTCTGCCCCAGGCAAACCCCTTTGAAAGCAGTTTAGATTCAGCTTAGAAGAACAAGTGTACCAACCAGAAGAAGGAAGCCAGAAACAGAGTTTGTGAGGAGACCTACCAGAGATGTACCCACCTGAGCATCAAGTCATCTACCCGTGTGTCAGCATTAGGAAGAGGACAGCAGCTGTGCAGACTAGGAAACTGAGTCTTCAGGGATTAGGCAATTCACACTTGACCTTACAGATCTAGGTCTCCCTTTTCTTTCTGCTTGATCTTCCTGGATTTCTCCTAATGATCACAAAAGCCAATGAGGCTCTTGTTCTAATTCTAGAAGGAATTGTGAAGCATGAGGGACCTTCCCCCTTCTCCCTGTAAGGCTGATGTAATATGGACCTCACAGGGAGGGAAGAACATGACCCACATTCCAGTCAGAGGTATAGATAGATGGCACAGGGTAGGAAATGGAAGTTTTCAATGCATACCTCTGACTGAGAGATCAGCAGAAGTACTTGAGAACAAGTGGCATTTGAAGTCTTGAAAGAAGGGCCTTCTTCCTTTCTCTCTGTTAAATACTTGAGATGAAAGCCACACAACATAAAATGACCATTTTTAAGTGAATAGTTTAATGGCATTCAGTATATTCAATGTTATTTGACTTCTTTTTAGCTTTGAGGTGTTCCCACACAATAGAACCCCTTTTCTTATTGGGCTACTTCTCTCCCAGTCCTCTTTGCCCACAATCCCTAGAAAATGCCAGTCTGCATTCTGTTTCTATGGTTTTACTTAATATGGATATTTCACATAAGTAAAAACATACTCTAGAAGACCTTTTGTGTCTGACTTCCTTCGTGTAGTGTACTTTCAAGGTTCATCCACACTGTAGCATGTAGCAAAACCTCATTAATTTTTCATGGCTGAATTAAATTCCATCGGATAGTCAGACCACATTTTGCTTATTCATTCATCCAGAGATGGACATTTGAGTTGTTTCCTGCTTTGGGCTATTATAAATATTCATAAACAAATGTTTGTTTGAGCACATGTTTTCAATTCTTTAGAGTACATATCAAGGGTTAGACTTGCTAGATCATATGGTAAATCAGTTTAATTTGGGACAGGGGAAGAAACTGCCATGCCACATTCCACAGTGACCATTTTATAATCACACAGTGTACAAGGCTTCCAATTTCTCTACCACCTCACTGGCATTAGTTATTTTCAGTGACACCTCACTGGGGTTTTGATTTGCATGCTCAGGGAAGGACATTCAGTCCATCTTCAAGGCTACAGCTCCTGCCTAACCAACCAGGTAATAGGCCTGTAATCCCCATTGCTTTCGAGGCTGAGACAAGAGAATCAAATTGCAAGGCCAAACAGAGTGAACTCAAGGCCATCCCTGATTCATCAAGACCCTGAATCTAGCTTGAAGATTTTGGCAGGCTCAGTCTCAAAATAAAACCTACCAAGAGAGCTGGTTGAGTTGTCTCTGAAGGTAAAGCACTTGCCACCAAGCTTGACAACCTGAGTATAAGTTCAGGTGACTACAAAAAGAGAACTGAAGCTCAAACCTCTGATCTCCACATGTGCACTGATAAGCAATCCATATACCCCCCACACATAAATACATACATACATACATACATACATACATACATACATACATACAAAACTAAGGTCTGGGGAGATGGCTCAGTCAGTAAAGTGCTTGCCGTGTTAGCATGAAGACCTGATGCCCATGGAGTTCAGATTCCCGCACCCCTATAAAAAGCCAGACAGTGCATCTGTAATCTTAGCATGGGTGAGGCAAAAGCAGGACGCCTAGAGCTTGCTAGCCAGCTAGGCTAGCTAAAAACATGAGCTCTAGGTTCAAAAGCTAAGGTAGAAGAAGATCCCTGATGGCCTATGGCCTCCACATGCTTATGAACAAGTTTGAACAGATGTGAACACATTTACACCACACATATACAAATAAAGACAAAAATTTATTTAAAAAAATAAAAAGGAATTGGGACTGGCAAGATGGCTCCATAGGAAGGAACACTTGCCACCAAGCTTGAAGACCTGCTTCAGTTCCCCAGAACCCGTATCATGGAAGGAGGGGACTGACTCCCATGAGTTACTCAGACTTCTACACACACTCTGTCACACACATAAAGGTTTTTTTTTTCTTTTTAGCTAAAGTAGGGACTGCAGGGACGGCTTAGAAGTAAAGAGAACTTGCTGCTTTTGCATTCCCAGCACCCACATGACAGCTTATAGCAGCAATTCTCAACCTGGGATCTGAACCCCTTTGGCAAACACCCAAAATATTTATTGTTCAGAACAGTAGAAAAATTACAGTTATGAGGTAGCAACAAAAATAATGTTATGGTTGTGGGTCACCACAACATCAGTAACTGTATTAAAGGGTCACAGCTTTAGGAAGGTTGAGAGCCACTGGCTTCCAGCTTTCTGTAACTACAGTTCCAGGGGACTGATAGCCTCTTCTGACCTCTGTAGGCACCAGGCATATAAGCAATGTATATACATAAAGGCAGAAAAAAACACTCATGTACAAAAGAAATAAATCTTTTTAAAAATTTTCAACAAGAACCCAAACTTGTGCCAAGCTCCAGGCACTTCACACATACTAATAGAGAGATATGACTATCCCCAAGAGTTATGTCAGTAAGACATTCATCATAGTAACTTAGGCTTGCACGACCCACACAGAAATGGACATAAACAATATCACCACTAAGGGAAAAAATTTCCTGGCAACAAATATATGACAGATAAAATATTTGACATCAAAGTTCAACATCCCTTCTTGATAAAAGAAATGGGGAACTCAGAATACAGGGAAAATACCTCTACGTAATGCAGGCTACATACAAAAACACATGGCCAATATTATACTCCATGGGGGAAAACCGGTCATCTCTTCTAAAGTAATAATGGGACAAGGATGTTCCCTGTGCTCATTCAGTTCAATATACTGACTGAAGTCCTCATCAGAGCAATAAAATAAGGGAGAAAAAAAAAACAAAAAACAAAAGATACAAATAAGAAAGAAAAAAGACACATGATCTTTCTCTGCAAATATATGATCCTACGCTTACTAGTTTTAATTTTTATTTAACTTTTTATATGTCTGGTTTTTTTCCATGTGTGTATGTCTGTGCTTTGTGTGTATGGTGACTGTGCAGAGCAGAAGAGAGCATCAGATTTCCTGGAACTGAAGTTACAAATGATTGTGAGCTGCCATGTGGGTTCTGGGAACCAAACCCAGCTACTCTAAAAGAGCAGCCATTGTTTTTTTTTTTTTAATTTTTTTAAATATTAGATACAGTTTATTAACTTTCTATTCCAGCTGTATCCTGCTCCCTTATTCCCTCCCAAACCCACCCTCCCTCCTTCATCTCCTCCCTGCCCCTTTCCAAGTCCACTGATAAGGAAGAACCTCCTCCCCTTTCATCTGACCCTGTTTTATCAGGTATCTTCAGGACTGGCTGCAAAGCTCTCCTCTGTGGCCTAGCAGGGCTGCTCCACCCTGAGGGAGGATCAAAGAGCCCACCATTGAGTTCATGTCAGAAATAGTCCCTGTTCCCCTTACTAAGATATCCATGTGGATACTGAGCTACCATAGGCTACATCCGAGTAGAGGTTCTAGGTTATAACCGTACATGGTCCTTGGTTGGAGAAAGTCTCATAAAATAACCCTGTGCCTAGATAGATTTGGTCCTTGTGGAGGTCCTGTCCTCTCCAGGTCATATTAACTCCCCCTTCTTTCATATGATTCCCTGCCCTCTGCAGAAGCTTTGCTTATGAGTCTTAGTATCTGCTTTGATACACTGCTAAGTAGAGTCTTTCAGAGGACCTCTGTGGTAGGCTCCTGTCCTGTTACTTGTTTTCTCCTACATCCAATGTCCATCCCGTTTATCTTTCTAAGTGAGGATTGATCATCTTACCCCGGGATCCTCTGTTTTGTTTATCTTCTTTAGGTGTATAGATTTCAGTATGTTTATCCTATCTTATAGGTCTATATAAGTGAGTATATACCATGTGTGTCTTTCTGCTTTTGGGATACTTCACTCAGGATAATAATTTCTAGGCTCTACCATTTGCCTGCAAATTTCATGATTTCCTTGTTTTTAATTGCTTTTAATTGTGTAAAAGTACCACAATTTCTGTATCCATTCCTCTGTTGATGGACATTTGGGTTGTTTCCAGGTTCTGGCTATTACAAATAAAGCTGCTACAAACATGGTTGAGCAAATGTCCTTGTTGTGTACTTGAGCATCTTTTGGATAGATGCCTAGGAGTGGTATAGCTGGATCTTGAGGAAGCACTATTCCTAATTGTCTGAGAAAGCCCAAGAGTGATTTCCAAAGTGGTTGTACAAGTTTGCATTCCCACCAGCAATGGAGGAGGGTTCTCCTTTCTCCACAACCTCTCCAGCATGTGCTGTCACTTGAGTTTTTCATCTTAGCCATTCTGATGGGTGTCAGGTGAAATCTCAGGGTTATTTTGATTTGCATCTCTCTGATGGCTAAGGGCATTGAGCATTTCTTGAAGTGTTTCTCTGCCATTCTGTATTCCTCTACTAAGAATTCTCTGTTTAGCTCTGTACCCCATTTTTTAATCAGATTGCTCGATTTGTTGCTTTTTAACTTCTTTAATTCTTTATATATTCTGGATATCAGCCCTCTGTCAGATATAGGGTTGGTGAAGATCCTTTCCCAGTCTGTAGGCTGTCATTTTGTTCTGACAACAGTATCTTTTGCTTTACAGAAGCTTTTCAGTTTCATGAGGTCCCATTTATTGGTTGTTGCTCTTAGAGCCTGTGCTGTTGGTGTTCTGTTCAGGAAGTTGTCACCTGTGCCAATGAGTTCTAAGCTCTTCCCCACTTTTTCTTCTAACCGATTTAGTGTGTCTGGTTTTATGGTGAGGTCTTTGATCCATTTGAACTTTAGTTTTGTGCAGGGAGATAAATATGGATCTATTTTCATTTTTCTGCATGTAGATATCCAGTTGGACCAGCATCATTTGTTGAAGATGCTGTCTTTTTTCCATTGAATGGTTTTGGCAGCCATTGTTCTTAACCACTGAGCCATCTCATCTCTCCATCTTCATGGACCATACTTCAAACAAACAAGTAAACAAACAACTAGAGACTCTACAAGACAGCTCATTAAGTAAAGTAGCAGCATACAGAATCAACATACCAAAATCCATATACCAAAAAGTAACACTCTGAGTAAGAAATTTAAAAAAACATAGAAGTGAAAAAGCTTTACAATGAAAACTTTAAACACTGAAGAAAGAAATGAGGAAACTAGAAGATGCAAAGTTCCCCAACCCCTTCTTCACATGCTTATAGATCAGCAGAATTAATATTATAGACATGACTATTTTACCAAAAGTGATTTACAAAGTCTACAATATCTATTAAAATTCCAATGACATTTTTCTTTTGAGAGGGGGTCTCATCATGTCCTGGCTGGCCTGGAGTTTGCTTTGTGGATCAAGCTGGCCTTGAACTGCCAGAGACCCACCTGCCTCTGCCTCCTAAGTAATGGGATTATAGGTGTGTCACCATGCCCAGCAACATTCTTCACAGAATCAGAAAAAAACAATCCTACAATTCACTCACACACTCTCACATACACATCCTTTCGAAAGCAAGGAGACAGAGCCATACTAATTTCATAATACCTATTTTCAAACTATACCACAGTGCTATAGCCATAAAAACTTGATCTTTGGTGTTATTATAAAGAAAGAAAATCCCATCATCCAATTTAACCAATAATGACTCAGGAGCTAGATGCTGGAGTTAAAACCTACTACTCAGGGAGACAGGGAAAGCACACAGCTGATCTTCCTACTCAGCTGATATCCCAGAAGTAAAAAAGTCTTTCTATTCAGTTCATGTTCCAGAAGAAAAAAGGAAAAGGGAGGAAAAAGCCAAAGGCTCCAAATCCCAAAAGCCAAAAGCCCTTTCTTCTCCAAACTGTCTTATTAAATACCCTTCTCTCAATGTCCCCCTTTTCTGTTTAATCCTTGTCAGCTGGTTACTTGCTCCACCTCTTGACCTAGGATTAACTTTATTTACTCCAGTTTATAGAAAGCTTTTGGATTAAATTTGTATGATAGGGCTGAGCCACAAAGCAAACATCGGATTACAATAAACAGAAAGGTTTTGGATTAAAGGTGTCTGCTAGGGCTGACCAATTCCACAACTAGAAACAGGTTTCCACAGTTCACAGTCTTGGGGTTCACATGGGATTAAATATCCTGCAATATTGGCTGGACAGATAGCTCAGTGGTTAAGAGCACTTGCTCTTCTAGAGGTCCCAAGTTCAATTCCCAGAACCTACATGGTGACTTATAACCATCTAAAACTCCAGTTCCAGGGGATCCAATTACCTCTTCTGACTTCTGTAGGCACAGGGCATTCACATAGTGTTTAGACATAATGACATACATGCAGAAAAAACACCCATACACATAAATGAAGATAATTTTTAAAAATTATTTTTAAAAGATAGGCAGACCACTAGAATAGAATAGGGAACTTGGAACTAAGCCAACAAATATGTCTGAGTTATGCATTAGAGGGACTGGAGAGATGAAAGGCTCAGCAGTTAAGAGCACTTGCTATTCTTCCAAAGAACCTAGGTTTGACTCTAGCACCCACATATTAGCTCACAACCATCCCTAATCCCAGTTTTGGTGATTCTGCTATCCTTGTCTGGCTTCCATAGGCACTACATGCACAGGATACACAGACATACATGCAAGCAAAACACTGACACATAAAATGAAAGTAAATAAATCTTTATACTTTATAAAGATACTTTACTTTTATCTTTATCTTTATCTGTATACTTTGGAGAAAAGACCCAGAACATCCTGAGCAGCACAAAGCAAGGTTCTTGAAGAGTGGGCATAACTGAAAAGATGTTCTTGACCAATTTTGGAAGTACAATATGTCACAATAAGGAATGAGGAATCGTTGGGACTGCAATGTGTATGTGTGCATGTACATAATACAAATGATGCCATTGTGTATGTTACACATATATGTAACCATGCATCTGAGTATGTGCTATAGTGCACAGACATCTTTTTCCAGTCCTCTGTATATGTGAGTGGGAAGACATCTTATTCCAGTCCTCCTTTCTCAATGATCAATTGGTCTTTACCTCTGCTCATATTTGTGCTCACAGCCACACCTTCATTCTAAGCTTATTGGCCTCAGATCTTTTGGCCTTCCGCAAATTCCTTTCTCTTTCATTTGTGGATAGCTCCTCTATGTATTTCTGAAAGATTTGCTCTCTCAAGTGGTTTTGGTGGGATTGTATAGCAGGTGAATGGCACGTGGCTGGAGTTGGGTTAATCAAACTCCTTTTCTCAGGAATCTAATTTGAGCAGTGAATCCCAGAAGCTAGAAACTGCTCACGGATCCATTATCCCATTGCAGCTAGTTTGCTTTTTAGTGCTGTGATAAACACCTGCCAGAGCCCACCGCCAGGAATGAACAGTACCTGAGTGGAGAGTGAGGATTAAAATAATTAAAACAAGTCACACTACACACGGGATTGGCTCGAGAGGGCTGTCAGTAAGACTGCAGCATGGGTTTATTCCACAATTCATTTTTTATAGGCAAAGCAAAAACAAGTCACATCAATACAAAAAGAAAAGTTCGTGGAACCACCAAACTTCTGTTCTAAAACTACTTCTCTATAGCAGACAGGGTCCAAGGTCACAAAGACAAGCTTTAAGGAACTTGGAATAAGTTTTAAGGAACTTCGTGAAACTTCTTTTCTCTGTCTTAAGGTGAAGGTCAGGGTGAAAACATGAATAACAAAGCAGCTTGACAAACAAGCAACTCTCTACAAACACCATGACCAAAAGGAAGGCAGGGAAAAATTTGTTTCATATTACAGTTCATTGTCCATCATAAAGGGAAGTCAAGACAGGAATTATAAAACAAACCTGTAGGCAGGAACTGAAGCAGAGACCATGGAAACACACTTACTGGATTGTTCCTCACGGCTTGCTCAGCTTGCTCTTACTCAGGACCACTTGCCCAGGAGTAACGCTAACCATGCTGGGCTAGGCCCTCCCATGTTAATCATCAAGAAAATGTTCCCAGACTTGCCTACATGCCAATATATTTCTTTAATTTTAAATTCTATTTTATTTCATTTAATGTGTGTGAATATTTTGCCTGCATGTGTGTCTATGTAAGACTTTGTTCCTGGTGCACAGAAGAGGACATCAGATCTCCTGGAACTGCAATTACAGGTAGTTGTGAGCCTCTCAAACGCAGGTCTTCAAGTACTCTGAATCACTAAGTCTTCTCTCTTGACCTCTAGAGAACAATCTTATGGAGGCATTTTCTCTGTTGAGCCTGGACCCTACTCATGTCAAGCAGAAAAAAAAAAAAAAAAAAAAAAAAAAAAAAAAAAAAAAGCTAAACAGCTCTTTAAGCAATTGCTGTCCAGTTCTTCTTGTTTCCAGGAATCACCTTCCCATTGACTGCTGTTGTCTCTCCTAGCAGCCTTCCCATAAAGACCTGTCCGCTTATATTATTTGATTGATTTCTTTTACTTTGAAACTACTGATTTAGATGTTCCATTTTGACCACACACAAAGGCTCTATGGCCATGTGTGACCTGCCTCACCATTTCAGGTTGCTGGTAGCAGAGATAGAAAAAGGTGCACCTGAGATTTAGTCAATAACAGTCAATAACAGCTGTCTCAGGCAAACAGTACCATTACTGGGAGCACTTCTGTGTAATATCTACAGAAGCAGCATCCCACCTGTCTACATTCTTTTTCTTGGCAGAAGAGAAGACAGAGGATGGACTTGATACAACACTGCCTGGCTTTAATGAGTGTACTTCTTCTATGTCCCCCCACAGTCCAATCCCTAAATGAGCTCACAGAAATATAGCCTTGGTCCACCAGAATTCAGATGGTGGCCTGCCAAGGTCAAGAGACAGAAAAAAACAAATGTGGTTCAGGTAGCAAAGTAATCGATACACAGCTGCCCAGACACTGCTGTGAATCCACTGATTTCAAGTCACATAACTGCTTTTGAAAACATGCTGTTCAGATTCTGTTCCAGGGAATAGAACTGACAGTGGGGTAGGAGAGCAAGCCTGTGTTGACAGATTTTAAGATCTGTAAGTCAGGTCCAACTCTGTGTGTGGCCCAGATGTGTCCTTCTTCCCGGACAGGCTCCATGTGGCAAATGGGAACACTGGCTCCACAGCTGCTTAAACCAGACTCATTTACCAAAAGTGCCCATGTAATGGGTAGCAAATCCCATCAATTTGTCATATGCTTGTCCCTAAGGTAAAAGCCAATCATTTCATTAAAAGGACTGTTGATGAATGAAGAAGTTGCTATTGACATAAAATATAAAACATAATTTGGTCCTATTAATGTTTTTTGGATGCTAATTTGTACTCAACCCATGTGAAGCCCCTCCCAAGAATATAATTAGTGTACCTGCTTTACAGAGGTACACTAGATAAGCAAACTTACATGTCACAATCACACTGTTGATATGCAAGGACACAATGCTGAAGGTGAAGTAACTACACATGAGCCCAGCTTTCTACACTCACTCTAGAAACTGTAAAGTCCAAAACTGAAGACTGGGGCTGAGATGTAGTACAGTGGCAAAGAATTTGCTTAGCATGTTGAGGCTGTGGGTTAAACCATCACCACCACCACCTCTCTTTCACACACACACACTGAAGATGATAGTCCAAACATTCAAGAAAGGGCTCACTTCTTCCCACCTTTCCAGTTTGCCTCATCACTGAGGAGTCAGTTTCCCCTCAGGGGAGTAAGAAGACTAAAACACTGCTGTCCATTCTCATATTCAACGATAAAATGTTCCTTTCTAAGAATGCCTGATCAAACTCCTTTTCCAGTCTAATAGTAGTAACTGGGTACCCTAACACCCTGTGATGGCTATTCTTGGTTGTCACCTTGACTACATCTGGAATTAACTAATACCCGAACGACTGGGCTCTCCTGTGAAGGACTTTTTTTTCTTAATGAAATCATTTGAAGTGGGAAGAAATAAGGTGAGAAGAGCCACCTTTATTCTGGACCACACCTTCTGATAAATATCAGCCTATATAGAAAACATGAAAGAAATCGGGTGCAGTGGCACACACACCTTTAATTCCAGCACTCTGGCAAGCAGAAACAAGCGGATCTGGTATACAAGGCCAGTCTGGTCTACTAAGCAAGTCCAAGACAGCCAGGGCTGTTCCACAGAGAAATCCTGTCTCAAAAAACAAAACAAACAAAAAGCAGGGAAGAAGGAAGCTCTTTCTCTTTGTCTGCTTGCTGTCACCATTGCAAGAAAGTCCATTCCATCAATGACATTAAAGCCTACGTGTGAGAAGAGAGAGCCAGACAGAGAAACAGAGATAGAAGGGACAGAGAAAGAGAGGGCCTTGACTAATTTTACTTCAAATGTTAGTGGTATGTCCCTTGGAGTTGGGGTTATCTCTAATCTCCCCAAACTCAAGGGCTACAGAAAGAATAAAAAGTCAAGTTATCTCTCGAGCAGATTCCTAGGACCTATTACGCCCTATCTCCAGGTCTACGAAGCCATTTTTTGTGTAACTACTGCTCCAAAGACACTTATTCATCCTAAGAAACTCAGCCTCCAATTTACTTCTTTCAATAGTGCAAACTTTTCATCTACTTGACTGAAGTGGGGAATGACCTATAGTAAGTAGGCTGCCTAGTTTCTTAACTCTAAAAGCAACGGTTCCCTTGGAAACATGAGCAAAAGGAGCCAAGAGTTAGCCAACAAAATACAGACTGAAGTACTTCATTTAACCTAGCCACTTCCAGAGAACTCTCCTAGCAGGGCAGAGGAAGCACAGAATCGTGTTTCGCGAAAATTAGCTTTTAAGGTTTCATTATACTCGGAAGTTTTCCAAGTTCCCACACAAAATGGTTCCATTCTAACGCTAAGTATTTAGACTGTTGCAGATTAACCAAAATGCGGCACCTTAAGTGGAACAACGAGACACAGCTGGATCCAGCGGGGACCTCAACTTGCAGGGCACAGAAAGTCAACTGCCACTGTTTGCTACCTCGCCCTCATCTTCGACCTCAATTCTTCTCACCAGACTAAAATTGGTTCTCTCTTATAAGCCCATCAGCAGTGTCAACTCTAAGCAGCTTCACCTAAGAAAGGGCGCGCTCAGCCACAGACTCAGCTTTCCACCGAGGCGTCCTATCTGCTGGGCTCAATCCAGAGCCTTCCTGAAGCCCTGCTGCTGTCACGAGCCTCCACAAGGAGAGCAACCCAACACAGAGGGAAGGAACCAGGTCCGCTCCGAGACGCACTCTTTCCAACAACCGAGCCTGCCACAGCTGTGCTCCACCCCCTCCATGCCCTCCAACCAGAGCTCCCGCAACCGGATCTTCTAGGCCGAGGCCTGCCCCGGAAGCCGCACCGGCCCCCGCAGCCACACCTGGGCGGAGCCAGCCTTTCCACTGACTCGCTGAGCTGTCCGTCACGGGGAGGCGGGAACCGGCGGGAGCGGGGACGCCTGCGCGTGCGCAGAGCGCAGCACGCCGCGCGCGGGAAGGCGCTACCGGCGCCTAACCGTTCCCCGCCTCCTGAACGTCGGAGCCTCAGGCGGAGCCTCTGCGAGGAAGAGGAGGGCAGGAGCGTAACTCTTCTGGCCCGGGACCGCGGCCGGGCCGGGACCCGGGGCCGAGTCGCCTTGGCGGCGCTGACCGGGACCGAGCAGGTAGGCGGCCGCTCCTGCCTGGCTGTGCGGTGGCCGTTGGGCAACGCCGCGGGACCAGGGACCCCTCCGGTTAGGCTTTCTAAGACCTGGGTGTTGTCCTTTCCCCCACGTGCTGTGCTTTCTCGGCATTAGGCTTTTTTCTTTAATGTGCAAAACGGTGGCGGTGAGTTTGCCCTACCTGGAGGAGCAGCAACAGACTGGGGACCGGGGATGGCTCCGAAGGGCGGGCTGCCATCTGCCAGCAGCTTGGTAAGAAGCGACACCCGGCTGGAAGTGAGGCCCGCGGCACGGCTACCGCCTCTGGGGTCCAGCTCCAGGAAGCTACAGAATGAACCATGAGTGGCCTCCAGGCCTCTCACACTGTTTTTCGGTTTTACTGTTTTCTCCTGATGGGAGAGAGATGAGCAGCTTCTGTGGGTAGCTGAGGACCAGACTTAGAGAGTGATCATCTTGGAGGGGGCGTGACCAATATTAGATTGTGTTTGGAGAAAATGACAACCCAGAGCATCGTGGCCTAAAGGAAGTGGCATCGTGCAGATGAGGTGGAAAGAAATGTGGTTACCTGGTAGAACGTTCCTGAGCAAGCATCCCTAGAGCCGTTTTCATACAGACCTGCTTTCAAAAGTCCAGGAACTTAGTAAAGAGGACAACATGGCCCTGACTCCCTGGCTTTCCTGGAATGAAGCAACAAGGAGTGTGCAAGCGTCTCTTTTAGTAAAGTTGTTACAGTGATTGGTGCAATGATGATTGAGGCAATATATCTAAACTACTAAGCATATATCACTTTATATTGATCTTTGAGTCTGAGGTCCTTGGAGACAGTGGGAAGAGCAATATCAAGCTGGCTCTGAACTGCTCATCTACAGGACCAGCTTCCTCCGAGCTCTGTGGAATTGTAGTCGAAAAGCTGATAAAAAAAAAAAAAAAAAAATGTTGGTCCAGGCATGGTGTTGCACATGCGGGTCTCTGAGACCAAAATGGTCTACATAGCAAGTCCCAGAAGTATACAGAAAGAGACCCTGTCTCAATAAAATAAAATAAAGGCACTTGATACGAAAAAAATATATTCACTACTTAAAATTTTAAGCTTACTCTGTAGAGACCCTGTTTCTGGAAATTGGCAGATAATAAAAATTACACTTGTGTCCAGTATTTTCAGTAGCATTGGTGAGTTACTTTTAATGGAAAACTTTAATCATAGAAGAAATAAGCAGCCATACCTTTTACAGAAATAAAAACATGCTGTGTATGTGTTGGAACTTCAATATTTTTAGGAAACTGTGATCTTTCAAGTACAAATAAAATTGTCCACCCTTTCTCCTGAGAATGTTTGAATTCTAGGGTCTTCCTGCTGTGGTATGGCCCCTCTGTTCTTAAATGGTAGGCATTAGTGCTGAAGATAGAAATTCTAGTTAGTGTTTTGTTTTGTTTTGTTTTCCCCCAGACAGGGTTTCTTTGTGTTGCCTTGGCTGGCCGGACTCACTTTGTAGACCAGACTGGACTCAAACTCACAGTGATCTACCTGCCTCTGCCAGCTCGGATTAAAGGCATGCACCACCACACCTGGCTTGGGGTTTCCAGAAATGTGACCACTGTCCTCCACTCTCTTGAGAAACCTGCCACTCCTTGTATCTCCTGAGTCCTTGTTGGGCTAGTTCATTGTAGTCTTTTCCCAGATGGGCACCTGCTCGCCCTCTGGTAGCCTTTGTTGGGCCAGTAACCACTCATTTCTTCAGCTTGAGCCACTGTTTTTACTAGGAGGAGCCACACCTGTTGCCTAGGGGCAGTCACACCTGTTCCAAGCTTTCAGGAAAGCGCAGGCTTGTTATCAAGTGTACTCTGATAATAATAAAATGGATCTTAAAACCCATTATAAAGTGAACAGATTACACTTTTTTTTTTTTTAACCACAGACTGGCCTAGAATTCCTGCCTCAGCTTCTTTAGTATGTGTCCCACCATTCCTGACTTAAATTTCTTAACCCAGTGCTGGAGTGCACCGTCTAGTTTAATTTTTGTGTTCCTATTTTTTTGACAAGGAAACTGAGAAGTAGTACGATTAGATAGGCAACAATTGCTGGGCTGAACATCTTTGATCCCAGCACTTGAGACAGAGGGGCAGTTGGATCTCTCAGTTCCAGGCTAGCCAGGACTACACAGTCCTTCCTTTAAATAGGCAGCAGTTTGAGCCTGAAGTCCTCTGCCTGCAGTATACAAATGCCCTGTCACCTATGGAAAAGGAAGGTTGGGAGCTAGATGAGTCAATAGGTAAAGGTGCTTTGACCTGAGTTTGATTCATAGGTCCCACATGGTAGGCAGAGAGGACTCTTGCCTGTTAGACTCTGATCTCCAATGAGCCATGGCACATACCAAGCCAGATGGACACAAATAAAACTGGAAATTTTTTTGTCAGGGCAGAACAGACCTTGATATTCACATGTGCCCACCTTTGCTGTCCTACAGTCCCTGGATCCCTACAGAGGAGGCACTCTGGCAGAGGCCTCTGGCAGCAGAACCAGAGATGGCATCTGTAGATTTCAAGACCTATGTGGACCAGGCCTGCAGAGCTGCGGAGGAGTTTGTCAACGTCTACTACACCACGATGGATAAGCGGCGGCGACTGCTTTCCCGCCTGTACATGGGCACAGCCACTTTAGTATGGAATGGAAATGCTGTTTCTGGACAAGAATCCTTGAGTGAGTTTTTTGAGATGTTGCCTTCCAGTGAGTTCCAAATCAATGTGGTAGACTGCCAGCCTGTCCATGATGAAGCTACACCAAGCCAGACCACAGTCCTTGTGGTGATCTGTGGAACAGTGAAGTTTGAGGGCAACAAACAGCGGGACTTCAACCAGAACTTCATCTTGACCGCTCAGGCCTCACCCAGTAATACAGTATGGAAGATAGCAAGTGACTGCTTCCGGTTCCAGGACTGGGCCAGCTAGTGGGGGTGAGAAAGGCTTCTTGGCTTCAGCCCAGCTCTGGAGAAATGCCAGTCTCAAATCTCAGGATGTGGAGAACACAAGTTCATTTTTGTTGTCACAGGAGTACTGCAAACTGGATGTTTGACTCCTAGAAACCCTTTTCTGGTTATATACTGGTTTGTCATAGTTGCCTTTTAAAAGTAGTAAACTTTCTATTTTTCTACTTATTCAGTAGAGACCCTGTTTCTTCAAATTGACAAATAAATAATATAAATGTCGTTTCTCTGCCTGATGTGTCAAAATCTTGAGAAGTACAGAGGAATATGAAAGGCAGAAAACAAGGTAGGAAGCACCTATCGAGGTGGGACAGTCTGGGATGAACTCCAGGGATTCAGAGTTGTGGGTGGCAGACCTGTCCACAGTAGAATCCTCGAAACATAGGGAGTTTTACCTATCCTGGGCCATGTCCCTAGCCAGCACCTCTACCACCATTGGCATTTTATTTTTCAAATGTGTGATATATGTGTCTGTGATATACCTGTGATATATATGTGTGATTCACTGACAGTTGGCTTTGCCCTTGGTGCCTGAGATGAGAGTTATTGAAGATATATGTGAAGAGATAGCTGTCTACCTCCTACCAGAAGCACCAAGATTGGGAGGGAACTGTAACTATAAAGGACCCATCTAAAACTTTCAGTCTGAGTTATCTCTAGATTTGACATGTGATTAGATTCTGGCCAGTGAAGCAGAAGATGAATGAAATGGGGAATTTCGCTTCAGTAAACCCCCACTTCCTCTCTGGCTACTCAGTGATCATGGCTTCATCCTGGACCACAAGACAATATGGCTGTGCCCTAGAGGTGGGGTCATCTGGGTCTCTGATGACCACAACTGGCAGGGTATCCCTAGTTCACCTATGGTTATATCACCTATGCTTTGCCCTATCATATCCATAAAATAACAGCTCCAAAGCCATATCTAGAGCAGTCAAACCAGTCCTACAAGACTTGCTGGCAAGATGAGACTCGAAGAACAAGCAGATGTTACTAAAATTTATGAAATAGTAAAGTGAGGTTTCCACCATGCTGAGTTGACTAAAATCCTGGAACACTAAACATGGTCCCTTAGGAAGTCACAGGGAAAAAGAGTGGAGGAGATGTGCTGCTGAGCATTAAATACCACAGACTCACCCAAGGGTGACCTTGATACAAAGGCCCTGGAGTCGGAGAATTAAGTTCTTTCAACTCTACCCTAAACTGTCCAAAATAGCAAGAACAGAATGATGTTGACCAAGCTTGGAACAGACTGTATTCTCAAGGTTCCTGATTTCCTGGCACTCTCGTAATGTTTGAATCTGAATTAACTTGGATCTCAAAGACAAGTTTGGTTCTCAGTTCTCTTCTGCTAGAGTCCTCTAATCTCCCTTCACCCCCCACCCCAGGTTCTTGTTCCTTACACCCTGCCCTGTCAGGGTTCCCTACACATCAACCCATCTTCCCTTTGCCCTCCCTGCCCACCCCTGACCCACCAGAATGTAATCCACACATAAACCAAAGGCAATCACCCTGCTGTCACCACTAGGCTATCTGCTGATGGACCCAGCATACCCAGGGACCTGGAAGAAAGTGCTCAGTGAGAAAGGAGGTGACTTTTGGCTCTGTGACCTCCACATTTTGTTGCAGAACAATAAAGGCAAAGTTTGCTTCAAGCACAAATCCTCATTTGTAGTGTATTTCAGGTCCTCTGCTAGAGTGCCAAATTAAATCTCAGTTCTACCATAACCTGTATTTTGCTTTAACAAAGACAAGATGCTTTATATTTTTGGTGCTGCCTTGTTGGCAAGGTGTGAAACCAGTTTGTACTTTTAACAGTGAGGGTAACATTTTTTGCAAAGTTCTTTACTCTCAGCAGTGATGGAGATATATTAAGGATAGAAAACTGGACTCATTTTCAAGCTACCAAGGTTCTAGGGACATCTGTCTGCATTCTGCCTCCCCAAGGCCTATGCCCTACTCAGATGGAATTACTGTTCCCAGAAGGAACTGTGAGAAATGCTTTAGGATTGGCACTGTAGGGCTGGACCGTAGGGACCAGAGTGGACAGGGTTAGGGTCTGGCTCAGCTGGTAAGAGCACTTGCTGCTTTTCCATAGAACTCAAGTTCAGGTCCTAGCAGCCACATGGTGGTTCACAGCTGTTTGTAACTCTAGTTCCAGGAGATCTGATGCCCTCTCTAGTCTCCATGACCACCAGGCCCACAACGGGGCACAGGCATACACAAAGGCAAAATACCCATACAGTAAAATTAATTTTTGTTACAAGTGGGTAAGCTTGATCCTGATCCATAGGCTATGGCATCTTCCCACTTGCTGCCAATCATTTTCTGGTGGACTTTGGGCAGAAGAAAGCTAGTAGTATAGGTCTGGCTATTCTGGGGCAACCAGGATGGTACAGGGCATGGAGTCTGGGGAAAAATCCTACTGCCCAGGACTCATCTGGTCAACTTAATTCCTAGTGCTTGTGAGGCAGGCTCCAGCATCCACAGCTCACTAAGATTTGTGAGCAAACACAAGACCTTGACCAGTGAGGTCATGTTATGGCTGATCACAGGACATACAGTGAACACAAACAGTAAGTACAGCAAGTGATGCTTCTGAGATGGGGTCTTACAACTTTGCCCAGGCTGTTCTGGAATGCTTAGGCTCACATGTTCCTTCTGACTCTGCCCAGTCCCATGACTAGCACATGCAATTGCTCCCACGGTACTGGTATTAGAAACCTGTCTTCCTGTCATCAGTAATGTTTGTCTTCTCATAGGGAATTACCAATTTTAAAGAGTTTTCAAATAAACACCGTGTGGCATTGATTTTTCTGTTTTCAGTTTAGTTGCCTTCTGCTCTTTGTGATTTCCTTCCTCTTGTTTATTGTCAGTCTTTTAAAAAAGTTCTCCCACTGAAAGTGCTGAGATTAGCCTGTGCCACCACACCTGGCTATTAAAAGTTATCTCAAGCATCCTTTGTGATATGAAAATAGTGAGGATTCTAAATGTTCACTGATACATTTTTAAATTTGTAATGTTGCCTGCCACCACGGGGGATTATTGTGCAGCCTTATGAATAAAGAAAAGACTTTATATGTGATATGATTCAAATGAAATATTTGAGTTTGGCAATCAGAAAAGCACAAACACTTTGTAGATAATGAGTCAAACAGTACAGACATCTTAAGAACCACTCAAGGTGTGTTGCTTATTATAAGATGTTCCGCTTATTACTGACAAGGTAATTGATTTGTGAATTTAATATGAAATTAAGATGAAAATTCTAGAAACAGATCCAAAGTTAAAGACAGCTGTTGGCTTCTAGGATTTTAATGTTCAATTACCGCAACCAACACATGAACCAACAACCTGAAAAGGAAAGTTGTCCTCTGATCTTCCCAACGTGTGATCATCTTCCAATGTAATTTTAAAAAACGAGTCCTCCAGTGTGTTTAAAGAGCCAGAGATGAATGTTTGGGTTTTGCAATCTGCGAGAACATTTCAACGTAGAAATGGAAATAGGTTTACAAAAACACATTCACCTCACCTTAATTTTTTGTGATTAACAAATGCACTTGTGATAATAGCTTAAGAACGGAGTGTGTACAGGGGAGTGGAGGTGGGGGTGCATTGGGGGGTTGAGTGACTGCCCAAATGTAAAGCAAGTGAAGACTTGTGGCCTATTAAAACTCAGCTCTTGAACTGACCCATAATTAACGCACTGGAAAGTAACTTCACTGGCAGGATTTTGAAGCCTGGGAAACGCACATCGGGAAAGTCACCCCAGGCGGCGCTGCGCGGTTCCTCCCTCAATACCCACGCCCGCCCTGCTCTCCCTCCGTGCCGCGTGGAGCCTCCAGTGCGGCCGAGTGCTAGAGAGGGCTACGCAGCTTGGTGGGAATGTCACAAGACATCAGAGGCCCACCACAGCGTCTCACTTCTAACCCTGATAGGCCCACCATTGCGCCCTACCTTTAGGACTGAGGGTGTAACGTCATCAGTCCGCGACCACCCAGAACCAATTGCAAGCGACTCTGGCGAAACACAGCGCCATGCCACGTGACCTGGAACCCATCCGCTGCCTGAGTCTCCTTGTGGGAAGAGGAGAGCGCTGCGCAAATTGGCTACACCAACCAACACGAACTGGAGGACGTGGTCCGGCTTGTTGGGCGTTCCAGAAGGTGACCCGCGGTAGTTATCTACCCTGCTAGTCACCTATTAAGGAGTGCATGAAATGTTCCCAAGGTTACCCCAAAACAAACGCCTTGAAGTGAACACATAGTTTACTTCTTCAGAATGACTGACTGGTAGGAAGAGTTTGTGCGCACGACATCTTTGCTTTTTCCCTTCACTGCTTGTGTTTGATCCTGCCGAAGCACAAGTCTTTCCCTTCAGAGCTGCAACACTTACAGGTACTTGGCAATTAGGATGTACATACTGTTGGGTAATTTCTCAGATGAGAGAAATTGAGATGGGCTATACTGAGATGGGCCACTAGCCATAAAGAATTGTTTGGCTCCTTCCTGATCTTTCAGCTCCATGTGCAGAAACAATACACCTGTGTATCAAAACACACATACAGAGACAGAGAGAGAGAGAGAATTTCCTGGTAGCTGCCCACATAAGTGTGTAAGTATATATACCTGTCCACTAGTCCCTCTAAATGCACTCAAACTTTTATCCCACAGAAAGGTTGCCCCCCTCACTGTTCCAATAAAGCAGCTGAGCTAGAGTATGAACGCTTTTCTGCCTCATTTTCTTCCACATAGAAAAGTTACCTTTTGAATATGCTCACTTTATTCACACTAACATTCTCCATAATACCACGCTGTTATAAAGATTAAGGGGCTCACAGTTTAGGGTTGGTTTATTAACATATCAAAGCCTGCGTAGCTCACAGGTGCTGCCTTGTATTTGGCGCCTTAACATATCTTGCAAGCATTACATTATTCTAAGTCACACAAAATGGTATCTAAGTCACACAAAACAAAATTTCATTCTTCTGTGTAGCAAAAAAGTTATGGCTTATAACACATATACATATAAAGATATATTTCAAGATATAATGTTCATTATATATTAAAGTCATACATAGTTTAAACTAACTTCACTTTCTAATTCAACTTTTATTTCAGGTAATTGGCTTAATTCAAAGGACTAGATTTGCCTCTTTGCAGCAGGAGCTAGTTTAAACTAAGAGCCAGGCATTTGCGACGCCGAAGGAGCTGTCAATCTCAGTGGGCATTTCTAGTTCAAATAGACAGCTTCCACAGCCTAGACAGGGTCTTCAAAGACAGGAGAAAGCTTATCTCACTGAACTAAATGCTCAAAGAAAGGAGAGTGACCAGAGACCTATTCTCCGAGGCAGAAAGAGGTCTTGCTTGCTGGTGGCAATAGGGAGGCCACTGGTTTCCTCTTCGTAAAGCTTTAGCAGTGGGTGAACGCATGAAGCACGGTCAACATTTACCGGTAACTGGAAGTCTAAGGCGGTGCGTTCAAATGACCAGGTTTTATTTCAGAACAAGGGCGGGATTTAGAGCAGAAGCATTCAAAGACGACAAGGCTGCGCCAGCCTTCCCACTCGGCCACAGCGAGCACGGCCTCAGCCCTACACCAAGACTTTGCCCACACGGCACACAGGAGGGCCTGGATGCTCTGCTTCAGCAAGCTAGCGACAGGCTGAGGACAAGAAGGCACCCGCTTGGCTGGATGTTGCCCCAACTCCAACAACCAGCCCCGCCCCCAACACCCGTTGCTGTTTTCTGCGCAGGCGCGGCCTAGGCTTGACGACGGTGACAGATCCCGGAACTGCTAGCCAATCGCCCTGCCCGAGCTCACGTAAGACACGCAACGCAACGGCCGGAACCGCCTCTGCAGCTGGACGTGAGCGTGCAGCGCCTTCCTTGCTTGAGGGGGCAGGGCCCGTCAGGGGGCGGGGCGCGCTCGTGGCGACCAATCCGCGGACCCTGCAGCCAGCTGTTCCTGCGGGCCTGGACCAGGATACGGGTCCCGCGGAAGCACAGGCTGCGAGGTGAGTGTGCTGCTGACTAGTTTGTCTTCCAGGCTGTCCTCTGCCTGCTGTCCCTAGGAGCGGCGATCTGCGGGGAAGTAGGCACAGGGCTAGGGGCAGGCAAGGACCCCGGCCGAGAGGGGATGGCTAGACCCTTTTGACTCTGGAGGCCGGACCCTGCCCTGGCTGCAAGAGTTCGTTCTCCCTGTGGCTTTGGAGGAACCTTGGTGGTCCTGGACTCCGTGTGGCTGTGGTGGAGGCGGACGTGGTGCAGTCAGAGAGGCCACAGCCACCAGGGCTTTAAGAACCAGGATCCCCGTAGGGTGGGCAGGCTGCAAAGAGCAGTGACTCCTGGAGGCCTGGCCTACGAGTCCGAACCCCTGGGCTACTTAGCGACCTTGGTGAGGATGCTCGGCTCACCCAGAGGCAACCAAATGCCAATGACAGTGGAACACAGCTGACACCGGGCCACAAATAGCCTCTCGCCTGACCGGTGTCTGCTCCCATGGGAGGTAATCGGGGAAATCTGCTCAGGGCCTTCTTGGTTGGTGGAGAAGTCTGCCAGGTCTCCTGGTAGGACTCCCGAGTTATCTTGAGGGGCCAGGGGGAGATGTTAGGAAGTAAGGCTGGCCATATGGGCATCAGGTAAAGAGGGGTCTGCAGTCTTTGTCCTTAGGCTGGGATGGGGATTCCGAAGAGCGTTGGCTCTGCAATACTGCCGCTTGTCGCGCTTAACCCAGTTATTTCTTTTGTTTAATCTTCCTTGGTCGGTAGGTAGTGTTTCCTATGTTTCCTATAGAGTCCCCTTCAGGCATTCCACAGGTGCTGAATTACAATTGTACTCCCTAGGAGACTATTTTCTGTGTTTGAGACTGGGGATTGTGGGTAGTGGTTTCTTGAATGAAATGGAGAGAAAATGCCAAGTCCTGGCAGACCCATGGACTCCAAGGTGATGTCTAGGCTCTGATGAAGGAGATCAGGGAGTGCTCTCGATGGTGGAGACTCGGAAACCAAAGTGAACCTGGGAAGGGAAGTTAGATTCAGCAACAGAGGACTCTGAGAAATGTCCACCGAGCAGAAGACAGGAAGTTGGACTAGCATTTTAGAGTCCTGGAGGGGAATCTTGGGGAACATGGCAACTGCAGGGGAAACATCTTAAGTTTGGTGAGGCTGGGGTGAGGGGTGTGTTGAGAAACTATAGTTGAACCTAGACAGGACCACAAGGTTCAGGTTCAAGACTCCCAGGTAACCAATTATCTTACTAACTTGTCACCTGTAAGGGGAGAGGTCCAGAAGTACCTTGATAGGTTGTGTAGGAAGCCCACCATGAGCCAGCAAATGTCAGGCCAACTGGAAAGGTATGCTACATTTTTCTTCATAAAGTCTCAGGAAAACTGGGCCTTCCAAGAGGAGGAAGTGAATGTTCAGAGAGGCTCTAACCTGTTCAAGGTAGCACAGTCTGTAAAAGCTCTGGAACTTGAATTATTTCAGGAGAGTAATACAATGTACCAGGCGTTTAAGGATATTGTGAATGAGGATGGAAGTCTTGCATTTGTTTTTATGAGAATATTTCTCACAAAAGCCTTTCTGGAACTCTTGAAATTGCTAAGAGGTGAAGTGTAATTTGACTCTGTGTGTCTGTGTGTGCGGTTCTTTAAAGATTCGTTGTGTTTTTAGTAATGTGCATATGTCTTTGTTGGAGTATGTGCATGTGAGTGCAGGTATCTGATAAGTCAGATCCCCTGGAACCGGAATTAGAGGCAGCTGTGAGTCATCAAGTCTGAATGCTAGGAATTGAATTTCGGTCCTCTGCAAGATCTGTTTTTGTCCTTAATTGCCGAACCATCTCTCCTACCTTGTCTTTGTGTTTTATTTGCTTTTGTTGTTTTGAGATAGGGTTCAAAACAGTATAATTCAGGCTGGCCTTAAAGTTGTCATGTAGCTGAGACTGATTTTGAACTCCTGGTCTTCCCGTTTCTGCAGGGCTATAGATGCATGCTACCACATCTAGCTGTGATTTAGATCTTTCAATGAGAAAAGTTGGATTTGTCAGTTACTATTTTTCTTCTCAAGAACTAATGTAACCCTCATAATTTCAAGTCCTTTTTCTTCAGGGATTTTTCATGTGTGAGCTAATCAATTCTTGCTTTTGTTTTCAAAGCTGTTTTTAGAAGGAAGATGGAAAGTGGCACAGTTTTGCTGGAATCCAAATCTTCACCACTGAACCTTCTGCATGAGATGCATGAGCTCCAACTTTTGGGCCATCTGTGTGACGTTACAGTAAGTGTAGAGTATCAGGGTGTCCGTGAAGACTTCATGGCCCATAAAGCAGTGTTGGCAGCCACCAGCAAGTTTTTTAAGGAAGTGTTCCTGAATGAGAAGAACGCAGATGGTACCAGGACTAATGTCTGCTTAAAAGAAGTTCATGTTGTTGACTTTGCTTCCTTTCTGGAGTTCGTCTATACTGCCAGGGTACAGGTAGAAGAAGATCGTGTGCAGCGGATGCTAGAAGTGGCTGAAAAGCTAAAGTGTTTGGACCTGTCTGAAACATGCTTTCAGCTAAAGAAGCAGATGCTAGAGTCTGTTCTTTTGGAATTGCAGAATTTCTCTGATTCTCAGCAGGTGGAGACCAGTAGTGGCCCCCAGGTGAGTGTGACCCCCAGCTCCAAAGCAACTGTACCAGAGGAGGATGCTCACTCCAATGGCCTTGTGGAGTCCCTTGACTACCCAATAGAGAGCTTTGGCAATGGCCTCTCACCAGAAATGCCATCCAAGAAGTGCAAGGAGAAACTGGACAAGAAGAAAGATGTGGCTAAGCCTCCCTACCCTAAAATCAGAAGAGCTAGTGGGAGGCTGGCAGGAAAGAAGGTGTTTGTGGAAATCCCTAAAAAGAAATATACAAGAAGGCTCCGAGAACAGCAGAGAAGTGCCGAGGAAGCTGCAGAGAATAACAGGTGTCCCCAGGACCAAAGCCCAGACAATGAGAAGATGGAGACAGAGCCAGCTTCCAAAAGTGAGGCTTGCCCTGCTAGTGTGGAACTGGAGGAAGGCATGCAGAAAAGGGATGGAGAGAAGGAGGAAGAAGAAGGGAAGGATGGGGAGAAGAAGAAGAATAACTTCCAGTGCACAGTCTGTGAGAAGTCCTTCCTCTATGAAAAGAGTTTTCTGAAACATGTTAAGTACCACCATGGTGTGGCCACCGAGGTGGTGTACCGATGTGACACCTGTGGCCAGACCTTCGCCAACCGCTGCAACCTGAAGAGTCACCAGCGCCATGTGCACAGCAGTGAGCGCCACTTCCCTTGCGAAATGTGTGCAAAGAAGTTCAAGCGCAAGAAGGACGTGAAGCGGCATGTGCTTCAAGTGCATGAGGGTGGTGGCGAGCGGCACCACTGTGACCAGTGTGGCAAGGGCTTGAGCTCCAAGACTGCCCTGAGGCTGCACGAACGCACACACACAGGCGACAAGCCCTACGGCTGCACCAAGTGTGACGCCAAGTTCTCACAGCCCTCGGCGCTCAAGACCCACATGAGGTGCGGCTGCCTGGGAGAGTTGCTATGTGAAGCAGGGCTGGCCTGCATGCAGGGACATGGATTCCCAAGTGCTGAAGTGCCCTGGGCATTTGCACATGGCCTTAGGACTTGGACCAACATATCTTTGTCTATAGAGCTTCATTTCCCAACTGGTACCATCTAAGACTTGGGAAATTGAGGCAATTTTGAATCCTCTTTGGAGGTGGGGGTCAGGGAAAGGGCTCTTCAACCTCTCAGAGAGACCCTTTGGCCCTTCCTCCCATGTAGAGAGATCAGGGCACTGCAGAGCCATCCAGGACTCTGGGTGCTTTGTGCCTGGCCTCTAGGTGGCCTGAGGTCTCATGGTACTCTGTACTTGAGCAAGAGCTGGGCTTTTTCTTCCCTCAGTTTGATTGAGGTTCTGTGAGGTGATAGGTAGTGCTGTTGGACTTTTCTCCAGTGCTCTTTTTGTCCTCAGGGCTTGGAAAGTACCATTTATTGGTTGGTCTAAAAATTAGGATCTAAGAATCAGGCAACACTTTCTATTTTTTTTTTAAAGCTCTATTCATTTTATGTATATGATGTTTTGCCTGAATGTATTAATGTGTACCATTCCTGTTGCCCTTCGAGGTCAGAAGGCAAATGTCAGACACCCTGGAACTGAAGTAACCAGTGGTTGTGAGTCACAGCTGGGTGCTGGGAACCAAATGCTGGTCCTCTGCAAGAGCAGCGAATGTTCCTAGTCACTGAGTCATCTGGCCAGCCTCTGAATGATGCTTTCTAATTGTTTTCAGATTATAAGTAGACAGTGAATATTTTTTGGTTTTGTCTTTTTATTGTTGCTATTTTGTTATTTTTATTATTATTATTTTTAATTTTTTTGAGAGAGGGTTTCTCTGTGTAGCTTTGTGTAGTCCTGGAACTCCGTCTGTAGAACAGACTGCTCTTGAACTCACAGAGACCTGGCTGCCTCCTGAGATCTGGGGTTAAAGGTGTAAGCCACCACCACCTGGCTCAGATAGTGAGCTCTTATATTTAGGTTTCCTTATAGTTTTTTCTTTGTAATTGTTGTTTTACTTTTTTAATTTTTTTTTTTTTTTTTTTTTTGAGAAAGGGTTTCTCTTTGTAGCGCTGGCTGGCTATCCTGGACTCACTCTGTAGACCTGGCTGGCCTTGAACTCACAGAGCTCCACCTGCCTCTGCCTCCTGAGTGCCACAATTAAAGGTGTACACCACCATGCAGTTCTCAACCCGTGAGTTGTGACCCCTTTGGGGGTTGAATGACCCTTTCACAGGGGTCATATATCAGACATCCTACTTATCAGATATTTATATTATAATTCGTTACTAGCAAAATTACAGTTATGAAGTAGCAGCAAAAATAAGGGTTGGGGATCATCACAACATGAAGAACTGTATTACAAAGGGTTTGCAGCATTAGGAAGGTTGAGAACCACCGTCTTAGACAGTGTCTCACTGTGTAGTCCCTGTTGATCTGGAACTTGGCAATGTAGGCTGTGCTTGCTTTGAATTTTCAGAGGTGGGCCTGCTTCTCCCTCCCAAATACTGGTATCAAAGACATGTGTTATGTTGTAGTTCTTAGTATGTATGTTCTCTTTCTAGACAGTTGAATCTTCTACTGTAGTCTACCTTTGCTCTCTAGGACTGTAAGGAGAGAACATGGTGGTTGTCATCTTTCAGTCTGCCCGAGTTCAAAGTACTTGTGTAGGAGGCTTTCAGCAGATCATGACTGATTGCTACATCATGCTGGTTGTAAAACTAAAATATTCCTGTGTAATTCTCAGCAATTTAAGAGCAGATTTTCTCTTTAGACTGACTGGTCATGTTAAGGAGATGACAGTGAAATGTTTGGTCACATGGTACTTTGTCAACAGTAATTCCTGAGGTTATTCCAAATGAGGAAGATTTTCACATACTAAGTGATACATTAGTACTAAAATGTGCAAAGGCACTGTCTCCAGCTTCCAGTGCCCAAAGCCCAGGAGAGAGGTAGGAGCTCTTAGTGGGAAGTTCCACTCTGGTATGTAGAACTAAATGGAGATATCACTCTGTTGGGTCTTGCACAGAAACTCCATTTGTGTTGGGATGTATGGTGAACCCCTCCCCTGAGACAAAGTTTCTCCATCTTGCCCTGGCCATCCTAGAACTTGCTCTGTAGACCAGGTTGGCCTCAAAATCAGAGATTTTGCCTGCCTCTGCCTCCCAAAGTGCTTAATCCCAAGGATTAAAGGCATATATCACCACTGTCTGGTGTATGCTGAACTCCTGATCTGTCCCATTAGTCGTTTTCCCCAGCACTCTTGGAGGAAATGGGTTTTTGCACAATACAGAGGAATTTGGAAATTGTATTGCAAAGTGACCTTTGAAATATACCCTGAGTTATCATCTGAATGTTGTACTTTCAGAGTTCATACAGGGGAAAGACCTTTTGTCTGTGATGAATGTGGTGCAAGATTCACTCAGAACCACATGCTGATTTATCATAAAAGGTGCCACACAGGTAAATACTCATGCTCTTGTGATTGACTGTCTTTCTTAGCTATAGGAAAAAAAAAAAAACAAAAAACTGCAGTTGCTTAATTAGAAGTTGTCATCCACCACAGCAGTGCAGGCTACAGCCAGGCTTCAGCTTTTCCATGTAGGAAGAGCTAATTACAGATACACCTGCTGTCTGCAGTGCTGCTGTACATGATCTGTGCCACTAGGCACTAAAATGGGGCATACAGGTCCTAGATGTGTAGAGGTATGAAACAGTTCCTTCTGTTGTAACCCTAAGTCCATTCTTGGGAGTTTCAGATAATCCTAAAGATTATCTGAAATCTGAGAAAAGCTGTGTGATTAGCTCTCTTCTTGCTATGTTTAATAACAGAACTGGGAGTGACATGATGGGCCAACCATAGGGGGGTGCTTCAGTAGGCTGGAAATCCATGCCCCAGCTCATGACAAGGCCCTTCAGAGGAAGGACTCTGGGCACATCTGTGCTTAAGTCAATAATTAAGCATGGGCAGTGCCAACTGTTGAAAACCTGGAGAGAAACCAGGAGCAAATACATGATAAACAATGACATTTAGATATGAGATTACACTCTAAAAATATTTGTGATCGTTTACTAGGAGAGGGAAAGTTTAAGTGGTTTTATTCTGGGGCAGTGTTGTACTCCTGTGGCTGAAAAATTCGGTGTAAACTCTGCAGGCTATGGAGCCCGTATAGTAGACTGTACTTACTCACCCAGGTCTTCCTTTGCCTACACATTTTACCTCTGAGCACTCACACAGGCCTAAGGTTCAAGCACAGTCCAGACAGAAGAGTTGTTACCATCTATTACTGGAACATAGAACTCCAGAGGACGCTGTAGGTTAGGCGGTGTCATATCACATATTTAGAGTTGGTCATTGTATACCACTATTAATATATTAAAATTTTATGGAAGCCAGTGTTTTAATGTTTGTATGGGTGAGTTGGGAGAATCAACGAAGAACCAAAACAACAAAAAGTGAGCAGCTGAAATTGCCCTGCAATCCAGTCAAGTTGACTGGTGTCACTAGTCTAGAAGTTACTTAATAACCCATTGTGAACTTCCTCTACTTTTAACAAAGAGACTTTTCTTTTTCTCAAAGAGCTACAGAAACACTTGTTTGAAAATAATCCAACAAACCCCCAAAGTTGTAAAATTTTTTTATTTGCAGTAACTAAATGTCTTAAATTTGAGCTCCTGAACAATAATCATTTATTCTTGCCCAATGTTTGGATTTTCTAGGATATTCACCGCTTGTAGCAAGAGTAACATGTTTGATGTTTACTTAGAAAGTATTGGCTGCTGCTTGCCAAGCTATAGAGAGAAGACCAGCTCTTCCTTTTCCCTGTGTTTTTAATGCCTCTATTGTTTGTATTTTTGTCTCATCTTTTCATGTAGGTGAAAGGCCTTTTATGTGTGAGACATGTGGCAAGAGTTTTGCTTCTAAGGAGTACTTAAAACATCATAATAGAATCCACACTGGATCTAAACCCTTTAAATGTGAAGTGTGTTTTCGGACCTTTGCCCAGCGGAATTCCCTTTACCAGCATGCTAAAGTCCACACAGGTATGGCTACATAGGGCCAGAGGAGAGTTCAGTCTGGCAAGGACAATAATTCACAGTTTTAGTTTTATTAGAACATCACTTGGTGAATGTTTGGTGTCACTGTGACCATAATAACTTCTCAGGGAGGGTTGATAGTGGCTCAGAATTTCACAGGGTTCATGCTCTCATCGTGGGGAAAGCATAGCCAGGTTCATGGCAGCAGGAGTTTATGCAGGTTCCTCACACTAAGGTCAGCCAGAGACAGCTAGGAGGAACCAGGGGCTGCTATAATCTTAAGGGTCTGTTTTACTAAGCTACTTCTAGCCCACCAGGAAGTAGCCAGTTCCATAAAGATCCCACAACCTTCAAAATAGTGAGCAGCTTGAGTTTAAGAATGTGACCTTGAGCTGGGCACACTGGCACACACCTGTAATTCCAGTACTTGGGGAGGCAGAGGCAGGGAGGTCTCTGTGAATTGGAGGCCAGCCTAGTCTACAAAGTGAGTTCAGGACAGCCAAGGCTACACAGATAAACCTTTTCTGTCTTGAAAATAAACAAAAAACAAATAACAAACAAAATATGACCTTGTGAGGCACATTTCAGATTTATTCTGAATCAAAAGCTTTAGGAAAAAAAAAATGGTCAAACTTTGTTGTAGTGGCATTTTAAAAGTAATTTTTAAGTTAAAATGTGGTTACACTTGATAGTATTTTAAAATCCTTTTATCCCCTCCAGGGCTTTTAATTGAACATATAACCTTGTGTGTGCTGTCTGAATGCTGTACCACTACATTAATTCATAGGCCCTATTTTTATGTTTTCTCTTTTGAGATAAGATTTTCAAAGTCCTTGAATTTGCTATGTAGCCCAGATAACTATCAATTTCTGATCCTCCTCTCCACACCTCAAGTGCTAGGGTTACTGGCTTCCTACTCACTTTTTATACTTTTGAGTTTATAGTTTGTTATTGTGATTTATTTATTTATTAATGTTATTATGAAATTGTTTATTAATAAACATTTAATTACTAATAAAGTTACATTTCTTTTTTAATCACTTATGTTTTTGTTTGTTTGTTTGTTTGTTTGAGGCAGGGTTTCTCTGTGTAGCCCTGGCGGTCCTGGAACTCACTCTGTAGACCAGGCTGGCCTTGAACTGAGAGATTTACCTGCCTCTGCCTCCCAAGTGCTGGGACTAAAGGCATGCGGGACTACTGCCTGGCTAATTACATATATTTTAATTAGTTAAGTTTATTTTTACATGTATGTGTATGGGTGACTTAAGTGCTCTGGCGTGTGGAAGTCAGAAGGCAACTTGTAGGAGTTGGTTCTTGCCTTTTACCATGTGGGTCCGTGAGGTTGAATTCTGATCCCTAGGCTTGGTGGCAGGTACCTTTACTCACTGAACCACTTCGTAGGCCCAATTTCTGGTTTTGACAAAGTGAAAAATGAGAGCATTTTAGTATGCAAACGGGGGACAGTCTTTGCAGCATGGGGCTTACTGAAAGGGCACAGAGCTTCCTGTGGTGTGACAGCCTGAGTGTGGATCCCTATCTGTCAGATATACACAGGGACAGAGAATGCTATATTAGTGTACATATGTGCACACACACAGGCTGTTTGTCATTCAGCTATACACACAATATTGACCTATTTTTGGTACAGTCATAAGCTTTTGGGTATGGTAGTAGAGTAAATTGGTGCCTCTACCAGGTAGCCCTTGAGTCGTTGCAATGTAACCTGACCTTTTGGGAGTGCTCAGACTACCCTGGGTGTGCAGATGTGTATCGGACTTCAATAAAGTCAACTGAAGATGTCATTGAGTAGTTTCCATCTTTCTTCTGTTCAGGAGAGCGGCCTTATTGTTGTGACCAGTGTGGGAAGCAATTTACTCAAATAAATGCGCTCCAGCGCCACCATCGCATCCACACGGGAGAGAAGCCATACATGTGCAATGCGTGTGGACGGACGTTCACGGACAAGTCCACTCTCCGGAGGCACACCTCAGTAAGTGATGTTTGAAAGCAAGTGAGGGGAGGGCTGAGGTTCCCCAGCCAGGCCTATGCTAACCACTCCCAAGCAGCGGCTGCTGTACAGGGCAGATATTTGGTAATTAGTACAGGGGTGGCTCACCAGAAAGACTCAAATGACAGGGGGATCTTTTGTTTAATTTCTTTAATATTGTAGTCCATGCTGACCTTGGACTTACGATCCTCCCATCTCTGCCTCCTATGTGCTAGGATTATGGAATTTTTTAGTGTGTGCCGTGGTGCCTGGTCCTAAAGAGAGCTGTTCTTTTAAAAGATGCATGTGTTATTAATAAGTATCTTTAAGTTGAGAAGAGACCCATGCAGTGACTCATGTTTTGTTTTATTTGTAGATACACGATAAGAATACGCCATGGAAGTCTTTCCTTGTCATTGTAGATGGCTCACTCAAGAATGATGAAGGGCATAAGACAGAACAACCTGATGATGAATATGCATCACCCAAACTTTCAGATAGATTACTATCTTTTGGTGAAAATAGCCATTTTAACAACCTACTGGAAGTTCAAGGTAATGTGCCTGCCATGCAGGAGAACAGTTCTACAGACACTGCTTGCAAAGCAGTGGTGTCTCAGGATGCTCTGCTTACCACTACCATCAGTGAGCTTGGTGAGCTGACCCCACAGACAGGCGCAATGCCTGCACACCTTCCCTCGCTGGCCAACATGGAGTGAGAACTTGAAGTTGTGTGTCAAGCAGAGTGTGTGACTATTGTATTTCAGGTGATGCCAGGGGCTCAGAAAAGAAACTTGTCTGTGCAAAGATGTAAGCTAGCCTAGCCTTGCAGATTTCCCCAAAATCCATGACCTTGCACGTCTATATCACACTTAAAGCTTTCCTGTTAACACTCTGATCTGCATGATCTCAGCTACATCTATCTCCTCAGCAAACATGGCAGTTAGCATAGCTTGTTTAACCCTGGTGTGGCCATACATGTCAATCACACTAATGCTTGATCCTCTTGATGTCTAAACCACTGCTTGTCTTAATCACAGGTACTCAGCATTGACCTAACTTGGGAAAGTGTTATTTGTGTCTCCTGGTCTCACCCTGCCTTATACTTCCATGTGTGTTTACTTCACTCTGGTCCTTTTAGGGCATTTTTTCTACAGTTAAAGTACATTTGGGACCACTTATTTTATTTTCAGCTCTTTGAAAGCAAGTAAGATTTGTTCTGGGGACCCTAGAATGGAATTGAAGGAAGCAGATGATTCCATTTGTTGCTCCCCAGCCCCCTTTTTGGAGGCATGAAAAGAAGAAAATGGCAGATGGAACATTTTCAGTGTAGTATCTTAGCATGAGTACAGGTAAGGCGTCTGTCATGAAATTCAACCTGGAATGAGTTGTGGCTGTTCAGTTCATTCCCTAAATCAGATTAAGTCAAAGCTGTCCTACCAAAGAATCTAGCAACCAGTTGTCCCTTTTGCAGAAGTATAAGCAATGAAGTGGCGGTGTCAGAGCATTTGATCACATTTTCACCAACAGCACAATGAATGAGTCTGGCAAACCTCGAATACTTCTGCCTTTTTTATAATGTCCAAAGTCCCCGAAGCACTCACTTCCACAGTGGAAGGTGACACAGACTAGTATCTGCTACAGGTTGACCTCGTTAGGAGCATGTAAGAATCTAGAGCAGTTGTTCTCAATGAACTTTCACAGGGGTTGCCTAAGACCACCAGAAAACAGGTATTTAATTACGATTCATAACAGTAGCAAAATTAGTTATGAAGTAGCAACGAAAATAACTTTATGGTTGGGGTCACCACAACATGAACAACTGTATCAAAGAATGTCAGCATTAGGAAAGTTGAGAACCATTGATGTAGAGGGGACCGGAAGCCTTGGCACGCTCAACTTCTATGCCTTAAAAAGTGGATCGTAAAGAACCAGGAATGTCTCAAATGTTCCTTTGGCTTTCTCATGCTGGATTTAATTACTGCTCAGCAAACTTCAGATGAAAAATGCATTTTTTTGGCATTTGCTATTTCTGATGTTGAAGGCGTTGGGTATGTGTACATGTGCCACCTGTGACCCTTAAACATTAAGAATGCCTTAAAGGAAGAATTCTTATGCTTTCTAGTTGCTTTCCCTTTCTCTTTTTAACTTAGTAAATTTGCTGTGAAAACACTCTGGTTTCCAAGAGGAAGGCACCCTAAGTTCAGGGTGATGAGAGATCACATTCTGATAGAAACTAAGGCTTCTTCCCCAGCGCTCACTTTGTGGTAACACTTTCAAGTAGCTGGTGAAGCCACCAAAGGGTGTTCCAGGTGCTGGTAATACTTCCCACTTGCTCTTGAAGGTTCAGGGCTGAATAATTTACATTTGGTTGTGACCTGGCAATCTAGTTGTGTTTACAGACAAAAACAAACAAAGCAAAAGCCTCGTGATTGGCACATGACCATTTTAATGGGAAGAACAAACTTGCCCGCTGATGTACTGTGTTATGGAATAAAGTCATCTTGATGAGAAGGAATTTAAACAATAGATTATTTTGTTACCTACTGGAAGAACTGTCTTGAATTTGTTTCTTTAGAAGTTCTAAATAAAACTGTTTAATGTGTTAATAAATGTCTGCTTTGTAAAAGCTCTGCAATTCTAAGTTTATTTACATTATAACTTAGGGTTTATAGATAAAGATTCTTAACTGAAATTAGTCTCATTTGTTTAACATCATGAACATTAAAACTTAAAATTATAGTCTATCAACTTCTATTTATATAGTCACCACAGGTGACTTGAGTTCTTGAAATTCACAGTGGCACACAGAGGAGAATGGCCTCTGCCCAGTAGTGGCCAGTGTTGATCTGGGGAGGGAAAAGCATGGGCATTCTGCCCTTCTCTGCAATGTGAAGTTAGAGCAGGCATCAGTGGATACATTTTTGTCTCTTCCCAAGAAATAACGGTGACCCTTAAGTACATAAACCCTCGAGTTGCCACCACCTTGTGGTGTCTCTGAAAGCAGTTATGCTGTGAGAAAGCAAGGCTACCTTCAATGGATTTGTCCCAAATGTGTTCTGACAGCACACTACTTTCAGAGCATCAATAAGGGTTACTGAAGAGATGACCTGGTGCCATTCCAACCATTTTGTGTCACAATATGGTCCAAACACCAGAGGGCTCCAAAGCCTTTGGTTTTACCAAGGTTTTCTGTAGTAGTTTAAAAAGTGGACCAGGAAGGAGTAAGAACCTTTGCATTTCACTGTTGGTAATTATCTAAACAGCAGTGCAGATTATAATTTAACTTTCTAAAGATTTTATGTGTCTGGCAGTTTGTATGTCTCTGTGCTGCATGCTTGCCTGGTGCCCAAGGAGAAATCAGATACCCTGGAATAGGAGTTACACAGTTGTGAGTCACCATGTGGATGGCAGGAATTCCATCAGTCCTCCAGAAGAGGAGCCAGTCAGTTCTCTGAATCACCAAGCCTGGCCTCCAGTCACAACTTGAACTTGTTAAATGTCACACCACTGAAACTTCTAAACCTCAGCCTGTCAGGTGAGCATGTCATGAAGAACCTAGCAGCAGAAATATCAATGCCGTAAACTTCATGGGAACAACTTTGTCTCTAGCAAAGACTAGTCAAAATGTTACCGATAATCTCCACTTTATTTACTGTACAAGTTCACATAAAACAAACATTCTTTCAGCTAAGGTATTTATTGTTACATGGTTAGTTTTTACGATGTACTCCCTTGCCTGGGAGCAACTCAGGATTTCACAGGAGCCTGCTACTGGTCACAGTTCACACCGCAGCAGGCAGGTCACGGGCATGCTGTGCTGCCAGATCCTCCACAGTCACAAAGGTTTGGATTTGGACATTTTAAGTGCACGATACCAGAGGGAACAATAAATGCACAAGGGCTGGTGCATATACTTTGGTTATAGTGACACCACCACACATGGTTACAACTGTGCAAAAATACTGTTTTATGTCGTTAAATAAAAAAGGAATTCACACAAGCTATCAAAATGTTGCCACAAAAGAAAAGCTTTTCTGTAAGAAATTTCAACTGACATAACTATGAACTATCCCCAGGCACACTCAAATATAATAACTATAACAAACAATCGCTGTGTTTTGTTCCTAATATTCTAGACATTGTGAAAGCCTGAAGCTAGGCACACTGAGACAATGCCCTACCCATGTCCACAGGACAATCTGGAGGATGTAAGCCTGCAAACCTCTGTCTGGACATTTGCCTCATTCTCTTATCTTCTACCAGATCTGTTCTTGGTATTTGTTATTTGGTTTTGCTACTCCTCTGCCTCCCAAATGCTGGGACAAAAATAACCCAAGCACTGACTGATCTTAGATCTCAGCCTTTCCTTTTTTTTTTTTTTTTTTTTGAGATACACAAGTGTTCCTGATCCCTGCTCCAGCACTTAACTTCAGTAAAAGCATATAACTGATTGAAAGAAACACCAAAGTAATACAAACACTACTCTAAATGCCCAGCACTTCTTCAGATAGGTGTGCTAGGGACTCATGAGGTAAGGCAAACTATCCTACAAGATACCATGTGGGTTTCATTTTAAATGGCCACACCAGAAGACTGAACTAGTGAGGGTAGAGTACAGAGGCTGGCCAGTGTTCAAATGTTCATGTACTGGAACTGACTTAGAGCCATTTCCATGGTCACTTCCATAGCTGCCTGTGGCTGGTTGTGAATAAAGCAGTAACTTAGTTTTCTATAAACCAGTTTTAAATTTTAAGTGTATGTGTGTTTTATCTGCATGTATGTCTGTATAACACATGCATGCCAGGTGCAAGTGGAGGCAAAAAGAGGATGGCAGATCCCTTAGCACTGGAGTTACAGGTAACTGTGAAGCCCCCACGTGAGGGCTGGGACTTCAACTCCGAATCTTCTGGAAGAGCAGATAAGGTATCTCTCCAGCCCTAATAACTCTCTCTCTCTCTCTCTGTTCACCTTTACATTAGAGATTCCAATGGAGTCAGGAAAGATCAACGAGGCTCCACAGCAAATTTTACCTTTGGTACAGCAGCTATCATTCAGAAACCCCAAAAGGCATTGAAGGAAAAAGGGAATCCTCATCAGATTCTAGAGCACATTCCCTCTTTTTCAGATATGCAAAGGCCTCTCAAAGGCCTACGTACATTCCCTGTTACCACCATGACAGGGGCCTGACAGATACCTAATACCTGTCCTCATGGGACCAATTTCAACATCATCCCCTGCTACTTTGTTTCTTTTTAAAATCAATGATAAAAAGATTATTTTACACTTATGGGTATTTACTTGCACATACGTCCATATCCATTTTTCTGTCTGTGTTTATCTGTGTGCATGTGCTTGTGGAGGGCAGCAGAGGGTTCTGGAACTCCTGGGGGAACTGGAATTATAGGCGGTTTTGAGCCACCCAACTTGGGTTCTGGGAATCAAACTGGGTCCCCCTGGCAGAGGAACCATCTCTCTAGCCCCCTCCTGCTACTTTCTTTCACTTCTGAAATATCTGACTTTCTCATCAGTCCCCAAACTCTTCTCATTCAACCCTTGGCCTGGGCACAGCCACTCTAGGGCACAGTTAAGAACCACCCACCCTAGTCTAGGGCCATGCAAAGATGAAAACACCATTCCAGTGCCACTTTCTCCCTGGTTAACTGGGAGCTTCATTGTCTGAAACAGGACAGCAGCACATAAGGACTATGTCTAGTAACACATGCGCATCAAGCACAAATCATCTCAGCATAAAAATATTCACAGGAGACTCAGGAAGCAAGGCCATGTCTACAGCACTGTATCAGCATATAAAGTAGCAGGGAGGGTCAAATCTGAAGTAACAGAGCATACATACATCGTACGTGAACCAAATAGGCCAAGAGAGTTCATACACACAAGTGAAATCACTCCATCAGCTAAGAAATAAACCAGGAACCCCTGGACACAGGTGAGGTTCTTATCTAACCAGGCCTACATAAACTCTTGGTCATACTGATGTCACTTATTCACCATGTCCCCCAAATGGACACTTAGCCACACACATTCTCAAGCTTCAGATGGAATCTTTTGTCTAGTTCAGCTCAAACTTGGCATGACTGTGTCCCAGAAGACAGTGTCGACTACATCAATGTGTGAATAAAGGAGATGCCAGTTACATTGTTTCTATGCAAATATGAAAGGATTTCCATTACAACTAAAAGTGGAAATTCTCACTAGGGAAGGGGGAAATTTCATTTCTCCTAGGTTTTGTGTGAGTGTGTACATGCACACATGTACCTGTGTAAGTTAAAAACAAAAAACCAAGCCAACGAAACCCACTTTGACATCCATTCACATAAGAAACAGGGTCACAGGAGCTGCCAGCAAGCTCCCTTTATGATGCAAGCAATCCTAACAGATACCAGCTGTTCTCAGTGTTTGCCATGCACATGTGAACATAAGGAGCAAAATAAAAAGCAAATGAATTCATCACTAGCACCATCAAAATAACTATAAAAGAAAGCCAAACCGTTTCTACTGAATTACAAACTTATCCCTAAGAATCACCCTAAACTAAGCCACTTCTACAAAAGGTCCATCCAGATACCAATGCACATGGTCTCTGCAAAGCATCTATAAAACTGGGTTGAGTACTAGAGTTCAAGAAAAAAGAAAACACAAAACACGTGGCAACATTAAAACATGAGCCCTAAAAATATCGGAAGAATAGGAATAAGATTAGGCAGTACTTCTCAGAAAACTGCAGACTGGGATAATAAGCATGATATACTTTGGTTGTCATAACCACCAACTGAATGGAAGCCTCCCATTCTCACACAGTAACACAGACATAGCGAGCTAAAGCAGTACATAAACCGTGTGGCTTATTTACAACAAAGTTAAGTCATTAAATGGGCATCCCAGAAAGACAGCTTTGCCCGAAGACAAAACTAAAAAGGAATGAGCTGCATGCCACAAAGATGTCAGCGCTTCACTTGAGGTCTCCATCTCCTTCTCCATCCCCTTGGATGGACTTCTTGATACGAAGCAACATGGTAGTCAGCCACTGATCCAAGCGTGATATTGAGTCAAACTCCTTCACCTGATTTAACAAACAAAGAACAGGGATTATACCCCAAAAAACATTGAAAACCTAAGATGACAGTGACCTAAGCTGTTTGAAGATGTTACTGTAATAGCCTACTGACTGTGATTAGAAATTACTTATTCTAATTTATAACTTCCCTCACTAAGAACAGCTTTTCTTTTCCTTTATCCCATAAGCCTGTACATTTATTTTTTTCTCTGTATGTGAACACATGTATGGCAACACTACAAAAAAGCTATTTCAGTGGAAAAGTGAATTCTACATGATAGAGGACAAGTGGGCATGACAAAAAATTAGGAAGGTATAAGAAAATTATTATTTACTGACCATACAAAAATGCAATCAAATAGTTATGAAATGGGAAGCAGAATTCCCGTGATGGATTTCAGCACATGCAAAGACAGACAATGACATTTGTGAAAGCAGGTTGAAGATAAAAGTTAAGACACTCTTTTTCATGGTCACTTTAGGACTGTAGTTGAATTCATTCTAGGCTTTTCAGAAATCTGCTTAACCCTGAACACAAAATTTTGAAAGATTTAATAAAAGAAACCAGAAATAAGCTAAGTATAAATAAAGTAACCTATATCATGAATGTATCAATAGCCTAGTTTTGATACTTTAATTTTAACTAAAGCCTTTCTTTACGTTTATGGATCAGGCTGTTTTTTTAACCGCCAAAACTGCCTGTTACGATTCCATCACAGGCTTCTGAAGAAGCATCACAGCTAAGTCACTTCTCATGGGAAGCCAAGAATCAAGGCAAAGTTAATCTCAGCACTCGGGAGGCAGAGGCAGGTGGATCTCAGTGAGTTAGAAGCCAGCCTGATCTACAAAGTGAGAATCAGGGGCTCAGTACAGCTAGAACCTAGAATTACTGCATGGTGGGAACTAACTTAAAAAAAAAAAAGGCTGAATTATGTGTATGAATGTATGTGTACAATGTATGCCTGGTGCCCTTGTAGGTCAGAAAAGGGCACTGATCCCCTGAATATAGAGTTTTAGATGGTTGTGAGCTGTGGGATGCTGAGAACCGACCACAGTCCTCTGTAAAAGAAACAAATGTTTCAAACCACAGAGATGTCTACAACACTTAATGGAACTAATATGCAGGACATGCAAGACATGATCTTTGGAAAATACAAGCAAGTTGAATCATATTCAAATAAGTGTTCAGAATTTATAGAATGCAAAGAAAAAGAAATTTTTATACCATAAAACTTTAAAAATTAACATATCCTGAAGATATAACTTACAGCTTCAGTGTAAGCTTCACTGTTCTGTTCTTCATGAGCTTCTAAAAGTTTCTGGTGGTATAAAAAACAAAATCAAGAAAATACTTTAGACTAGAAAATCCTATTTCTGAAGGAATATTTTAAACACAAATCACCTTAGTATCTCATGAACTAATGTTCCTAATATCTCACCAAACAGGGTGTATTCAAATATAAGAGTTATCTAAGAATAGCCTCAAGCGCTGTATTGCTACTCCAAGGCTGCCTACTTGAGGACAGTGTTAAGCACCCTAACTCTCTTGGGGTATGAATATCTACAATGAAAAAGCAAGGTACCCACATGATGGCCAGTCTTCACTGTCAGGTTGACTAAGTTTAGAATCATTATTCAATCACTCCTTTGGTGTGATTGGTTTAACTGAAGAAGGAAGAACTAAAGGATAGACCCACCATCTCTTGGGTCCTGAATTGAATTAAAGGAAAGAGCAAGTTGGGACGAGCATTCATTTTCCTCTGCTTACTCGTGGTAGACATAGTGTGACCAGAGGCCTCATGGCCCTGGTGGTAGGATGGGCTGTCCAGTCAAACTGCAGCCAAAACATACTCCCTCTATGAAATTACCTAAGATTGGATTATTTATTACAGCAATTAATCCAGTAACCAAACACCCTTGAAAGACTTAGTAATTAAAATTCCACCCATCACCAGTGCCATAAAGGTGCCATCACCCAATAGAAGATGTTTTTGTCTTCAAAGTTGTTTCAGTACTTACTTTCAATAATTTACATTCTCTGGAGTCAGTAAATGCTGGAAACATTTCCTCGTATTTCTCAAGAGCAAGCTGGGGGAAGAAAAACACCAGTCAATGTGAAACTTAGTGAACTACAAAAGTTTTCAGTGTTCTATTGGTTCAAAAAATTTATTTCCATCCCATTTAACTGTTGAAGACATATGATGTTAAACTTCACATATCATAAGAAACCTATTCATTTTGAATATTCAATTTCAACTGAGAATACAATTTCTAAAATAGTTTTTAGATTTTAGGTTGGGCTGCTGAAGAGAAGAAATGGAATAAAATATGACTCACTGCCAGGATCTACATATATATGCTAACTAGTGCTCAGGTTCCATTTCACTTTCTAGCTGTCATCTTGCTTTACACTTTCTTCGACCTTCACCTTATTCTAACTCCACTCCTGAGGTTTGTGCTTTTTTCTTTTCTTTTAAAACAAGACTTTAGAAGCTGGGTGTGGTGGTCCACACCTTTAATCTCTGGGTTTGGGAGGCAGAGGCAGGTAGATTATCTCTGTGAGTTTGAGATTATCCTAGTCTACATGCTAAATTCTAGGACACCCAGGAACCAGGGCTACACAGTGAGACTCTGTCTCAAAAAAAATAAAAAAGAAAAAAGAAAAAAGAAAAAAAAATAAAAGGCCATTAGAACCAGTGACATGGTTTAGCAGATAAAGGCAGTTGCAGCTGACTTGAGGTTGATCCCTGGATATGGTGGAGAAGAATAACTCCTAAAAGATATTCTCTAGCTTCCACATGTGTGCTGTTTTTCCTCCCCCACAACAATTAAATACATAAAGAATCAAATGTAAAAGGAACAACAGAGTGCACTAATTGTGCTGTGTCTCTTGGTTCCAACTCTATCTAAAGAGACCACTGAAGGAAACATGAAGAGGGCAGCACTGCAGTTGTGAAAAGATTCAAACTCATGTGTCATGGAAGAACTATTATTTTTACTTTGTATGTATGTCAGGGGGCAACATAAGTATGTGTTCATGTGGCTATGTGCCCAAGCATGTTAGGGAGTATGTATATGGCAGGTAGAGGTCAATATCAAATGTCTCTGTCAGTCATCCACCTGTCTGTCTGTCTGTCTGTCTGTCTGTCTGTCTGTCTGTCTATCTATCTATCTATCTATCTATCTATCTATCTATCTATCTATCTATCTAT
>NW_026586816.1:1833908-1846552 GCF_907164565.1 Psammomys obesus | reverse complement strand
TATCTATCTATCTATCTATCTATCTATCTATCTATCTATCTATCTATGTTTTTTGGGACAGGGTTTCTCTGTGTAGCCTTGGCTGTCCTCGAACTCACAGAGATCTGCCTGCCTCTGCCTCCTGAGTGCTGGGACTAATGGCATGTGCCACCACACCCTGCTCTCCCATCTTATTTTTTGAATGGGGCCTCCTGAACCTGAAGCCCATCACTTGGCTAGAATGGCTGGTCATCGAGCTGCAGAAATCTACTTATGCCTGCCCTGCTCCTCAGTGCTGGAATCAGAGGTGTGAGTCACTGCACCTGGCTTTTACATGGTGCTGGGCATCTGACCTCTGGTCTGCACCTCCACAGCTCCTAACACCTGTACGAGAAGACATTAAGGATGACAAAGCGCCTGCTCTCAACAGTAAAGTCATCAGAAAGGTGCATGTTCTCACCTTGGCATTCAGCTCATCCACTATAAAGTGACAGAGTGCTGCCTTGAAGAAGTAATCCTTTGCACTGTATTTCAACAAGGGGTTATCCATAGTGTTTGCTCCTACCTAGGTAAGGAAGACAGCAAGTTACTATCACAGGCAAAGGAATCCACTGCTCCTCACCTGTTTGCCTTTAAAAAATACCTTTCCGTATCTTATACAGATATAGTCAATACCAAGTAGCACAAACTTTTAATAGATAAGAAGTAACTATCAGTCACATGAACCGTTAGAAGAGCCTGGAAGATGATGAAGAGATAGGTATAAGCTCTCCCCATTCTTCATATGAAGTACAATTAGAAGTTTGCTGTTTAAGAAAAATAAACACACTGGGCACAGTGGCACACACCTGTAATCCCACCATTCTGGGAGGCAGAGGCAGGCATATAGAGTCCAGAACAGCCAAGGCTACACAGAGAAACCCTGTCTTGAAAAACCAAGAAGAAAAAAAGAAAAGAAAAAGAAAAAAGAAAGAAATACAAATATCTGTGGACAGAGGGCACAGGATAGCTGACTAGCCAGGGTCATGAGATCCAGGAAAATCATGTGGGGTGGGGGCTACTGGGTTTTATTCTTCTTTACTGTATTCCCAACATGAAAATAGTCCAGTATCCAGAAATTCCAAGAGGCGTCAAGTAAAAGAGAGAAGGCAAAGGTTACAAGGAGCCTGACAGGTAATGCTGCTCTCCTCTGATGTACAAGAACAGTCTCCTCCCAGGTATTAACAAAGGCCAAGGGGAGCCTGAGCTTCTGCCTCCACCAACATCCCTCACTTTCCAGTGTTAGAGGCCAGTGCAGAAAGGGACTATATAAATCAAATGCAGCCTCAGCGTACAATGTGAATCACCAGTCATGGCAGGATCTGAAGGTGACCACAGCAGCAGCAGACAATTTCAGGTGACCTATCTAAGTTTGCTTACAGGAGCTCTCAGAAAAAAAAAAAATTCCTCAACAAGCTTATGAAAATGCCTGACACTAACAAAAAAGAAAATAAAAACCAAGGTCTTATGTCCAGGCAACTCCTGCTGATTTCATCTGGGTCCCCAAATGTGATAAATGGCAGCTATGAGTGTTAGTGGTTTTTGAGTCTCTTCAGTAAATTGCCAAAGTAAATGCTTGAGGACGATCAGGTTGGATCTTGAAACTTTTTTTTATGATCCAGTAGGATTTATCCTAGAATGTATACTTGACTTAAAACACACTTTATTAATGAGAATAGAGAATAAAAGCTATATGCTATTTTTAACACATGTGCAAATGGATGTAACAAAACCCAACATACTTTGATGGAAAAAGCACTGAATAAAAAAAAGGAAGAGAGAAGATCTTCCTCAAATTGATAAAAAGCATTAACAGGACCCGCACCTGGCAGCACACTTAATGGTGAGATATCTAAAGTGTAATCAGGAACATGAAAGATAAGGATGCCTGCCCTCACTATTTCTATATTAAATGCTGTAATGGAGATTCCAAACAGAGTAACTGACAAAAAAAATGATATAAAAGATATTCAGACTGGGGAACAAAAACTAACATCTTGTCTATAAAAAATTCTATGAAATCTACAAAATAACTAGGGCTAATAAATGGGTAGCAGCACAGAAAATAAATAAGCAAAACAGCAACTGTCTGTACAATCTGAGGAGGATATTTTTTAACTACAAAACATAACTGAACAAAGTAACAAAGATGTAAGTATCTGGAAAGCATCCTGTGTGAATACTATGATGGTCAATATAATCATCCTCTTGGGACTAGAGCGATGGATGGCGCAGCAGTTTAGAGCACCTGTTGCTCTTGCATAGGACAGGAGTTCAATTCCCAGTATCCTCAAGGCAGCTTACAATCACCTGTAATTCTAGTTCCAGAGAATCCTATGCCCTTTCCCACAGGGACCAAATACCAGGTATGCATATGGTGCACATATATAAAGACAGCTAAAGCATCCATATACATAAAATAAATAAGTAAATAAATAAATGACCACAAAATGCTGTCATAAAAAAGAAAATTCCAAACGTTTGATTTTATCAATAAAGACTCAGAAGCCAGGTGCTGGGGTAAAAACCCCCTATCTCAGAGAGGCAGAGAAAGCACCCAGCTGACCTTCCTACTCAGCTCACAGCCTGAGTAGGAAAAAGCCAAAAACTAAAAGCCCAACGCAAAAAGCTTGCTAGCTCAGCTGACAGCCCAGGAGAAAAACACCTACTAGTTCACTGAACAGCCCAGGAGGAAAAAGCCAAAAGCTAAAAGCCAAAAAGATGAAGAGATAGAGAGCTAAAGTACTAAAAAAAAAAAAAAAAAAAAAAAAAAAACCACTTTCTCCACAATGTCTTAAATACCCTTCCAATGCCTCTCCTTACTATTTAATCCCTGTCAGCTGGCTTCTTGCTCCAACTCTTGACCTTGGGTTAACTTTATTAAATCCTGTGTACAGAAAGCTCTTGGATTAAAGGTGTGTGCCAGGGCTGAGCCAAACAAAAGACAGGTTTTTTTTTTACAGTTCACAATCTTGGGGTTCACAATGGGATCAAATATTCTGCAACACATATATATTAAGCAAACAAACAAACAAATAAATGGGACTTTCCACTTGACAGGATCTAGAATTATCTAAGCAGCAAGCTCTTGGTCTTGGCCTGTGCTAGATTACCTGGCTTAGGCTAGCCTCTGAGCATGTCTGTGAGAGATTTTCTAAGTTAGGTGAACTCACCTTGGTAAACCCACCCTAATTGTGACATAAATAAAGAGGAGGAATCGAATTGAATATCAGCCTTCACCACCCTCTGCCTCCTGATTTTGGATGTCATGTGACCAGCTGCCTCATGTTCCTGCTGCCATGAGTTCCTAACCATAAAGGACTTATACCCTTAAAGTGTAAGCCAAAATAAATCTTTCCTTCTCTTCCTTCTTCATTTTTGTTTGTTTTTAGAGACAGGGTTTCTCTATGTAGCCCTTACTGTCCTGGATCTCTGTCTGTAGACCAGGCTGGCCTCTAATTCAGAGATCTACCTGCTTCTTCCTCCCAAGTGCTGGGACTAAAGGCATGTCAACATCTGGCTAAACCTTTCCTTCTTTAAGTTATTTTTAAAGAAAAATATTTAACAGCAAACGCAAAAAGTAATATATATCTAGATCATAAGACTACATATTCACAGTTGACAATACCCCCTGAGGATAAATTCTCTGTGTCAACATGAGCAGACCATGAGTGCCCAGATACTGGCTAAATATCACCCTGGATGTTTCTGAACAAGATTAGTGTTTCAATCAGCAGAGGAGAAAAGCAGACTTCCCTCCCCAACAGAGATAGGTCTCAGCCAACTGATGCCCGGACCAATTACAAGTGTAAGCAAAGGGGCTAGTGAGATGCTCAGCAGGTTTTATACTTGTCACCAAGCCTGAAAGCCTGTTCATTTCCTGGATTCACATGGTGCAGAGAACTGACTTCCATAGGTAGTCCTGGCATTCGCCCCAATAAATAAATAAATGTAATAATTTTACTTTTTAAGTTTAAGCAGAGGAGGGCTGATCCTCCTCATCTGGCATGGCAGGTCTAGATCTGAGACGCTGCTCTTCTGTATTTGGGCTATGGCTCACACCATCTGTTCTCATGGCAGATCTGGGCCATCAACCTCTACCATTGAGAATTAACCCCTAAAATCATCCCTCTCTCTTCTTCCTGTACCCCAATCTGTTGGCTCTATTTTTCTAGAGAACCTTGCTCCTTGAACTGGGTTTCACACAGCCAGTTCAAGACCCATTAACAGTGAAGCTAGATTCATTGCAGAATAACATACTGATCTCCAAATTTATGTTAATTCAAGGGATCCAGAATAAGAATCTTGAGAAAGAGGCAACTACAAGACTGACAGTTCGTGATTTCAAATTTCCCTATAAAAATATGGTTATCAGAACAAAGTGATACTGGCATAAAGCTAAACAGATGGAGTACAGAGCCCGGAATTAATTCCCCAGAACCAGTGAGAACATTTTCAGCAGGGGTCTCAGACCATTCATTTGCAAGGGTCTATTTACCAAACAACAATGAGTAAAGTGATGTTCATATGTCAGAGAGAGGGGTCTCCTGCCTAACATGCACACAAATGGCTTAACTCCGAATGGATCAAAGACCTACACCTAAGTGCTGGCTAGTGATGCTGACTCAAGTGGCCCCTGCCATGGGCTCTGTAAACTTGGCATGCTTTCTAAATTTTGTAAACCCTCAGGGCAGGGAAGTGGCCAGGCCCCCACCTGAGGAGCTCCAATAGCTGGCCCCACCTACCAGACTTCCCTAATGGCTCTAAGGGTCATTCCCAGCCCTAAGGTAGGAGAGTACACAGGTCTCACCCTATTAAAAAAAAAAAATCCCACCAACCCCTGAGCTCCCCCAAGGTTAGGACTTCAAATCCCACCGATCCTCACCCTGGAAATCTCTGCCCTGGAAAGCTCTGCCCCTAAGAAATCCTATACAAGCCTTGCCTTCTGTCAGTTCTCTGCTGTCTTCTCCCAGGAGCAGGGGCAGCCACCCCTAGATTCAGCTCCCCCAAGCCCTGGATTTGACCCTCCCAATAAAACTCTTTTATGAGATTTGCTACCTGGTGTGACTCTCCCATTGAAAGAAGCTAAGAAGCAAAGAAGGGAAGAAGCAAAGAAGTGGAGCAGGACTAAGGCTCGTGAGCTCCTCAGCTCAGCTGGGGATATCCTCCCCTGGGAGCTGCAATGCCTCTACTGAGGGGGCTTCCTCTCAGAGCTGTGTGGTTCCTGGGCTCCCATGTCTCAGGATGCCCTTTCATTGGGACATTGGGCTCTTGAGTCCCTGGATACCTTTCCATCCAAGCAGGAATGCCAACACTAAGCAAAAATCTTAAGACTCAGAACAAATCACAGGTTAAAGATTCATGATCTTCAATTCAGCTAAACTTAGATGTGACAGCAAAAGTACAGATAGTGAAAAGAAAAAGACAAATTAGAGTTCATAAAAATTAAAAATGTAAGCGAGGCATGGTCGTGCACACCTGTAATCCCAGCACTTGGGGAGGCAAAGGTAGGCAGGTATCTGTGAGTTTGAGGCCAGCCTGATCTACAGAGTGAGTCCAGGACAGCCAGGGCCACACAGAGAAGCCCTGTCTGGAAAAACAAAACAACAACAAAATTAAAAATGTAGAGGCTGTGGAGATGGTTTAGTTTCTAAAGTGATTGTTGCAAAGTCGTAAGACCTTGTTTAGCCAGCTGGTGGTGGCACATGTTTTTAATCCCAGCACTTGGGAAGGTACAGGCAGATGGATCTCTGTGAGTTCAAGGCCAGTCTTGTCTACTGAGCTAGTTCCAAGAGAGCCAGGGCTCAGATAAACTGTCTCAAAAAAACAACAACAAACCCCGAAAAACTGAGTTTGATTTAAGAGACCCACACAGTGAGGAGAGAACCAGCTCCTTCAAATTGTCCTGTTTTCCATAGGTGGCACTCACATATTCCACACATTCAAAATAAACAAATGTAAAAATTTATTTCAAAGATTAAAAAAAACTAGATGACGCAACACAAACAACAGAACAAAAAAGAAATCCGTAAAATGGGGGAAATTGCTTGTAAGTAAGTATTATACTGATCATACAGGACTTGTACCCTAAGATTAAAGAGCTCCTAAATCTCAAAATGAAGGACTCAGAAATTTCTCCAAAGATGGAAAATGGCCAGTGAGCCCATGAAAATCAGTATCACTCATCATAAGAGAAAGATAGATGACCCTTCATATTCTTTAGGGATCACAGAGAGACGCTGGTGAAGACTGGAGAAGCTGAGCCCGGGGCACTGTGCTGAGAATGCTCAGTGATCCAGTACCCTGTGAGAGTCTGCTCCTCAGCAAAGTAGGCATGGGTGTACCAAGAAGCCCACCAATCCTAACTCCACCCCCAAGCATGTGGCCCCAAGGGGAAGTTCCCCAAATGCCTAGCAACAAATAAACAGATAAGCCAGGGTATTATTCAGCTATGCAAAGCAATGAAACATGGACACACGTTAGAATATGAAGACTCTAGAAAACGAAGTCAGTCACAGAAGAACAGATGGTATAGTATTCCATAGGTGTGAAAGGGTCAAACCAGGGAATCAGAGAGCAGGTTGTGTTTTCCAAGCTTCTTTTGGGAGTAATGGGAAGGCTCTAGTGTTAGGGAGTAGTGATGGCTACAAACTTTGTCAAGGTGACAACAGTGTCCTTACCTGCTCGTAGATCTCAATGGCTTTCTGGTACTGCTCCAGCTGTGCAGCATAGGCTGCCACCTTCAGCAGACACTTGTTAGCAGAGCTGAAAGTAGGACAGTACAGAGTAAGTGATGATACTGAGAGACATGGCCAAAGGACACTTGCTTCCAGCAGAGATGCTCAGACAACAGATGATGTGTCCTTTGTCATATATGAAAAGCCCATTACTGATATAAAGAAAAGCACTTGCCTGTTAGATTCTTCTCCTTTGTAATAATCAGCAGATTGTTCATAATGTGCAATAGCCTGAAAGTACATACATTAAATTTACAAACAATTCATTCAAAGAATTATCTTAAAAACTACATGTAGGAGTTGCTAGAATGGTTGGTTTACATGTTCATCTGTTGACAGGCACTTGGGAGCTTCCACTTGGGGTCTACTAAGGATAAAGTGCTCTAATCCTCTGTACTTAACACATGTGGGAGCATGTTCTTCAGCAGCAGGTAAAGGTGCTTGCTACCAACCCTGACAATCCAAGTTTGATCCTGGGACTCTCATAGTGGAAGGAGAGAAGGGATTTCTGCAAGTTGTCCTCTGACCTTCACAAGTGTGTCATGCACACGTGTACACAAAGTAAATGGATGTAATAAAAAAATTTAAATAAATGTGCACAGATTTTTTCCCCCAATAAGATAATTAAGCTTATTCCAGGTATAAATCTTTCAAAACTTGGCCTCCTCAGCAAATACAGTAAAGCATGTAACCCCAAAGCCTCCTGGAGACAGAACACTTGTCAGAAACTGTCTATGGTGGCCTGGATGGGGAAAAAAAAATGTCCCTCTTAGGCTCACATATTTGACAACTTGGTCCCAGTTGGTGGTGCTATATGGTGAGGTTATTGGGAGTTACAGGTTTGCTAGAGGAAGCACACACTAGGGGTTGCTCGGTGAGAGTTTAGAGCTTCACCCCATTTCTAGTTCCCTCTCTCCTTTGTTTGAGGTTGAGGATGTGATCTCTTGGTGTCCTGCTTCTGCCACAATGCCTGCCCTTTGCAGCTGTGTCTTCTTGTCAGGATGGACTCTGTCCACAGAACTCTAAGTCAAGATAAATTCCTTGTTCCACAAATTGCTTTTAGTCATGCTGTTTTATTTAAAGCAGCAGAAAAGTAACCAACAGTTTCTCTCATTCACAGCAATCAGGCCAGCTTCCACTGCAGTCAGGGTGGCCCATGTTCTCCAATAGATTATGAATACCAAACATCTTATTCTGCACTCGATTTATCTTTTCCATGTCCCGACAGCTAACAGACATTGCCAAGTCTGGGGTGACTGAAGCCACAAACTGAAGATGGTAGAGTTCTGTCAACCTGCTTCCTAACCAACCCCATACCCCAGCATAACCAACCCCTGCCAAATCGACACTCTGGACTGTTAGTGTAGAGAGCTCAGAAGCATTTATACTCTACAACCTACTACAACAGCTTTGACTGTTCCTACTACCACAGAGTGTTACATAAGCAAAAGTGTTCCTTCCATTTAAAATGTGGGACATGCAAAAACAAAAAACAAACAAACAAACAAAAAAAAACAGTCAAATGGAGAGAGCAGGAAGGTAGAAGCCCACATCAGGGTGTGACAGGATTAGTGAAATCAGTCCAGGAGATACTTCAGAAGGCAAAACACACTGTCAGAGCACCAAACAATGCAAAGCAGCTCCAGGAACAAGATGGCATATACTGCTTTAATAAGCACGATGAGGATGAATTCTGGGGAGAATGAGCTGCTTTTCAGGCAGTTGTAGGGGAAACAGACCATGCACGCAGGTAAGGGCCTGAAAACCCAATGGATTCTACCACCCAAATGGCAAAAGGGAAGTCTGTGGGAGGCTTTAAAGCTGGCATTAGGCAGGCATTTTCTGCAATGGCTCAAATCATAGTTTGGGGTGTAGGAGCTGATAAAGCTGTGCTGGCAAGTACTCAGTGATCTTGTAAAAACGCAATTACCAACAACATAGGAGTAAGTGCTTTGTCCTAGAGAGCTACTGCAAACTTCAGCTTTGCATGACTGAACATTTTTTAATTTGTTTTATTTGGGGGGGATTAGAGGCATGTGGAAGTAAGTGGCCATTTGCTGGAGTTGGTTTTCTCCTTCCACTTTGTTTTGGTTCTGGGGACTAAACTAGTTCTTCAGGCTGCACAACAGGTGCTTTGCCCCTGAGTCATCCCACCGGCCCAACTTCATGATTTTTATGTGCCACAATGCTTTTGCTTCGGGTGATTAAAGAGCAAACCACTTCTGTTGGCTTGCCAATACCCAGAAGCAAGCAGTCCTTTTCCTTAATTTACAAAGCCTTCCCAATAAGCTCAAAATATTCAACTAATAGCACATGAAAATCAGACTAAAGGTGTTAGGCACAGAATAAAGAAAACAAATAGAACAAAACAGGCTTAGGAAATATAGCTGAATATCCATTTAAAGCCCTTGACCTATGCCTATCTGTAAAGTAGGCAGATTACAGCTGCCAGAGCCAACACTCCTGAAGTCTCTGTATTGTGGAGCATCCTAAGAACACACACCATTTGAACAATTCTTTAATAATACACTTCTACTGGGCAGTTCAGCAATTTAGCCCACCTACTTAATGTGCTCCCCAAACAGATTTTCTCAGTGTTACTTATAATAGGAAAAATATATAAACAACTTCATTGTTTAAACATGTGAGCTACAGGTAGTGGGAAGAAGTACCAACATAGAAAATCAATATTTACACTATGACCACTTTTAATAAACAGAAATTTCCATACCAAAAGAAGCAGGGAAAAGACAATCCTTTGGAATCCTATTTTAAAAATATAATTGTTTATTTTTTAAAATTTATTCACTTTGTATCCCAGCTGTAACCCCCACCTTGTCCCCTCCCAATTCCTCCCTCCCTCCCTCATCTCCTCCCAGCCAACATCAAACTAAATGGAGAGAAACTTAAATCAATCCCACTGAAATCAGGAACAAGGCAAGATTGCCCACTCTCTCCATATCTCTTCAACATAGTTCTGGAAATCCTAGCAAGAGCAATAAAACAAATAAAGGAGATCAAGGGGATTCAGTTTGGAAAGGAAGAAGTCAAAGTATCACTATTTGCAGATGATATGATAGTATATATGAGTGACCCCAAAAATTTTACCAGGGAACTCCTGCAGTTGATAAACACCTTCAGCAAAGTGGCTGGATACAAAATTAACTCAAAAAATCAGTAGCCCTCCTGTATACAGAAGACAAATGGGCTAAGAAAGAAATTAGGGAAACAATATCCTTCACAATAGCCACAAAGAACATAAAGTTCCTTGGTGTAACTCCAACTAAGCAAGTCAAAGACTTGTATGGAATCCTTCTTGGCGCTGTCACACACATGGTTCCATCTCACATAGAAAGGCAAGCTCTGTGAGAGAAGGACCAAGACTGCTGTTCATCACTGCATCCCTAAACCAGGATAATGCCTACCAAATGGCAGGTTTTCAGAGAATGAACAAAAGGATGGCACAAGCAAAAGCCCCTAATAGGCCACTGGCAATATTCTGAGTAAACCAAAGAACCAAAAATAAGATTTCCCAGTGGTAGAGTACATGCTTGGCCTCTTTGAGGCCTCAGATTTGATGCCTGACTTCCTGTCCCTCCTTTCTTCTGAGACGTTCTTATTCTTTGAACTGCTCCGCACTGTTTTCATAGTAATAAATGGATTAGGACATGAAAAACATACCAAGTCCCTTTAAAAAGCCTGAACCACAGATCCTCTTCCTAGGGAGAGGGAAGTGCCCTCTTCCTAGCTCTTCACTAAGATCAACTCACAGGGCTGAGCCAAATGGACCTCCTATCTTGGTAGGCTGGATGTGTGGAGTTAACAATTTGGTCTAACTTAATATTTATTAGGAGGATATCCATTATAAGTTGGGGTTTTTTGTTTTTGTTTTTTTTTTTGTTGTTGTTGTTGGTTGGCTTTTGTTTGTTTTGCATTGTTTTTGACAGAGTGTCACTGGAACTGAACTGCAACTTGCTATGTAGACCAGGCTGGCCATGAACTACCTTCTGAATGCTGAGATTAAAGCCATGCCTATGAGTAAGGTTTATTTTGCTATAATTATTTGGTTGTTTTTTGTTTTTTTTGAGATTATATCATTTCCCCTCATCCCTTCTCTCCCTCCAGACCCTCCTTACTCTCTTTCAAATTCATGGCCTATTTATTTTTCATTAATTGTTGTTAGACATATATTCTGAAATATATAAATACAACCTCCTCACTATAGAGCAAGGCTGACCGTGTGGTATGGGATAATTAATTGGTGGGATTGTCCCTAGGGAAGACTATTATTGTTCTTGTTCTCAGCATCCCTTTGTTGCCTGCAGTTCTTAGCCCAGCTGAGGCCTCCTGGGCTTTCCTCTGTCCATGCTAGGACGTCTATTGCTGTTGTCCTTGTTCAGCTCATGTTTAAGCAATCCTATTGGTGAGGCTTTATGGATGTTGCTTCCAGAAAACACAATCTCACAGCAACCTCCCTGTTCCTTTGACCCTCAAAGCTTTCCACCTACTCTTTTCAACGGCCTTAGTGTAGAAATTGCATCCTAAGTTTTTTAAAATTTTTTATCAATTACTTATTACAATTAATTCACTTTGTATCCCAGGTGTCATGCTCTCCAACATCTCCTCCCAATTCCACTCTCCCTCCCTCTTCTCCCCTATGCCCCTCCCCTAGTCCACTGATAGGGGAGGTCCTCCTCCCCTTCTATCTGACCCTAGCTTATCAGGTCTCATCAGGGCTGGCTGCATCATCTTCCTCTGTGGCCTGGCAAGGCTGCACCCCTGCAGGGGGAGGTGAACAGAGAGCCTGCCACTGCATGGTCCTTAGTTGGAGTGTCAGTCTCTGCAAGGCCCCCAGGGCCCAGGTTTTTTTGTTTTGTTTTGTTTGGCTCTGTTGGTCTCCTTTTAAAGCTATTGTCCCCTCAGGTCTTTCTATCTCTCTCTTCTATCATGATCGAGGTACCAAAGCAGAGGCTGAGACTCATAGCCAAACTTTGGGAAGAGTGCATGGAATTTTATGAAAGTTTTTTAAATAAGGCTAATCAAACCAAACTCCTGACTCCATGTTTTCCCAAATTTTAACAGAAAACCTCAGGAAGGGAGAACAGTCACAATTAGCAATGTGTCTTCACTCCAGTGGCATTTTAACTTAACAGGCATTTGCGGGCCCTGGTGCTGAAAGGCATCCCACCGTATCTCACCATTTCAACCTTGAGAGTCCATTGTGCAGATGGACTACTGCTAATGAACCTTAAAAACGGTTCAGTTCCCTTAGAACAGATAGCCTGAGGCTGAAGAGAAAGCTATCAAATGTGCCCATTCTATGCCATAAGCAATACTATTAAATCAGGTTTTTTAGGAGCCATATCCAGAAACAAGCTATGTCTCCCCTGGGTCATTTAAGGATCATATATGTATGTAGGACCGGTTTACATGGGATGATTATTTTACCCCAGGAAGCTATAAGAAATCATTTGGATATGATGGCACACCCACTGCCTAGTAGCTAAAATATGTAAATGAATCAAGAGAACAAATAGACATCTGTTATACTGACAATGAACAATATCTAGAACAAGCCAGTGCTTTGGGTTAACTGATTTCTCAAACATAACTTTCACACTTCACTGAGCATAGCCCTGTGAATCCAAACAGGGAGAAGACAAGGACATTTCAAATATATAAGAGCCTCAATGTCAGGGACTGTGACAAGCTAGCTCTTTGTCTCCATGTCTCTCTGTGTATGTATAAAATATAACTTTTATGAGACAGTGCCTTGCTATGCAGCCATACTGGCCTTGAGCTTACAATGCTCAGTCCCAAATGCTGACTGCTGGGATCACAGGCCTCACCACACCCATTTCTTTCCTTTCTATTTATTCACTTTACATA